>NC_056746.1:364590319-364872819 GCF_019279795.1 Protopterus annectens | reverse complement strand
TGCTGGAGTTATATCAGGAAAGCAGTATAGTTTGTGTGCAATAGATAGTTGACTGAGTAATAGCATATGAGGCAACTCCAGCCAGTTGAGCTGCTTATGGGATAGACAGTGGTGGGACCTATGAGACTTTGGTAGCAAACTTGGCGATGTTGTTATAGCAAGATTCCATTTTTAGATCGGTTTGGCAGAGATTAGTCAAGATGGGAGAGACATATATGAGGATGGATAGAAGATGAGTCCTTGCAATGGTTGCTTTGGTAGATTTAGTGATAAAGTGTTTGTTCCTGTAAAGGAGTCCAAGTTTTTTGTTTACTTTCTTGATGGTTTGTGCAATATGGATGTTGAATTTCAGGTTACTGTATATTTCAACACCTAGTAGTTTGGTGTGAGTGGTTGACCTGATTTGAATGATGTCTTTGGAGTTGATGGTAAAATTATTATTTAGGGGAGGTGGTCTGCCTGGGCCAAATATAATTAGTTTACTTTTTGGGGGATTAAGAAGAAGTTTGATGTTAGTGAACCAAATTTCAGATAGTGTGAAGGTATCTTGAGTTAGGGATTGCAGTTTGTTTAGGGTGGGGTTGGCACAAATAAGGGTGGTGTCATCTGCGTATTGTACTATTGCTGCAGAGGGTGAGGATAAAGAGATCTGGTTAGTAAATAGAGAACAGCAAGGGGCCAAGAATAGACCCTTGAGGGACTCCTATGGTTACTAGTAACAGAGGAGACAGTTGGTCTTGCCACAGAACTGCTTGCTGACGGCCTGATAAGTTGCTGTTGAACCATGATATAGAGGAGGGACTTATATTTAGGGTAGATAAGAGTTTCAAGAAGCAAACTGTGGTTTACCATATCAAAGACTTTCGATATGTCTAAGAATATGGAAGATAAGAACAGACCCTTGTTTCTGTAGTGGTTAACTATGTTGATGAATGATAGTAGTGCTGTGGTGGTGCTGTGGGAAGGTCTAAATCCATGCTGCGATATGGAGAGAAGATTGTTATTTTGGAGGTACTGCATTATTTGAGTGGGAACAACTCTTTCTAATATTTTGGACAAAGGTGATAGGATTGCTACTGGACGATAACTGGTGAGCTCTAAGGAGTTACCTCCTTTGTGCAGTGGAATGATATGTGATGTTTTCCAAGAGGTGGGTACTTTACATTCTGACAGAGACCTATTTATGAGAATAGAGACAGTATAGGTGATAGCATTAGCTGATATCTGAAGGAAATCTGCTGGTACGTTGTCAGCTGCTAGTGTGGCTGGTTTAAGTTTTTTTAAGGAGTTTGTAAATTACATTGGTGGACACGGAGTGAAGGTTGAATTTGGGGGTACTGTTTTGAATATTGGGGGGTTGGGGTATTTATTGGTGTGGGGCTGCAAGTACTGTTTTGAGCATTGGCAAGGGTCTGGACAGTTTCGGTAAAGAATTTGTTAAATTGTGTGGGAATATTTTTAAGATTATTTGGTAACACTGGGGATGTAGTAGTGGATTTTCCTGGGTGGAGTATGCCATTTAGAGTGGCCCAAAATTTTTGGGGATTGTGACCATATTTTTCTTGCATGTTTTTATAATAATTAGTTTTGTCTAATTTGATTTGCTTTTTGGCTTTATTACGGAGTTCTATATAGTTTTGTGTCAAACTAGTGGTTTTGTTTCTCTGATATTGAATCCAGGCCTTGTCTCCATCTTTCATTATCATTTTAGTATCTTTTCTTAGCCATGGGGCATAGTTAGTTTTTATTCTAATGGTTCGGGAGGGTGCATAATGGTTTAAGATTTTTAGGAAGGTTGTGTTAAAGTGTTCTTTGGCTTCATCTAGAGATAGTTGTTTTATGGGGGCCCAGTTACAGCTTTTTAGTGCATTGATGAAGTCAGTAGCTATAAAGTTCTTTTTGTTGCAAACTACCCTGAGGATGGGTTGGATGATGGTTTGGGATCTGTTTCTAATTAGGTAGGTTGGATGATGGTCACAGACTATCTGGAAGACAGCCAGATAGCTGTGCACGAGTGGGGTCAGATACCAGGATCCAGTCTAAGACTGACTGGCGTTTGGATGTTTTGTCAGTTCTAGTGGGGGGCAGTTATGGTTTGGGTAAACCTGTGGAGGTTTATAAAGACAGAGGGATTGTGGCTGGAGCAGTTAAGCCAATATTAAAGTCCCCTAATAGTATCAATAGTATGGTTTCTTGTGGAAGGGAGTTAGGCATCCAGCTAAGCAGGCTTTCCATTACAGTTATGTTATTGCCTGGTGGGATATAACCACCTGCAATAATTATGTGTTTGTTGGAATTTATTTTTAATTTGGCAAGGATTAATTCTACATCTTTGACTTCTTGGTTATTGTAGTCCAGTTGATCTATGGTGAGATGATTTTGGAATACGATTGCTACACCCCCTCCCTTTTTCTCTAATCTACCTCTTCAAATAATACTGTAGCCAGGGGCAGTAATTTCATTATTGTGGTGTCCTGGTTTAAGCCACGTTTCAGTTAATATAGTGATATCTGGTTTATATAAAGCAAGTAAGGCATGAAGATCCTGAATTTTGTTAAGTATACTTCTTGCACTGATGTTTAAGAAGAGGAGAGATGAGGTAGGTCTGTGGTATAGGGCATGTAGCTGGTTTAAGTTGGGGTTGGTTGATGTAATGGGTCCTGGATTGGGGTGTATGCCTCCACAACTAGTGAGTGCATGGAGTAGGTGTAGATAGAGTTTGCTTAATTTGTGAATTATCTTACTTTGTTTCTGAGAAGTTGTTGTTGTTGTTGTGTCTTTCAGCTTATCCCGGTTAGGGGTCGTCACAGTGGAACTCCGGTCCGCTAATGTTTGGTAGTGGATTTTTACGTGCCGAGTTACCAGCCCTGGCGCACAACCTTCAACGAAGGCATGCCCATTCACGCATGCCTCCACACAGAAGACGCTCTAGCTGAGAATCGAACGGGACAACGTCTTGCTGTGAGGCGACAACGAGAAGTGTGAGGGTTTATTTGGATTGTCAGTTTATTGTGTGAGTAAGAAAATGGTTGGGAGTTGGTAAGGTTGCATGGCGCTATAGGGACGTTTTTTAGTTTGATGGGATTGCCTGTGGATTCTGTCTGCCAGGAGGATGGATTGACTGTGTGCAACACATGTTATCTAGTGGTTAAAAGAATGGTTATAAGGCTAGTATCTATAACTGTGGAAGATAGGTCTTTTGTTGCGTCTATATCACGTTATCAAAATCTTACTACATCGAATCAATAAAGGTCAACTTTATTGATCGAAGTAGTAAGATAACGAATAATGTAAAAAAAAAATAAATCAATAAAAAAAATACTAACTAGCGTAGGCAAGGGGGCAAGCCCCCCTGCATCCCCCACGTGGGGGGCTGCATCCCCCACACCCCCTACTTAAATATACCAACTCCGAGACCGCAATACATTGAGGTAAATGGAAATCACCCCCTTACGGAGATTTCCGTTTACCTGCGCAATGTTCTGAACTTACGACATTGTTGTGCCGACAATATCATATTCGATATTGTCAGCTTACGACAACGTGAAGTAGACCCCTTGTGTTAAAGGTGCAGTAACAGGAAGGGGAGGAGTCTTTTGGTAGGAGGAAATAGGTGGTTAAGAATAAAGGAAATTATATGAGGGGTGGGAGGGGAGCGAAGTGAGCTCGAGCACAGCGAGGGCGAATGGAGCGGGACTACACCTAACACAAGGGAAGTGCAGTAAAAGAAAAAAAACAGTAAGTAAAGAAACCAAATTATAGTGTAGAAATACATGTAATAATATAAACAGAATTACAGTAGGATAATCTCTTTCTGTACTTTTTGTTTTTGTTTGGAGAACTATTGGGTGTTGTGGGAGATAGATTGGTGAAATACAGGATTTAAACAGCTATTTTAATGTAATGCTTAACAAACAGCACTAGATGGTTGAATCTGAGAATATATATATATTGGTCGTTCAAGGTACGGTGCTCAACATGTTTTCTTAGGCACACTGCCTTGAAAATCAAGCAGTTAGATTAGAAGTTACAATATGTGTAGTTACATAAATGGCTAAAGATACTTTGTATCAAATTTTAAAGAACACTAGTCTGCTGCCGTTTCTGAGAGAAGAGACCGCAGTCAGTAACTTTTCTGGGCAATAGGCACAGTCTTTATGTTTGAGACACAGTGTGTTTAGGTAAAGATCTAGGAGGAAGGAGCAGACCAGAAACAGGAGGGTTATCTGGAGCTACAATAGGAACTATAACATATAAAATGCTATGTAATGTAGAAAAGAGTGGACTAAGCAGGATAACACAGTTGCGAAACAAGTGGACAGAACACTCTGTAGTTCTTGCTATGTCTGCTTTTGCGAGTCGACTCTTTTAAACAGATTATCATAAAAGTGAAATATGGGGACATATAAAACCTTAACATTATAAATATTGGAGAGGGCTAGAGGGTAAATATCTACAGAGCAGCCCTAATTAGTTAACTACTACAAATAACAAGCGACACACTCTAAAAATGCAGAGCATCTAGCAGTAGTCAACACGCATCAGAATTAATGATAAAACAGTCTCTTTTACCAAATTATCTTAAGAAATGCAGTTATGACTTTTTGACAAAGTAATTTAGCCAGACAAGACAGCTTGCAGAGTTCAGCATGCATCAGGTTTAGCGTTAATACAGCCGCTTTTAAACAAAATACTTTTAGCACAGCATAAGTGCTATTAACATTGTACCAGCAATTAGTAGCTAATTAGGACCAGGTACAGCAACACCTTTTCACTGTTTCTTCTTGCAGAGCTGTTAGGAAACACTGAACAAAAGTTCCACCGTCCAATGCTTTCAACAGCCAGGAACTTCTTTCCATGGGCAGTTGACTAAGGATGTCCCAGAATTCAGCACAGAGTATTAAAGACTATGCGGCATTTACAGATTCATGGTGTAACTGTTAAAATCATATATCTGATGGCTGACTAAAGATGGGGTTCAACTGTTGCATGACACAGATTAAAGTAGTTTTGCTGCTGCCCTCTTTCAGCTTTGTAGCTCCCACATAGTGCAGGTGGAGCGCACACCTCCTAGAATATCACAGATAGTTTCGTCCACATCTCCCTTAAATTCTACCTCCTCTGTTTTCCCTTCAGATGCCTTGGACAAAGTGCATCAGGGTAAAAATTTCACTCCAAAAATCGGTTTGATTTTCCTGTTTCTAGAAAGTGTGTTCTGCATCCCCTTCTTACGGCACCACTTCTAAAGCCCGTCCCTCCTTCTCTGAGCTAACTCTTGCAGACAAATTTCCAAATGTACCTCCTGTTGGTGCATAGAAGTCCTAGTTCCCCTTCACTTATCTTTTAGCAGACTCACTATTGAAAATGACTCTTTGGGAAGTATTTGTTTGAACATATCACACAACCTGAGAAACTTCAGCGATTCCTAAATGAGAGATCAGTGTCTCAAGACCTTAAGTTATCTGGACAAAATGTCAGCTTTCTCTTTGTACTAGGTCTCTTTTAGATTCCTCCCTAATGATCTGTGACTAGCTATATACAGCTACGAAGGCTCCAGTTTAATTCCCAA
The DNA here is from genome assembly GCF_019279795.1 of Protopterus annectens. Taxonomy (NCBI): domain Eukaryota; kingdom Metazoa; phylum Chordata; order Ceratodontiformes; family Protopteridae; genus Protopterus; species Protopterus annectens. Next base: position 364,867,250 of record NC_056746.1, on the reverse strand, counting down.
ATGTTTAGGTCAATAATTTCAATTCAAGTTGTGTGCAACCCAAAGTGTTTAAGTATATAACCCTCGAAGAAGTAAGATCAGCATTAAGAAGAGGGAGGGAGAATAGCACAGATTTGTTTTTCGCTACATTTAGTAATAAGTCTAGTGAATATAGCCATTGCCTGTCAGGCTACTTTCACTGGTGACATGCTGGGAGGAGTGTTATCTATCTGCTGGCATTTTGTAATACCCTCACAAATGATTTTTAATCTCATTTACAAAAAAGAAAATAGCAAAATTTCAAGCAGAGAGCTCTGCGGCGATGAGAGGGCAGCACTAGCACTGATCATGTAAGACCACATATAGTAAAACTCATTTGGATGCTGTCATTGTCTTAGTATGTCACATCTTAGTTGTTTGTCAAAGGCACTGTGCTCTGCATTGAGGTTCTGAGATTCACATAATAGGGAAGGGGTAACTTTCATGTTTTATACAAATTTTACATTTTCCCTAGACTTGTGTGCAGACAGACCACTGATTTTGGGGTACCATATTACCCCCTACCCCCAGCAAAAATTATTTTTAGTGGCTTTTGATCCTCTGCGCACTGCTTTGTTCTGTAAAAAAAGTATGTTCAGTTTAGATATTATAGTTGTGATACCTTATTTTTATTTACTCTTTGTTGAGTTAAAGGCTAGTGGCTTCTTTTTCAAGGGAGACTCAAGGTGGTACTTACTAGAACCACTTACTAGTACTTACTGGTACTAGTACTACTAGGTGATTGGTTGGAGAGGTGAAAAGGTTGCAGCAAGGCTGGCCCCGGTGTTTGAAAAGTTTCGCCGCTATCAGAAGATTGAGGGACCACTCATGAGGCTGAAGAATGCATCTGCTTAACTTGTCTGCAGTAACGTTGGGAGCTCCCGGGAATGTGCGTTGCTATCATAATGTGGTTGGAAGCTATCATCCAATGCCAAATTCTCATAGATTCTCTACACAGAGGGTAGGATTTGGTTCCCCCTTGCTTGTTGATGTGCCAGACCACTGACATGTTGTCTGATTGAATTGCAATGGTCCCTGATGGAAGGATCGAGTGAAATGCTTGCAATGCTAAAAGCACCACCCTCAGCTCTAGGACACTGATATGCAATCGGGCCTCTGTTTCTGACCAGGTACCTTGGACTGCCCTTCCTTGATAATCCCCCCATCCCATAAGGCAGGAGTCTGTGGTTACTGTGGCCTTGGATTGATAGGGGCCGAAGGGGCGAGACCACTGATGACTGTCTGATTTCATCCACCACATTAAATCCTGCGTGCATCTTTGAGTCACTCATATCAAGAAAGATAGAGGATGCTGTACGGGATACCATTGGATTAATAGCAACCATTGCAGAAGTCTCATGTAGAGTCTCGTTAGAGGTACTAGACACTGCCACAGAACCCAGCAGTTGAAGTACTGATCGGGCCGGGGATAGATCATGACATAGTATCATCCAAATCTGGGATCTTATCCTTAGAAGCCTGTGATTTGGTAGGGATGCTTGGCAATTTTCATGTCCAGGACTACCCCAATGAACTCTAGGGATTGAGAAGGGGTTATGCTGCACTTTTCCCAGTTTACTGATATGCCCCAAAAAAGAGCTACTTTCAGGGTATATGAAAGAGTCTCTTCCAGTAGACGCTTGGTGGGGGAGGTGAGGAGCCAATCGTCCAAATACAGAAACACACAGAATCCTTGTAGTCTCAAGTGAGCTGTTACTACTGCCATATACTTTATGAACATTCTGGGGGCTGTAGAGAGTCCGAAGGGCAGTACACAGAGCTGAAAATGATTGGCCCCTGCGCGGAAGCGAAGATATCTTCTTGAGTGTTTGTCCATTTTTATATGGTAATACGCATCTTGAAGCTCTATTGAGCACATCCAGTCATCTTTCTCCAACAAGGGGGGGATAGACTGCACTGTGACCATCCAGAATTTCTCTTGCTTGACAAACTTGTTTAGCATGCTGAGCTCTAGAATCGGTCTCCAGTCCCCTGTCTTTTTTGGCACTAAAAAGAACCTTGAGTAGAATCTGGATCCTATTTGGTCTGGTGGGACTGATTGGATTATTTGTTTCTGGAGCAGTTTTTGAATTTCTAGTGCTGCTGCTTCCCTTTGACTGGGTGGAACATAGGGAAGTCGGGTAGGAGGAGTGGGATAGAGGTTGAAAGGGATGTGGTATCCTCTGGTGATTATCCGTTGTACCCTAGAATCTGTTGTTATTGTTAGCCAGGCAGAAGGGTACAAGGAGAAATGTCCCCCGACTGCTTCCAGAGGAAAGCAACCGGGCTCTCTTCAGGAGCGCTTGTGGGGTTGGCCAGAGAAAGAGTCTCTGAAACCCTGGTTTCGCAGACCTCCCCTGCCCTGAAAGCGGTGCCTTCTGTTAGAGTTATCCCCTCTGCCTCTAGGGGAGAACTCAGCTCGTGCATCACAGAAAGGACCCTGTGATTTTTTTGTGCCACATCTTTCCGCTCCTCTGGCTCCTAGAGTAGGAGTGCTGGTGATCTGAAAAATGCATGCCCATGGCAGAAAGCATCTTGTCACCTTTCTTGCACCTAGCCAACTTGTCTTTAACTTTAGGGCCGAAAAGTGAAGAGACTTCAATTCGAACATTCAAGAAGGAGGTCTTGAAGGGGTCTGCAAAGTCACAGAGGTGCACCCAGGTGTGACTTCTCATGACCACACCTGCAGCCACCGCTCTCGCAACTCCTTCCATGGAATGGGATATCAGATGCATGGAGGAGTTGGATATGGATTCAAGGGTGGCTAGCTGTGAGTTCACTTTTTCTTGGATCTCATCAGACACAGCTCCTGCGAAGGTTTCGGAGAGTTTGTTAGTCAAGTCTCTCTGGAGTCTGGTGAAATGTGCCAAATAAGGACCTAATCACTGAAGCAAAGACTCACTTCGACTTCTTGTTGGATGGGTGGACAGTCTGGCTCTCCTCGACCAGTTCATTCCTGGTAGCTGCTGCCACCACGATAGCGTCTACTGGAAGACCCTTCGACCAATGTGGATGCTGTTCCGGGGGTGATAAAATTTTGTCTGGCCTCCGAGGAATTGATTCAATGGTGTCAGGACATTTTCATGCATGCTGCACGATGAGCTGAACAAGCTCGTCTGTAGGTGGGGTCACCCAGGAGGTAGGGGGCTGGGCATGAAAAGTCTGCAGGAACACGGACTCCTTTGAGGAAGGGTTGAAGGACTGCCAGTCACCTCTCTGCTTTAAGATCTCAAGAATGTCAGCAAAGGACACCTCTTCAGAAGGTGACCGTGGTGACTCTTCCTCATCATCGTAATCTGTGTATTCGGTCAAAGACTCTTTAGGGGATTCAACATGCTTCCTCTTGCATGATTTCTTACTGTGAACTTCCTCAATGGGACCTTCTGGGGAAGACTCCGAAGAAGCAGCACCATGGGGGAGGATGTCCTGAAGCTCTTGTGCCTGGTGTCCAGTAATAGTGGCTTGTGTCAGCTACGGCGCAGGTAGGAAAAGGGGTAGTGAGTCTGACACCATAGGCTTACCTACTGAGGCAAGGGCCCTCTCCATATATTAGAAGTCCGGCCTGCCTGAAGAGGGATGGGAGCCCAGAACCAAGCATGACAACCTCAGAACCGGGGTCACACCCCACCCCGACGAACCAGCCCCTAAGCCCAGAGTCTCAAAAGGGCTGTGCACCAAAGGGATGCCCGGAACCATGGACGGCATCATAGAAAAAATCGGTGCCATGCCAGGGATTCCAGTGCCCATGGAATAGCCATGATCCTGAGAGAGTCCCGGTGTCGAATGCACCGAGAGCCACAGGGACGACTCCAATACCACAGTAAGGTCTACCGACAGCACCAAAGTAAGGGGTGTGGATGTCGGTTCAGGGGGCTTCAAAACCTGCTTAGAAGTTGAAGGAGAAGAATAGCTTGGAGTCTGTGGAGAAAACTGGCTACCTCCAACAGGGAGACTAGTCTTGGTAGAAGTGTGGATCCCTCTGGCTGTAAGCAGCTGATCGACAAGGTGCACTATATCCAATTCTGACAGGCTCCTAGTTGAATGCACAGACAATCCTGATGGGGACTCAGGTCTCTCTAAGAATGGGCTGTATTGGTGCCCCAAAAAGGGATCTATGGAGGGTGAATATCTAGTCCTGGCTTCCAATTTAGATTCAATGGGAACCGGCAGCAGTTCCAAGAATAGAAATGGCAATGAGAGCGACAGTGCTGAAAAGCTCTGCACCGATACAGTCAGAGCTGAGGGCGGTTCAGAGGCCTGTGAAGTTGGCGCCGCGGTAGACGCTTTCAGCATCGAGGTTGAAATCGGGGACATAGTCAATGAAGACGGTGCCGAGGCCGGAGCAAAGATCGGTGGCATTGTCAGAGTCGGTTCAGACAATTTTGGCAGGTTTGACTTAGGTTTCTTAAGGTCACCAGAGGGAGATGATAGAACTGAATGAGGTCACTTTTTGTGGTGTTTGGGCAATGCGGCAAATGAGATCTGGGGTAACAGGGGAAAGGGCATTGTGGGTATAATCTTAGCTCAAGAGTTTAGGGATGGTGCGAGCTTAGTAAATGGCCAGCTCAGTTCCGAGGACGGAACCAATCCCCATCAGTAAGGAATGAATGAAGTTTAACAACATCAGATCTGATTTTACACAGTACTCAAGCGAATAAGTACAGTTTACCATTGAGACAGCAACAGTTACTCCCCTACGTTGTGAGCACTTCATACGGCATTACTACAAGATTCATTTTGAAAATAAAGAATATTAATTAATTAGTCACCAGACTGGCTGCTTAAGCTCTGATATGCATAACTAGATGTTCAAAGTACCAAAATCACATTCTGAAAAAAACAGACGTCAGAGAGATCATATCTTTTATGCTTGTACATTCCTACGTCTATATAGTGTTCTTACTTTGTTCTGTTTCTTCAGCAAGAAAAGATGCTTGGAAATCCTTCAGTGAATAAAAGAAAATAGGTTTGGGAAAAGTTAATCTGACTAGATTTCCTTTCAGCACTCCAGCTCTCAATGTAGTCATCTTTCCACCTTTTTTTTTTTTCCATATTCTTTTGACAAAAAATAATATCTGAAGGTTATGGTTTTGACAGGATTCTTATATATACATAATATATATATATATATATATATATATATATATATATATATATATATATATATACACACACACACACACACACACACACACACAAACACACATATATATACATGGATCTGCTTTTCTTTGTCAAAATTGCGTTATTTCGAAAAAGAAAAGTAGAAGATCACTTCCACGAAAGTGCACTTAAACAAAAGTGCACTTTTGCGAATATCGGTTCAACAAACAGATAAACAGAAAAAAAAACAGTGCTTTGCAGGGGGGCAAGCCTCCCTGCCCACCCACACCCCTGCTACTTAAATATACTAACTCCAAGATTGCACTACAGTGGGGAAACAGGTAAATTTCTTTTTCCCCACTGTAGTGTGCTTCGGCACCACAGTGTTTCCTGTTTTCTTTCTTATCGGTTCGTAGAACTGATATTCGTGAAAGTGCACTTTCGCATTAAGTGGTCTTCTACTTTAATTTCAACAAAGAAAAGTACACCCATATATATATATATATATATATATATATATATATATATATATATATATATATATATATATACACATATACATACAGACCCTGACATAGAGAAATTCTGGAAGTGTATGACCATTAGTATGCTAACAGGTCTGTTAGCTTGCCACAAATGTTTAGACAGTTAATACATTTGCTAAACATGTAAGTCAGGAGTGCATAAGTTTAGGAGAAGTGGTGACAGACCCATAAAAGCTGCTGTGAAAAATGGGAACAGATCTTGAGAGTCGCTAAACTTTGCGTCTGCAGTTTAGCAGTGCAGTCTTACTATAGGAAATACAAGACTACAGAAAATCATTCTTTTAAATGACCCAACACACTGAAATGGTGAATTTTATTGTCCCACTCTGTCACAACTGTCACATCACTGCATGTTTAATTGGAGGACTGGTGGCTAAAATTAATCACTTTGAACAGAAAGGAGTAACTGCCTTATACTCTGAGGCCAAAAAACATGTATGCTTCTATGTGGCTCTGTAGCATACATGGAGCCCTGATTATACCCCCAAATGGCCTGCATTTGATTAGTGGCACCAGAAACTGGAAGAACTGGGCAGGGAATGGTAGTGATAGTGTGTGGTAACACCAGTTTACTCATCCTGGAGGTGTGTGTGTGTGGGGAGGAGGGGGTAGTGTAGCTCACCACAATGCTGACACCTACAGGAGTGTAAGGGGTATGGCATATAGTGGTATTGGCTGGAGTGACAGTCAGCTGCAAGAGGTCAGGTTAACTGACGTGTGGATGCCTGCATGCATGCATTTCCCCTAGGAGGTAGTGATAGCAATTGTCATAATTGCAATGGGGTAGAGTTTAAGGTGCTCCACATTAATGACAGCGCATTCTCAGTAACCAAATCTCTCCTCATTAGGGGATGATTGGGCTAATAAGGCTTTCTCCCAAGTCAGGGTGTTGCCATGCTTACCGCAGTGGGGAAGAATGAGCCTTGCTGTCACCCTGACAGGGAACAATTGAATGATCATGTAGTATGTTGATACAGAGGGTTGACATTCTATTCTGTGGAACTAAAAAAAAAAATGTTTGCTTCTACTTTGCTGGTCGCTACAGAAAACTACATCTGTTAGCATGAGATGATTGCTGACAATCATATGAAACATGTAATGCTACTGCATCTCTGGAAACCCCCATCAACAGGGAAGAGACAAGAGTCTTGCAACATCCCATATTTATGTGTAATGTTTTTGAGGAAAGCTAAGGAATACTGACTCATTACAGCATGACAAAAGAAGTTACCTGAAGTGCAACATATTGGACATATTTTTTCTGTCCCTTGTGTGCAGCTTCGCCCTTGTTATCAAATCACACCAACCGTGTGTAAATCCAGCATTACCCACACCTAGTCATAGGTTATTGCTTAACTGAACCAAAACTGAGGAACATTTTCAGACCATCCAGAGCTATACAAATATGAAGACAGGAAATAAAATAAACAAAACCAGTCTACAGCCTAAGTTTCTTAGACACAATAATGGGGCCCAGAAGAACAGGAGTCTTCAATATGAAGTAGCATGTATTTTTCAGAAAAACTACCACTGCTGTTGACCTCAGATATGCAGGTCTTGTCACTGAAATCTACTGTATGTTTACATTTAAAATAATCAAAAATCACCCTGTTTTAGCTTTTCTTTCATTTCAATGGTAGGATAAACAAAGAAATATTGTTTTGATTTAATAAAGGTAATAAACTGATGGAATTGCAGCAAAAAATGTTTTAGATGAACAAAGTTTATGCAACTTGTCTTATTACAGCAGCAGGAACAAGAAGATTTAATGGATGTATCAGCCAGTATGATCTGCTGACAACCATGTGCTGTACATGGTAGAAGTTGCGTAGTTTAAAGGGAAAGCTTGCAAGTACAGAGCCGTTGTCTGGCATTTGCTACCTAGACAGAAACATGATGGCTAACTGCTTGTAGAAATGCACTTGGCCAAAATTTGCTTTCCCCAGTAAGGTTATTGTGGCTGGAATTGCCCTTGCCTTTGCCCCTAGGTGCAGTGAGTGCCCTTTCAGCGGAGTTTATTAACTCTGAGGGTGTTTCCTACATATCATGTCACACAGAGTGGTGGCCATATGTCCGAAAGGCTCATTGCACGCTAACCTCTTGATTGTCAGGGAGTGTGAACAGGGTATGTTGGGCTTAAACAGAAAATCCTAATCCCCCTTCTGGATGATGGTTCTTTTCCTGGTATGATCAACCCCATACCTCTTCAACCTCTTAAAGCAAGAAATCTGGACATAACCATAAATAACGGGGGGGGGGGGGCAAAAGCCCAAAAATATGGACAATTTTTAAATACTGCTCTTACAAACTACAACATAGCAGGATTTGTGTTGGTATGAATTTTCTGAAGAGTATTAAGTCTGAAACTCAAATTTTTGCCATTAATTTCTGACTTTAATCGTGTAACAACTTGCCAGCCAGTGTTTTGCCAGAAAACCATAACTTTATGAAAAGACGACTAAGAATATGAGGTAAAAATCTGGTCAGTCTTTGAAAATCTTTACAGTTGAGAAGTATGATCAACACCCACATTCAAGGAATGAAAAAAGTCAGAGGGCTGTTGCCCAGGGGCAATGAACAGGTCAGCGCAAAGGCTGGAAGGGAAGCACAATGGTCAGAGGAGCACAAGAGCAAAAAGATCTGGGATGTAGGGGCAATTACCCCACAAAAGGCCTGCGTTTGAAACCTGTTTTGATCTAGTTATCTTTACCTTTTTGGCACTGAAACTTGGCATTTATGTACCACCAAGCAAGTAAACTAGAATAACAGTGCTGGGTGAAAAAGCATTCCTAGCTGGTTGAATCACCACAACAACATACTAAGAAAATGTACAATATTGTGAAATATATGACAAACACAAAACACTTGTTAAAATGTGTTACATGGTGTGACAGCAAGGTTATATGTACTTCCCAAAAAGGTGAAAACTTACCTCCCTCTCTTACTCCTCTAGAAATTAGGCCACAGAGCTGTAGGTCATTACAAGATTATTGACGGGTGGAACATCTGAGGTATGGACCAGACATTTAAGCCATTTCAACTCCGCAAGATACACACCACAAAAACAAGATTATTTATGATTATTACATATGAAAGGCTAAAGTCTGCTGGCCTGTGTTTAATTCATTTAACATGCACTAATGTGAATACAAGCATTTCAACTAGAGAGGCTAAAACTCACAATAAAGCCTGTGAAAAGCAACTAGCTATGTTTAATATGACTGCCCCAAGTTATAAAGAATAAATAGTAACTATGAAAAAGTCTGATGTAATTAGTTATATTATTTGTTTAGCAGAAAGGATAAGCCACACAATAAGAACGTAGGGAAGGAAATAGGTCAGTGAGAGTTGAAATAACACCTGTATAAAAAAAAAAAATCCCCAGAAGACTGAAGTTTTCACAGGTCTAAGTGTTCTCTGGCATAATTAAATATCTGTGCAATGTAATGCTGCCAAGAAATCTCTGAATTCCAAGAGCCTTGGTCATTTTACACAATGCTGTTTACTGACATGCATAACATACACACCCATCTGGGTTGCTCTTTTCCCATCCCATCAGCCTACACTTCAGCCTACTCTCTGTGCACACTATAGGCGGATATCAAGTCTTGAATGCTGTTACTTAATGCTGGAAAAAACAAGCAAGTTATTCATTCACTTGAGCCAAATGTAAATTTGAGCCAAGTGTAAGAAATATATTCATACTTTAGAAACTGGAATTGCAGTTTATTTTTTTTCTTTGTTTTGAGATTACCATAGAGTCCGAATCACTGTCAGCATTTGCATTCATCAGCTGTGGAGTCTTACTGTCTTTTTCAGTAAAGAATAATGAACAAATTTTTTTAAAAAAATGAACGATGACAGATTTTCCAACTATGGCCTCTAATTACAGTAATTTAAAAGAACAATACACAATTACTAACTCTAGCAAAAGGAGGGTGGCTTCTTGCAGAATAATGGGTACTATCATCAGTCAGTTTTCTTGGTATGTTAGAGAGATGGTGCTTCATTCATTTTCTGTGCAGCTGCCTTGAGAAAAAGTCTTACAGGTTCTTTGAGCTAGTCTATGGCTCTGTACCAACACTGCTCTGTTCTGTCTAATAAAGGCCTCCGTATGAATAACTGCTAACCTATAACATTCTATGATCTCATAATCTTTATAAGGCTTCTTTCTTCCAGAATCGTTGAGCTATACCTTTAAGAAGAATGGAGCAGGTCTGGTGAATGAAGAGTTGAGTAAATGCCAACTAAAAAGAGGACCTGAGACCTATGCCAGTTCAATGTAGTGCATGTTTTCCAAAGTGTGTGCTAACTTCAGGCTGTGATCCTGTGCTGTGACATTACATCTGTGTTTTCTAACAATTTTTTTTTGCAGTACCATCAATCACCTCCCCTGGTATATTTCTGAGACAGAACCCATTACTTTCCAGATGTACATGGTTAAAATATGTAAATGAGAGTTCATAACCAGTGCTATCTCCCTGTGTTCACATGGGTTTCCTCTGGGTGATCTGTTTTTCTCCCACATTCCAAAGACATGCAGTAGGTGGGTTGGACACTCTAAACTAGCCATAGGTGTCAATGTGTGTGCGGTAGGGAAGAACAGCTGTGGCAGGGCTAGCCACCCAGCAGTGTGAAGCTTGGCTCTAGATGATTGTCACTGTTGAAGTGACACTCCAACCCCATGTGCAAAAATGGGAAAACGGGTTGAGGATGGATGGATTAAAGTTACTCCAGTAAATGACTTACTCCTACATTAAGTCTTTTGAAATATGGCCCCCACTGTAAACCTGTTTATAGATACATCCTTCACTGAAGTAAGTTATTTACACTGAGAACAAGTCTTCCACAATCAGGGCAGGCTTACATCTGAGTAGGTCACTTACACTGACAACAAATCTTCAGAATCTGGTCCTGTGTTTTCACAAATAGTGCACATCTTATACATGGAAGCAGACATGCACTGTTTAGAATAAGATTTTAAATAGCTGACAGAAACTACATTTTGATGATAGTTAAGGATGACTTGGTTAACTTTCCACACCTGCTACTTTCCGTAGGCACAACTTGACTCTGTTGCCTCCCCCCTAACACTATGGGTTCCATGTACATCCTCTGTAACTTTCATAAGTGAGTAATGTTTTTTTACCCCTCCACTTCTTTCACAAGGCACCAACACCACCTACACAGACTGAAGATGAACATCTGTGAAGCTCTGTCATTTTATTTATTTGCTAAAGACAGGCATTCTTTTTTCCTTCTCTATGAAAGGAAAGTGATAGTTCAGAATGCATATCATCGCATGTGTACACAAACCATACTTTTAAAAGTACAGCTGTGCAAGAACTTACCATAACAGTAGATGTCCTACCAATCACTGTTTCAGTATTACTAAAGGGTGTTTTCTAGTGCTGAAGAAAACACAAGGGGGGTTAGCTAGCTGATAGAGGAGCTGTCAAAGTGGCCAGAGAGAGAAATGTGAAGGCAGCTCTGGGCCTTGAAAAGGCATCAATCTTGCAGTATTTAGTGAAGGTGTGTACAGAAGACCAGGTGGCTGCTTCCAATGTGGCGCAGGCTTCCACTCCTTTGCAGAAGGTTCCAGAGGATACCATTGTTGTCGTAGAATGAGCTCGAAGGCATGAGGGCAAGAATTTGCCATGTAGAAAGTAACAAAAGGAGATGGATTTAGAAATCCAGCTTGTAATGGTTTGCTTAGATACTGGTTGGCCCAGCTTAGGGTCCATGAATGAGACAAACAGTCAGACTTCAGAATAGATTTGTTTTTGTTCAAATAAAACCTCAGCTGTCTGCGAACATCTACAGAGTGTAAGTCTATCCCTCGGTTCTGTGGGTTGGAGAAGAAAGCAGGTAAATTGATGATCTGGCTGAGAGACAGCTCGATCACTACTTTTAACATGAAGGAGGAATTAGCCCTCAAGGTCACCATGTCCTTGTGAAAAATAAGAAAGGGAGCAATGGTCATGAGTGCCTGTATTTCTGAGACTCTCCTAGATGAAGTGGGAGGCAGAAGCAGAATAATCTTCCACATGTAGAATTTGAGATTTACTGACACTGCTGTTTCAAAGGGTGGCACAGTGAGCTTTTCCAGCATGAAACTGAGGTCCCACAGAGGGGGTTCAGGCTTCGTTGGTAGTCTAAAATGCAAAAACTCTTTAAGGAATTGTTTGACCTTGGGTCTGATATAGCAGGAAAGCTGAAGGGCAGATAGGCAGAGATGGTCGACAGGTGGGCTTTGATAGACGAGTACTCCAGAACTGCATCCATAAGCTCACACAGGTATTTTAGGATGAAAGGTACCTCTGATTTGTTGGGATCTTGGTTATTCCTATGGCACCAGAAAGGAAATATCTTCCATTTAGTTTTGCAGGATTTTCGAGTGGTGGGTCTTCTTGCAGAACTTTAATTACTTGTTCTGAAAACTGGAGGCTGAAAGGAATCAGAACCCTTTCATCTACAAACTTAAGGTTAGGGATGACAGGCTGGGATGTAGTAATAATCCTTTCTGCTAAGTGATGACATCTGTATTGTGTGGCAGTTTACAGTGTTTGCCCTTGGCTAGATGAAAAATAATTAGTAACTAATGCTGTCTTGGCCGAAAAGGAGTTTTATTTTTTTCTTTTAGGATCTTTAACAGAACACTTAAGACTAGATATAGTGTTGGGGAGTGCATAGAAGAACTTCCCTGTCCACTGAAAAAGAGAAAGCATCTGTACTCCAGGCAGATGGGCAAGGGTTCTTTGGTGTAAAAAGAGGGGGAGCTGTTTGTCGCCCTCTGAGTTAAACAGGTCTATTTGAGGTGTCCTCAATTGTGAAGGATGTCCAGAAAGACTTCTCTGTTCAGGGTTCATTTGCAAGGGTCCTCCAGAGCCCTGCTTAATGTCTCTGACAACACATTGTCCTGAGTGGGGATGTACATGGCAAACTGGGACATGATTTTCTGGGTGGCAAAGTCCCAGGCTTTCTCCGCTAGTCTGCACAGATGGTAAGAACTAGTCCCTCCTTGTTTGTTTATGTACCACATGACTGTTGTGTTGAATATTCGAACAGGACCAGGCTTCCAGATATGTGAGAAGACTTGAAGAGCTTAGATTAGTGCCCTCATCTCTTTTAGGTTGATGTGTTCCTTTTGGAAATTCAGCTTCCATCTGCCCTGGACACTTTGGGTGCCTGTCCATGCCCCCCAGGCTTCATCCAAGGCATCTGTGTACATCTGCTGAACTGGTGCTGGTGGGGAGAAATAGAATCCTGGATGGAGTTTTACCTGATTCTCCCACCATGAGACCTCCTTCCTGATGCAAAGTATGAGGGGAATCACAGTGTCTAGAAGATGAGAATGCTAGGACCAGACTGATTTCCGTTTCCACTGAATTTTCCTCAAAAGCAGTCTGACTAGAGGAAGCATTGGGATAATAGCCACCATGAATTCCAGAACTCTTAGGAACTCCTAGACTCAGCATCGAATGAAGGAGGAAAGGCTGTGAAAATAAGCCATAAGACTCTGCACTTTTTCCTGAGGCAAGTAGGCCTGCATGTTTCTGGTGTCCAGTCTGCAGCTCAAAAACACTAGGTCTTTGGTGGGTTGTTGTGAAGATTTTTTGTAGTTGACAGTGAACTCCAACTGCAGGAGAATGTTGATGATGAACCAAAGATGCTGGAGCAGGATCTGTGGTAAAGTAGCCTAGATTAGCAGATCATCTAAGCAGGAAAATATCTGAAGTCCCTGAGTTTGGCAGAAGGCTATCACAGGTGCTAGACACTTTGTGAAAACTGTTGGGGTTGTGGAAAGCCCAAAAGGCAGAGCAGCAAACTGACAGTGAGGTAAGCCAGTACTGGAGCTGAGGAATCTCCTGCAAAAGAGACAAACTGGTATATGGAGGTAGGCATCCTTTTGCTCCAGGGATACTAAGTATGCCTGAGGAAGTAGGAAAGGCTGCAGCATGTGAAATTAGAGGATTTTGAAGGTTGGCACTTTTAGGAAGGTGTTTTTGCTGAGACAGAAGTCAAGTATGGGTCTCCATTGCCCTTTTCTTGGAACTAGCAAGAGTCTGAGTAAACCCCCCTTCCTACAAATTCTATGAGCACTGGTTCTATAGTGCCTAAGACCCGCAGTTCTTGGAGTGTGGGTGGTAGAAGATGGGTTTGGTTGTAGGAAGGGAGGATGCCATTCAGTGGGGGAAGTTATTTCCAGATCTTGGAATAACCTTTTTCTATAATAGAAAGCATGCAATGGTCCATGGTGATTTTTTTTCCAGCTTGAGATGAACTGAGTAAGCCTTTTGGAGAGGGGCAAAACAGGACTGAGGGGTTGAGGGATGCTGATTTAAATACAGTCACAGTGATTTTTCCTTGAAGGGAGGCATCCCAGATGTGGGATCCCTTTGTGTTTTTAATGGAAATCTCTTTCTGGGAGCCTTCCTGTGTTCATGAATGGATCTGGAGTCCCTTCTAACAAAAGAAGTGGGCTTGGCTGGGTAACTCCTCTGCTATCTAGGAAGAGAGGTTAACAGAATTTGTCTGTAATCTTTCATTGTTTTGCCTTGTTTCTGTAGGGCTCTAAATAAGCTGGCAACTTATGCACCAAACAAAGGGTTCCTGTCTAAAGTAGAATTAATAAGTTTGGCTTTGAAATCTTCTGGCATGGACTGATTGCACAACCATGCATACCTGCGAATGGCAGAGCCAGCAGTAGCTGCTCTAGAAGAGGCCTTTGCAGCATCACAACTTCATTTTATACTGCAACCGGCTTCATGATTAAGTTAATTAGTTTAAGTAAGGACAACATTTGTTTGGAATCTGGCCTCTGCAGATCCACCATTACATTGTTTAAGAAGTTGAGTATGGATAACAGGTACTTGGTCACTTCAGTTTAATAATTAATAGTATTCACAAAGAGATAAAAAAATGAACGTCACCGCATAAAGATGAACAATGGTTGGTCTGAAGAAGTGCCTTGAGTATGAAAGTGCTTACATTTTTTAATAAATTCCTCTCTTTTATGCTCTGTCATGTTCACTTTTATCAATTTGTGAATACTATTTTACTAAACAAGTCCTTGTTTTTATATACACTTTGTATACCCTTTGGTTTTTGATAATTAATAGCTCTGAATGCCAGAGTAGAGGAGATATAAACTTTTTCCCCATTTGCCATAGCTATACTGTTTTTGTCTGATGGGAGGGCATTGGCATTGGGAAGAGGTTTGAAAGTTTATCAGTGGGGTATCCCACAGGACTCTTGTATAAGAACTTAAGTTCATCCAGAACTTTATAAAACCTGTCAGGTACTTTTGGGGTAGGAGTCTGCAAATCAGGGGAAGCCAAGCAATACAGAAAAGTATCCAAGAAAGCCTCCAGCACTGGAAGGACAGGAGAGGAGAGGGAGTTCGGGTGCTCATTCCCAGGAGGTTGTATTATCTTATCTGGACCTCTGCAATCTACCTAGGCTCCAGGTCAAAATGTTTCATCATGTGTATGACTGTCTCTTCAAATGAAGCCTCTTCAACAGACAGTCATGGGAAATGGTGTTTTCATCAACAGAAGGGATTTGGCCAGGAGACTGTATTTGAGAGGAGTATGCCAGAGAATGATCAGAGTCAGATGCTACCATGGTATTTTTTTTTTTTTTTTTTTTGGTGTGGGAGGAGGAGGTTGGGCAGAAATCAAAGGAGGTTCCAGTGCCATTATGGTCTTGAGGAGGCCTTGGGAAAAGTCTACCCATTACTGCTCCCTAGATGGGGAGGAGAAGAGACATGTTAAGTGTTTTTGTCATTTCTTCATAAGCATGAGGTCTTGCCTAGACCACACTAGGGTGGTTCAGACCCTTAACACACCTTGATTAACTTACAGTAATCTCTTCCCCAACTAGAATCTGGTGAATGCCTTCTGGGCCCTCTGAAATCCATGGTTCACCTTTTCCTGTGAGAGTAATTTCCTCAGTTGTAAGGCTGTCTAATGCCATACCAGCCTCTGTTGGAGTCTTTGTAAAGGGCATCAAAAGTGGAGATGGATATGCAGCAGGTTCTGGAACCTCAGTGGATGCATTGGAATCAGAAATGGTAAACTCAAGTATCTGGCTTGGGCCTTTTGAGATTTTTCTTAAGGGCTAAAGTTATGTCTGGGGAAGAGGAATCTGCCATCTTGGAGTGGACCACATGCTTTGGACATTGGATCTCCAAGAAAGTGTTAAGTAAAGCCAGATGGGATCACAAAGTCTTTGGCACAAAGGATTGACAGACAGAACAGGCCATGTAGTCATGTTCCATGCCTAGGCAGAAGAGACACTGGATATGCAAATCTTCGTACTGGATTTGCCTACGACAGTCATAGTTACCTCTCCCAGCTGACATCTAATACAGATACAGCACAATTTCAGCAAGAAAGCAAGCAAGGAAAGTTCTTAAACAGGGTATTTATCTGTTTTAAAGTAACTATAGTACCAATGACCAAACGACGATCAGCACAATGGATACACAACCTGCGTTTAGGGTGGAGGTGAGATAATCTGAAGATCTACGCTCCTCTATCCATCTGTATACCCCTACACTTGTGAACTGAAGTCACACGTTGGGCATATGACCTAGAGAAGATTAAGCTTTGGTACACCAACTGGACATCAGCTGTGATAACCCATTGATTTGGAATATTGCAACAGTGAATTCAGTCAGGACGTCATCAGATCACCCTTTATTTGACTTAAACCATTACAGGCTGTGGTTGTTTCCTTTCTACAATGAAGTTATATAGCCGGAAAGGAAGCCTAAATGAAGTATGGTGTAGTGGAGTCACTTTGCTAATCATTTAGCAGTACTTACTCTTTTAACACCTGAAACAAACTGAGGAAATGCTAAGGCTGCAGAATAACAAAGACATCTGGTCACCCCAAGAAGAATTTGACTTAAGCCTGATACTTAATGAAAGTTGCATTCCTGCTCTTACAATTCTGAGTTCCTTCAGAATTTGCATCATGCCACAACACACACACACACACACACACACACACACACACACACACACACACACACACACACACACACACACACACATACACACACACACACACATACACACACACACACACACACACAAAACACATACACACACACACACACGTTCATTTAACAGTTTTCTATGGTACCCACCCTCACACTCTTGCCTTACTAATAACCTCTTTTCCGTTTTACTGAATAACAAGACAAGATGCTGCCACAAAAATGAATAACTTAAAGATGCAGTCAATGAAACATTTTGACAGAACACTAGGGGCCTAGGAAATAAAGACACTTTCATCCCACATGGCGTTAGACTTTGTTTCTTGTTCTCTAATGCCTTCTTATTCTCATCCATTACAGCAACTGCTTCAGACAGTACATAATTAAAATTAGTTAATTAAATACTTTATTCATTAAGTAAATAAGTATGTTGATCTGAGTGACCTTCTCCAGGCTTGACACAAAATACTTAACATGGCAAATGGAAAATATATAGTGAAAAGAGCAACATATTAACAAACCATGAAAAAAAAACAAATATAATTAATTTTACAACAAAGTAGAAATGGCACAGTATAGTAAAATTATTATCAATTTATCATATAAATCGGTAAGGAAAGGTAAAAAGGGCATATGTAAGGAATAAAACAAGCTTTTTGAGCACAAAGATCATGGGCCACAATTTGGTCCACCAACCTTGCGGACTGACAAGTTGGTTTATAGAATTACCATCAGCTTGCACAAAACCAAAAAAGCATCTATAATGTTACCACCCACGTGCTCTGTTTTACATGGCTTTAGAGCTCTAATGCAACAACTGCTGTGATGCTCTGGTTTGAATGATGACCGAATCACTTTCTGCAATCTTATTGCTTTAGGCCCTGTATGACAGTGAACCACTTGACACCATCTTACTGGATCATTTCACCATTCACCACTTGAGTGATCCAGTCATTTGTTCCTTAATGTTCATATTGTTTTATGTTGAATTTGTTTATAGTTTTGCCCCTGATCTTGGAGTTAAGTGGCATAGAAATAAAAAAGAAATATAGGCAGTAGGATTTGTATACATATGATTAAACTATTTCAGATTGACTCAAAATGCCATGTTTTCAGTGGGATTGAAGAGTTGGGATATTCTGTTGCATATATTAACCTATGTGGCTGTGGACCATGGACCATTTTAAAAAAAGACATATATTTTTAATGGGATTCAATATTAGTGTGTTATACAACTATGATACAGCTCTGTAGAACCTACCATTCATTGTGCAGTGAGGATCAGATATCATCTGACACTTCCTCTCTAAATGTATGTTCAAGTAAGAGTTGTTAATTCCTTTTTTGATCATTGCAGCTCTTAACAATCATTATGAGTGCTCCAAAACAGTTTAGAGATATTGCATTTTGACTGGGAGTGGTTCTAATACAGGTCAGAATGTTTTAATTACCCAGAATGATGAAAGCTTTGCCTTACATTCAAATTACTCTATGAATGATCAAAAATATGTTAAAGCAAAAGAGGGAAATGTTTCATTAGAACTGATATGATGGTGAAAAAGTTAGACGACACTGAGTAGGGAGGTGATTACCACCTTGCCCTGTACAAGACAAAATAATCTACAAAGTCATATCTAACAATAATCTTGAACTTCTGTAGTACTATGGATTTTTTTCCTTTTGCAGTATGCATTTTGAAGGGGATGAGTGGTCATCTAGGTTGGTTATTATTTTCAAAGTCAAGGTAAACTTTATTGTCATGTAGAACTACACATGTGGAGCTTACATGACATTTCATGCATTAGCTCAATTCTTGAGATTACAAATGAAGTGAAACAACACATACAAGTAGAGAAATAAACATAACTAACAAATGCAGTACTACTCCCAATATACGCAAGAAAACGTAGAGACATTTACCAGCACTCATATATGAAAAGAACACCATCCCCCGAGTTAAATTAACTACCCTATTTAAAATAATACAAAACACACTACAAATTGAACAATGCCTAAGTTATTTATCTAATATTGCACTTGAGTGGGTTAAATAATACTGACTATGCATATAATAAATAAATATTACACTTACTTGGAATATATGTAAGTATATATTGCACAAAATAAATACAAATTGACTTATAGGTTCATAGGTTGATACTAGGCTATCTGCCGTAGGGCATTTATAAGCCTAGCCAGAGTGTGTTTGGTTTTCGCCACCCTTTTAGATTAGTTGACTGTGCCTCTGTATAGTAGGTCACAGATGATAGCCCTTTTAAGGTTAGTTTACTGTGCCTCTATCTAGTAGGGACACAGAAGAGATCCCAGGGGTAAACCTACGATCTCCCATCCACTCGTCAAGATTTCTCTTGAAGAGGGTCATTGAGGAGCTCTGCCTAACATGGATTGGGATTTTGTTTCAGAGTGAGGGGAGCCTCTGGGATATGAATCTGTCCCTCCAGCATGCCCTATTTATTTCTGTGCTGAGGTTTAAGTCCCTGGAGCATGTAGCTCTAAGGGATTTGGATTTCCTGAGGTGGAGCATGTCCATTAATTCTGGTTTGGACATGGCTTTATACGTGGACTTATTATTTGTCCATACCCCTAAGACTAGTGCCTGAGTTCAGAAGTCTAATCACTGTAGGGTAGAAACTGTTACTGATGCTTTGATATCTCCTACCCAATGCCAGATGCTTAAACAGTCCATGCGCAGGATGCATGGTGTCCTGTATTACTTTGATGGCCTTTCGGATGCTTCTTGCAGAATAAAGTTGTTGTATCAAAGGAAGACTGGAACTATTACCTTCTCTCATTTTAAGGCAAATGCTTGGTTTGATACACTGTAAGCTATTATAATCAGGAAAATAGATAAACAGGAAACATACTGGGCAATGTAAGTTTGTTCAGAGAAACAGTTTAGTAATTATACATGTGTGTGTGTGTGTGTGTGTGTGTGTGTGTGTGTGTGTGTGTGTGTGTGTGTGTGTGTGTGTGTGTGTGTGGAAACACACGCATGTGTATCGGTGAGTATGTATGCATATATTAATGTATTACGGCAGATACTAAGGCCATCATTTCCACTAATTCTTTGTGATCAAACATCAGAGATAAGTATCATTAGCAGCTATCGGTTTCAGGAGCAATCTGCAAGTGAAAGTAAAAGACAGAGTTACAGAGACTGCATGAAATTATTATTGAGATGAGACTAGGAAAGTACAGTTGTGTACACTTACCATAAATGTAGATGTTCGAGTGTATTCACTGTTGCAGTCATTACATTTGGGTAATCTGCTGGCAGGTTGCCCTCAGTCGGCCTGAATAACAAAGTCTTGGGTCCTGCGTCGGTTGCTGTCTCCTCTTCCATGACGTCAGGTCGTCAGGGGTATAAAACATTGATATATAAATGTTACATTTTGTTGTTAATATTTAAGGCTAATTTTTTACTGATATTTAGCCGTGGTGGTATGGCGGTACCGTTGTTACCTCACAGCAAGAGGTTCTCCCGTTCGATTCTCGGCGTGGCTTGGGAGTGCCTTCTGTGTGGAGTCTGCATGTCCTCCCCGTGGTTGGGTAGTGTTCGAAAGACATGCGTGCGTAAATGGGCGTGCCTTCGTTGAAGGTTGGGCGTTGAGCTGGCACCTCGGCGTTTCGTAAAAATCTACTGCCAATCATTAGTGGACCGGAGTTCCACTGTGGCGACCCCTTACCGGGAAAAAGCCTAAAGACCAACAGCAACAACATATAATACTGACATTTCCTAATTAAGCAGAACTTCTTTTTACATACTGAGTATCAGTATCGTGGTCTGTAGTATGTTTCTGATTCTGAGAATAATCTTGCTGTCTTACATGTGAGCATACAGTATTTAACATCACAAAATGCTGGGATGTAGTAATTTCATTTATTTATTTTATTCATCTGCCATTTGGTAGCCAGGAAAGTCTGACCGGGTAGAGATTACCCATTTTCATTTGAGGCTTAGGAAGAAAAGCTCCACATAAAGACTGACAAAGAAGACTAGCTAAATACAGGACATTATACAGTCAGAAATTGCATATAGTAAAAAAATATATAGATTATTAAAAATACATAGTTGGATACTGGATTTTACTAGCAGTAAAGATACATAATTGAACACAGGATTATACAGATTATTAAAAATGCATAGCTGGATACAGGATTTTACTAGTAGTAAAAATACATAGTTGAGTAATGAGTACAAGATTTTACTAGCAAGAATTAACAGGACTTTACAAGTAAGAATTAATCCTACCATTTATACTCTGGTTGAAGGTGACAGAAAGTGAATTGATTGACTGGTGGAGGGAGAAGAATAGAGAGACAGAATAACAAAAGTATAAAGGTAGAGAGTTCTAGGTTGAAAGATTATAGAAGTTATGGTGAACAGAAAGAATAGGAAGATTAGCAGGACTAGAAGGATATTAAAAACATGGCAGATAGCTAGGGAGGATAAGAACATGAGCATACCCAAGATCTGGAAAGATGTTCTTTAAGGAGGGACTTGAAAGTTTGGTTGTGAGGGACTTATTATCCAATAGTGGTAAGTTGTTCCAAGATTTGGCTACACAGTAAGAGTAGAGACTGAGGCCACTAGACCTCAGAGGTTTATAGACAGAAGATGTTTATCTGAAGAGCTTAGATACTGATGAGTAAGATAGTATTGTAAGATGAAGGAGATGGCAGGAGAAACCAGGGGGTTGTTGAGTAACTTATGAGTAGGAAGTAGCTGGTTCATGCTAGTTGCAGTGGAAATTCAAGCCAGCTAAGCTGTTTAAGAGATAGGCAGTGATGAGATTTATGAGGATGACCTGTAGCAAATTTTGCTATTTTGTTGTAACATTGGTTGACTTTAGTTTTCAGGGACGCATTTACGTTAATTAGAACAGGGGAGCCATAAAGAAGGGAAGGTAAGAGGGATGTGGTGGCGAGTTTAGCTTTAGTAGAATTAGTTAGGAATTGTTTAACTGTACATAACATGCTAAGTTATTGATGGGTTAATTTGATAGTGTTTATACGCAAGTCAAATTTGAGATTGTCATCAATAGTAACACCTAGTAGTTTAGAGTGACAGACAATGCCAATTGCTGTGTTGTGTAGTGATGAGATTCGGAAGGTTAGCTTGTCAAGATAATGTTGTTTAAGAAAGAATAACATGAGTTTAGTCTTCTTAGGATTAAGTAAGAGTTGATTATTGGTAAGCCAGGCTTCGACAGAGTTAAAGGCACCTTGTGTTAAAGTTTGTAGTTGAGTAAGGTTGTTAGAAGAGCAGATTAGAGTAGAGTCATCAGCATATTGGATTAATGTTGCATGTTTAGAGACAGATGAAAGGTTGTAAATAAATATATTGAAGAGGAGAGAGCCTAGGATGGAGCCCTGAGGAACATCAGTGATGCTGGTAGTTAAGGTAATTGAGTACAGTCCCATTTGATGGACTGAGGACTGTCAGATAGATAACAGGAAAACCATTTTAAAGTATTATCTGTAGAGCCTGCAGAGCCAAGGAAAGAGAGTTGAGATAGGAGTCAAGGATGAGAGACAGTATCAAAAGCTTTAGACAGATCGAGGAATAGGGATGAGACAAACTTACCCATGTCTCTGGCTTTATTGACTGACTCAGTAAAGGATAAGAGAGCTGAGGAGGTACTTTGTGCTGGTCTGAAGCCATGCTGGGTAGGAGAGAGAGGACTATTTACAAGTAAATGGTGGAGGAGTTGTTTGTGAAGGCATTTTTTGAGAATTTTGGATAAACTTGTCAGTACTGCTATAGGCCTGTAATAAGATATTTCAGTACAATTCCCAACCTTATTTAGTGGGATGGGGCGCAGGTTTCATTAATAGATCTAGTAATGAGTATAGACATGGGGTAGTCTATGGCATTTGCAGCAATTTTTAGAAATTCTTTGGGAAGATTGTAAGCAGAAGGAGAGCAAGATCTAAATTTACTAAGCAGCTGTTTGATTAGAGATGTTTATGAGGACAGGCTTAAGGGAGAAAGAAGACTGGGAGGAGGTAGCAGGTGGTGGGATAGTGGTACAGGTAGAAGTTAAGCTCTTGGTAATGGTAGAGATGCTTTTGATAAAGTATGTAGTGAATGTGGAGGCTATGTCAGCATTACAGTGATTAGTGGAAGGTTGAGGTATTGAGTTAGTTCCAGGGTAAAGAATGTTTTTGATAGATTGCCGGAATTTCTTTGGTTTGGATGTAGAGATTTGCTGAGGGTCTAAGTAATAGGATTGCTTGTCTTTCATGGCAAGTTTTTTAACTAGGTTACACAGTTCTTTATATTCAGACAGGTTTGTAACAGATTGTTGTTTCTGGCATACAGGCTTTGTCTTTGTCAAGCATGATGGATTTGGTGTGTAATGATAGCCAAGGAGAAAATTTAGATTTGATTATTTTCCTTCTGGGGCAGCTAGGCTATTTAACGTATTCAGGAATCGGTTGAATTTATCAATTACGTCATCTAGAGGTAGGTTAAGTAAGGAACAATTTATAGAGCTTAAAATATTGGCAATCATAAGTGGGTTACAGTTAGCTAAGTCATGGATGGTTTTATATGCATGCTGTTAGTGTGGTTGAGAGACACATCTGGTGGTACGGGTGGGATGATGGTCACTAATGGGATCAGGAAGTGTTGTAGTTTGGCAAAAGTTGTTGGGTTGGGGGACTAAAATCCAATCTATGACTGAGCTAGTTTGGTTGGATTTGTTAATAAAGGTGGGGTGATGTATTAACTGAGAAAAGCCGAAGAGATTGATACTATTTGTGGGGAAATTTGTGGACAGTGTCAGCCAGTCAGTTTGTCAGGTATGTCCCATGGCTCTGAGGAGCCAACCATCCACAGTAATTACATACTCATCAGCCTGACAAACTTCAACTGCAGAGCCGTGGGACATACCTCACAAACTATGACATAAAAAACCTCATTAGCCTTGACACACAGCCATTTGGCTTTGTCAAGGGAAGATCCTGCCTACTGAATTTGGTTAGCTTCCTCAAGAGTGTTACATAGGCTGTCAACAGACATATGCTGCTCACATGATAGCATGTTGGTTAAAAGAACCCACACAGTGCAAATAGTAGGTGCCTTGTCAGGAAGTATTAAGGTTATCAGTGGTGTCCCCCAGGATGTATTGTTGGGACCCTGCCTTGCTGGCATTTATTTTTCTTATCCCTAGATGAGAAACCAAGATCTCTGACTAGCTAAGTTTGGCTACTTAAGTTTGCAGATGACTGCAAAGTGGGAGATATTGCCAAATTCACCTCTGACACCCTAACCTTTCAGCAAGAACTTACACATATGTGCTGGTGGTATTTCAGGAGGATATAAAGATCCCACAGCATTTACTGGAAAGTGCAGAGGAATTTCCATAGTGCTCTGCCCATATTTTAAATAGTCTGTATAAAAACACTTCAGGTTCCTCCCAAAAAAGTCACCATCATAGTGGGACTAACACGGGCAAAATAAGATAAATAAGATAGATAGATATACAACTGCTATACTGAAACTGGGCAAAAAAGTACAATACTGTCACATGTGACAGATAGCTCCTTCCCTCAACACACAACATAGACAATGTCCCATTTCAAAAAGAAAATGCTATTAGATACATTTGATTATGAGTTCTAATTCTCTCTCTTTGGTCATCATATGCCAACAGTATTCATAAAATCATTCAACTTAGCTCAGATAATCGTCAAGGGAAATACTGTGCAGATTTAAAGAGGTCATTGTTACTTTATATTAAGTACCGATTACCCCAACTATTGAGTGTAATGTCCCCTTCAAGATATACATCACTAGGAATATCAAACAACTAGAAAGAGCCCATAAGTTTCTAGGGTTAAAAAAACATGAGGTACCAAGACAGACAGGAAGTACTTTCCCGTATCTTATAGACTTTTGAAGGGAAATCTGTGCCTTGACTTATGTGCCATTAGAGACCCAGTTGTTCTGGATCTCTTTTGTCTCCACAAGTCTAATAGTTCCACAAATACCAGAAGGAGGGACCTAAATTTTCACCAGCAGATAATGTATGTATGTATGGATGGATGGATGTGTGGTTCCACAAACCTTTCATATACTGAAATACATGCTGAATATTTCAAGCTAAGTGTGCATGTGTGTATATGTGTGCCTGTATGAGGACATGTGTATGTGTGCATTTGTACATTTGATAGGATGGCAGTACTTATGTTTAAATGTTAAACATCCGAATAATGTGGTATTATTAGCACAAGACAGGCAACATGACACATTTCTGTGACTCTGTAATTCTTTTTTGAATGCACAGCACAACAAAACGGTGGAGGGTAGTCAAGGTCAACCAGGTCTTACATAAGCTTATCTAATGCCACTGTGAATGAAACTGGGAGTTAAATTACAGAATAAGTATCCGAGAGATTACCCTACAAAGTGTCAACCATGCCAAGCAAACACACTAAGGGGGGAAAAAAACATTAAATGTGTGTGTGTGTGTGTGTGTGTGTGTGTGTGTGTGTGTGTGTGTGTGTGTGTGTGTGTGTGTGTGTATGTGTGAGAGATACTGGTCCTTTGTGTTTTTAATAAAAAACGCAATTTCTAAAGGATCCAAATAGGAACAAAAGAAACCATGAAATCCAAGGTGAAGCAAACGCAAACTCAAAAACAGGATTGGGGAACATCTGAGAAATATTAGAGATTGTTGTGAAGTGAATGCACTAGCAAAGCATGTCACATTAAATCCAGGACACGTTTTAATTTGTTTTAGAAGTTATATCTGTATCAGAAAGAGGTGGTGCATGGCCCTATTTTTTGGAAAAAATGGAATTAATATGGCAAATGGGCCTGAATTCCGTATACTGGCCAGGTTTAAATGAAAGTCTCTCTATCTCTAGTCTTTTAAAACTGAAAGCTCTCAAAAAATAGTTTTTTATAGTAACTGCGTTTGCATTTCTTAAAATGTTCTAATTCTTTCATATTTTATATTGCTTTTATGCCTTTTGTGCATAATTAAGTGTTTTTTATTTATACATTCTTAAATTCTTGATACTAATATAGTGTTTATATGCATATTCAAATATTTATATTAGGGGTGTGTTTACATATTTGGGCTCCAAGACAGGATATGATGTCATCTTTTACTTACATAAATTTGGTGTAGGATGAATCTATACTGTTTCTGATGAAGTTACTAACTGTTTGGGATGAAAGCGCTTATTCCTCTAAATAAACTGTGTGAATTTAATTTACTACTTCCTGCCTGCATTTGCTTCACCTTGGATTTTGTGGTTTCTTTTGCTCCTGTTTGGATTGGTTTACAGTTACTCTTGCAGCATGCAGATGGAGGTGGTGCAACCTAACACCTCACATCCTAACTCTTTGCAGTCAAATAAGCCTCAACAACTGAGTGAATCTGTGGGCGAACTCACAGTCCTTATACAACTAAATCATCGACTGGACCATTTGGAGCAGATTTCTTTATCCCAGTTATCAATGCGCCCCATTCCCTGCACATTGACCCAGAATTTGGGTGAGGATGTTAATAGCAGCGAATATGGCGAAACAAATCTGGCTACACATCCCACAAAGTGACTAAACTTAAGATCGGATGAGATCAGTAGTAATAATGCTGAAAATGTATCAAATAATCGTGAATTTAACCAAAATAATATTTTTGTACTATCTGACTGGCTAAAAACGGCTCTTAGTTTAACCAACAGAATTTGAGAGCAAACAATACTAGGCTTAATGACAAACCAAGTGAACTTGATCATGTTTTGCTCAAAATAAAGAAACAGCAGCTGGATAATTTTTATTTTAAGGAGTAGTTCTTCCTAAGGGTCTGCGCTTGTGGTGTTACACCACAGGCTTGATTTCTGACTCAATGTTTCACAAAGAGTTGATCCAGTTATTTGATAAATTTGGGTTTGAGTATATTGACATGGTCATTAAGCACAATAAAACCCAGATTGAGATGCTGAGTAAAGAGGTTAGTGCTTTGGACAGAACTATTACACAAGATCAGTTGTTTGGTGCTTATAGGTTTGATTATGCCAAATTTTCATAGTACTGATGAACAAATGACTGTGATAAAAAATATGAAATTAAAGAAACTCATGCGGGATGACAGGGAGTACAGTACTAATACAGCATACCCCCACCACCCCAATCTCAAGAATGGTATCCAAGTAGGACCAATAACTACCCCTGGATGGACTCAAATGCCCACACTGTTGACATTAACTATGAGCCCACAGAGGATAATTTTTTAGACGAGGAAGATTATCTCCGCTGAGGTGCTCCAAATGCCTCATGAACCGACAAGGCATGAACAACAACCAGGGGCGTCAACAGTATCCCAGTTACCAATGGGTAACTTTCTGGTTGAACAGGGGGAACAAAAGTGGGTCGTGGAGAGGGAAGAGATAGAGAATGAACTCATGATGGACTCAAACAGTGGCCTGTTAGATGGAAACGCATTTTTTTCTACCACCTGTGTCTATCGAATTAAACAGTACTAAGGACTTTAAAGTGTATAACTTTTCTGATTTAATATTGAATGTTACTGCTTGTGACCTACTTGCTAAAGGTTTTACATTTATTCCAAGTTGTTGTGTCTTTTGGCTTTTCCCGGTTAGGGGTCGCCACAGTGGAACGCCGGTCCGCTAATGACTAGCAGTAGATTTTTACGTGCCGAGTTGCCGGCCCTGACGCACAACCTTCAACGAAGGTACGCCCATTCATGCATGTCTCCACACAGAAGACGGTCTAGCTGAGAATCGAACAGGACAACATCTTACTGCGAGGCGACAATGCTACCGCAGCACCACCACCGCAGTTTTACCTTTATTCCAAGTAAATCTGTGAATTTAGTGCAGACATTAATTGACCTCAAACAATATGTGAGGAAGCTTAACTTCAATGTCATTTTTCATAATGTTGAGCAGGTTCGTGGATCCCTTTAGGATCTCTAGTACTTTTAACCCTCCCCCGCTCACCTGGCTTTAGAGATTTTTGAAAAGGTTTGTGAATTGGATATAAGACTGCTATGTACAAACAATAATAATAAGAGACAAAAGTGCAATCTGAGTAATGATGAAATAGACTAAAGAGAATTTCTTAAGCATTCTGTGGGGACTAGAACTATGAAACCTGATAAAAGGGGTGGCATGGTCATCATGAATAAGGATCAAAAAATGAGGTTGATCCTGAATACCCCCACCTATAACTAGAGTTCATTAAATTAAACGAATGGCACTTTTTAATGGATTTATTCATCGACGTTTAATAACCATCGATAAACTACACTTTTTGTCAGTAGAATTCCCCATAATGAGAAGTTATGCACCTACCATAACGTTCCATGTTAGTTGTCTTCTCTCGCCTTCTTTCTTGATGGATGGGTTCGGAGCCGAACCTCGGCTCAGACTCGGCCTATACTAAAGCTCGAGAGCTAATTTTACCGGCTCGAGGCAACCCTATAGCCCATGATGCTAGGCGGTAACTACCCAAAAGGAAAAGCGTTGCCATTTACTAGCATAGATCCTTCTGGTGGAAGATTTAAGGGAAGCTACGATAATATCATGGACAGAATTTGAAATCATAGGAAGCCTGGCTAGGGACGGAAGTGGAGCAACCAAGCTGTGAGGTTGAGAGATCGGAGGGATTGGTGCAGCTGCCCTGATTGATGGGTCAAAAGATCTGGCATTGGATCCAGATGCCAAGGCTGCTCCAAAAGGTAACGATGCAGGAAAGGGAACCATATCTGTCGAGGCCAATAAGGGGCAATGAGGATCATCTTGGCCCTCAGGGCGGTAGCTTTCTGAATTGTTTGTGTGATTAACGGAAAGACGTAAAGAAGTCCCCGAGGCCAATCTTGGACTAGAGCGTCTCTGGGGGGATGACCTGGAAGGGGGAAGAGTGTGAAGAAGTCGAGGCACTTGCTGTTTTGTGGTGTTGCAAAAAGATCGCAGCAAGGAAACCCCCACTTCCGAAAAATTTGTCCGTCACCGATTGCTTGAGAGACCACTCGTGAGGCATGAGAACAGCTCTGCTCAGCCTGTCCGCTATGACGTTGGACTTCCCGGGGATGTGCGTTGCTATCAGAAACCGCTGAGAAGAGATCGCCCATTGCCAGAGTCTGAGTGCTTCTCGACACAGGGGATATGACCTGGTTCTGCCCTGCTTGTTGATATACCATACTACGGACATATTGTCCATCTGAATTGCAATCGTCCCCAGGGGAAGAGAGTCTTGAAGCGCTTGCAACGTCAAAAGCACTGCTCTCATCTCCAGGACGTTTATGTGCAAGTGGCATTCGAAGGGTTGCCATGTGCCATGGACTGTCCTGCCCTGAAAATGCCCCCCCCACCCAATCAGGGAGGCGTCCGTTGTGACTGTGGTGACCGGTGGGGGGGGGGGAGTAAAAGGTCTGCCTTGATGGACTTGAGGGGAGACCATCCACCAAGACAGATGTTTTCTGCAAGATAGAGTTATTAGGATCTTGTGTGTCATAGGGAGCTGTTGGAAGGACCACTGGGAGAAAAGCATCCATTGAAGAAGCCGCATGTAAAAGCGGGCAAGGGGAAGGAGCGTGATGGCTGCTGCCATGAGACCTAACACCTTCAGAACATACCTGGCCTGAACTTTGTGTTCTGAAGAAGGGCGTGAACATGACTTTGAATATCTAAGACTCTCTGCTCCGTTAACTTTGCTGAGAGCTGAATGGTGTCCAAGGTGGTGCCTATGAAGGTAATAGACTGACAAGGTGACAAGGCAGACTTTTCAAAATTTAGAGAGATACCTAGCTCTTTGCAAATGTGGATGGTGTAGTCTCTGGCTAGAAGAAGTTGACGCCTGGTGGTGGCAGTGAGGAGCCAGTCGTCTAGATATGGAAACACCTGGAATCCTTGACGTCTCAGGTGAGCCGTAACCACTGCCATACATTTGGTGAACACTCGGGGGGCTGTAGTGAGACCAAAGGGCAGGGCTCTGAACTGATAGTGACTGGCTCCCAGCCTGAAGCGGAGAAACCTTCTGGAGCGCCTGTGCATTTTGATGTGATAGTACGCATCCTGAAGGTCCACTGAGCACATCCAATTGTCCTTGCCCAGAAGTGGAAATGGACTGTAGGGTGACCATCCGGAACCTTGTTCTTTTTACAAACTTGTTTAGATTGCTGAGATCCAATATTGGCCTCCAGTCCCCTGTTTTTTTTGGTACCAAAAAGAACTTTGAGTAGAATCCGGATCCTAGCTGGTCTGCTGGGACTGGCTGGATGGCTCTCTTTTTTAGCAGCTTTGATATTTCTAGTGCTGCTTGTTCCCTTAGACTGGGTGGAACGTCTGGAAGAGACCCCATTTGAATCACTGGGGTTTGCATAAAGGGGATTTTGTAACCCTCGGATATGATTGACTGTACCCATTTGTCTTGAGTGAGGGAGAGCCAGGCTTGTAGGTACAGTGCTAATCTTCCCCCGACTGCCTCTGAAGGTGGACAGTCAGGCAACACCTCAGGGATGCTGGAAGGGTTTGTCAGAGAGGGTTTCTCTGCTACCCTGGTTATGTGGACCCCCTCTGCCTCTTGGGCGGCGTCTGTTGTTGTTGTTCCCCCCTCTGCCTCTAGGGGTGAACTGACCTCTTGTGTCAGGCGTGACTCCTTGTGATTTACGGAACCACATTTTTCCACCCTTTTGACCCTTAGGATATGGTCTAGATAGGGTAGAAAAACGGACTCCTATGGCAGAAAGACTCTTGCCATCTTGTTCGCATCTGGTCAAAGTATCTTTCACTTGAGGTCCAAACAACGCTGAACCATCAATGGGGGAGTTAGTGAAAGATGCCTTGAAGGGGTCTGTGAAGTTACAAAGCCGCATCCAGGCGTGACGCCTCAAAGCCACACCTGTGCCTGCGGCCCTACTCGCTCCATCGACTGCATATGAAATAAGCCGCATGGAGGAGTTGACAATAGAATTCAGGGTTCCTAGCTGTGAGTTAATTTTTTCCTGAGACCCAGCAGCTGATGGATCCTGTAGGACCTCACCCAGTTCTTTAAGAATGTCTCTTTGAAGACAGGTGAAGTGGCATAAGTAGTTCAGCGACCGCATGGCAAAGGTCGCTGATGAGAACATCTGCTTGCCGTACCTATCCATTGTCCTAGATTCCTTGTTAGGCAGATGGATAGGTACTGAAGGATCAGCCAGTTCCTTCTTAGTGGCCGCCGCCACCACCATGGCATCAACTAGGACACCTTTGGATAAAAATTGTTTATCAGAAGGGGCTGTTATAAATTTAGAAGGCCTCCATGGGGTGGGTTCCAACGAGTCAGGGGCTGTCCACGCTTTCCGTGCCACCACTTCCATAAGGGGCTCGAAGGGCGGAGACACCCAGGAGGTGGAGGGTCGAGAACCAAAAGCCTCCAGGTAAACCGACTCATCCTCGGAAGGATTAAAGGAAGACCAGTTCCCCCTCTGTTTAAGGATTTCAAGGATGTCAGAGAAGGAGACATCCTCAGAGGGGGACCTTGGGAATTCTTCCGACTCATCCAAGTCGGTATCAGATGTGACGGACTCGGGGGAGTCCACATGCTTCCTCTTACATGTCCTCTTACACGCGGGTTCACCTGACGGATCAGGGGAAACCTCGGAAGAGGAAGATATTCCCAATGGGGAAACCTGAGGCATTGGGTCTCGATGGCCGGGGGCGAGAGAGTAGGAAGAGACATCAGCAGGCACTACTGTGGGAGGAGCTGATGGAGCTGACCGTAGAGCAGGCACTGGGGCCAATACGCTCCTCATGACCTCGAAGGCGCCCCTGTCAGGCAGGCTAGAGAGCTCCTGCTCCGAAGAGCTAGGAACCCCAGCTGGCACCGACAAGGATGGCTCCGAAGCCAATGGGGCCGAACTCACCAACGCCGATGCTCCGAGAGGGAGAACGGGGTCGAACAAGGGTCCGATGCCATTTGCCCCCTTGGAGCCGGCGAGAGAGTCCAAGCGCCCGGATCCCTCCACCATGGATGAGATCGGAGCAGATGACGGAGCCGAAGGGGGAGGTATCGGCTCCGACGTCAAAACTGTCACGGCTCCGAGGAGCTCCGGCTCCGAACACTGGGGTAGAGTCGAAGGAGGAATAGTCTGTTGTATGGACGTAGCCGCTGTCTGATGAGACGGGCTATGAAGCATTTGGGCCAGTGCCTGAGACTTTAATAGTCTACTTACCACTCTCTCAAGGTCATGATCGGAAAGTCTGGATGACCGAGAGGAATGGCTCCGATGGCTCCGCTCTGAGAGTAACCGTGACTTCGGAGCCGAATGTATGGACTCCAGTGATGGAGCTCTGGACCTCTTTCGTGCGGAGGGCATCAGGGTTAATGGAGCCGATGGAGCCGAAGACACGTCGGCTCCAGCCAGAGCCGACTTTGAAGACAGAGTCTTAGAGGTATCGGCTCCAGTAGGAGCCGATGCAGGTAGCTGCGATAATGAGGTATCTGCTCCAGCTGGAGCTGATAATGTCGCAGGTGATGAACCACCATCTGAGGGCTTGAAACTCGGGGCCGATGGTTTAAGTGGTTTCGAAGGCTTCCCCGGCACAGACTTAGCCGGGGAACCTTCGGGCTTTAACAAGCCCCTTAATATCAATTTATTCCTGCACTCCTGCAGGACTCTAGGGCTAAAAGCATGGCACACTGAGCAAGAGTCCTGCAGGTGCAGGGGTCCCAGGCAATAAACACAAGAAGTGTGACTGTCTGTCAGAGACATCTTCTGACAGCACGAGTCACACTTCTTGAAGCCTGAGACCTTTGTCTCCTTCGACATTGAGAAGTCGAAAGGAAAACCACAGTTAGGAGAAAAAAACACACACACACACACACCCCAACAAATAGGGATACAGGGGAACACAGAAACAACAAAGAATCCCTGTGAGGGAATTAAACTAAAACGGAAGGGCCTAAGGCCTAACCTAGGGGGAGGGAGTATGACAGGGATAAGGGATAAAAAATAGAGACTAAACTTTAAATTTAACAGAAACTAGCCTATAAAAGACTAAAAAGTATACTAGGGGAAAAACTAAGGAAAATAATAGGATTTTTGTGAGAAAAAACAGTCACTAACCTGAGCCGGTAAAAAGAGCAACCTCGCTAGCGTAAGCGGCAAACGAGATCTGGGTAGTTACCGCCTAGCATCATGGGATATAGGGTTGCCTCAAGCCGGTAAAATTAGCTCTCGAGCTTTAGTATAGGCAGAGTCGGAGCCGAGGTTCGGCTCCGAACCCATCCAGCAAGAATGAAGGCGAGATTGACAACTTAACATCCTCGGTTATTTTCAGGGTACCTAAATTACATAAGAGAATATATCAGCCCCCAATGGACCTAATAGTGGATGGCAGGGGTTCAATAACCCACCCACTGGTGAAATTCTTAGACATGCAATTAAAGATACATCTAATGGGAGAACCCCATTTATGTGTTGATTCCTGGGATTTGTTAAGAAAAATGAATAATATAATATATGACAATGAATTTTTACTGATAACAGTTGATGTGGTCAGTTTGTATACAGTTATACTCCATGAAATAGGGGAATAATGGTTCTGTGATTACCTATATCTGAAGAAAATTCCACAACAAAAAATTAATATGTATGAACAACTCCTGGACATGGCATTTAAATGTAGTTTTATTCTTTTTGAGAAGGAATACTATATCCAGACCCAAGGGGTGGCAATGGGTTCATGTTGTGGGGTACCTTTACATTAATATAGTGATGCTCGAATGGGAAAGGCGATTTTTAAATGATTCACCATGCTTTCCTTTTTGCCATACATATACCCGTTTTCTTGGTGATATGTTTATTTTGTGGAAGGGACCAAGGGATCAGGTTGAACCATTCTTGCACTATATTAATAACACAACCACATTCTTGAAGTTCACACACACTATTAGTGATATTGAAATTCCATACTTGGACATTTTACTGAAGAAAGACAATATAAATTACAGGTTCTTAGCAGAAATGTGTCATAAAAAAAACACATTCCAATAGTTTCCTCCACTATAGTAGCAGTCACCCCTTCTCACAAAAAAAGGGTTGTGGTTAAAGGCCAATTTGTCAGGGCAGCCTATATGGTGACCTTGTGGGAGTCATTTGAGAATGAATGTTTGAAATTGAAGGATATGTTTTCTAAGAGGGGGTACTCTAATAATCTAATAGATAAGCTGATGGGGAAGTTATGAATAAGAGGTGAAATGAGTACTTTCTACCGATCGTAAATCCTACTTTTAATCAGAATATAACCAGATCTACTGTTACAGATACCATCATTGCCGGTTCTGTGCAGTATGTAACAGCTATAAGTGGATTGTATTTGAATACCCCGGCACATGTGCCACAACAGAACTTCCATTCCAGTTTCACCACTACATTTTCAAATGATGCATTTCATATTAAGAACATCTTGAATAAAAACTGGAAGTTATTAAGTGGTGACAGGGATCTTAGGGAGCTTGTGGGGGATAGACCCATGTGTATTTAGAAGAGGCTCTAATTTAAAAAACTTCTTTGAGCATCAGCACCTTCCGTTTACTGGGAGATACATGTATAAATGTGGTAGGTGTAAATTTTGCCCCTATATCTTTGAAGGAAATACATTTACAAATCAATAATATGAAGGTGAAGATACCCCATAAATGCTGTTGTAACAGTGAGCAATTTGTTTATTGTGCTTTATGCTGTAACTGTTTATGTTTTTATGTGGGGAAGACAGAACATAAACTCAAAAACAGGATTGGGGAATATCTGAGAAATATTAAAGATTGTTGTGAAGTGAATGCACTAGCAAAGCATCTCACATTAAATCAGGACACATGTTTAAATTTACTGTTTTAGAAGTTGTATCTGTATCAGAAAGACGTGGTGCATGGGCCTATTTTTGAAAAATTGGAATTAATATGGCAAATGTGCCTGAATTCCATATACTGGCCAGGTTTAAATGAAAGTATCTCTATCTGTAGTCTTTTAAAATGGAAATTTCAAAAGATAGTTTTTTATAGTAATCGTGTTTGCATTTCTTAAAATTTTCTAATTCTTTCATATTTTATATTGCTTTTATGCCTTTTGTGTATAACTGTTTTTTATTTATACATTCTTAAATTCTTGATACTAATATAGTGTTTATATGCATATTCATATATTTCTATTAGGGGGTGTGTTTATACATTTGGGCTCCAAGACAGAATATGATGTCATCTTTTACTTACATAAATTTGGTGTAGGATGAATCTATACTGTTTCTGATGAAGTTCCTGATAAATTAACTGTTTGGGACGAAAGCGCTTATCCCTCTAAATAAACTATGTGGGTTTAATACTTCCTGCCTGTGTTTGCTTCACCTTGAATTTCCAAAGAGTAACTGTCAGGTTTACTGTTCGGTTTTGGAACTGTAAACATTCTTCTCCAGAAGAGTATATTGTTTTCCTGTACTTGTCTTGAAAAAAAAATACATTGATTTCTACAGGGACTCCTTAGTTCTCAGCCTCTGTAAGAAGTCAGCAATAAACGTAATGAGAGGAATGAGGGGAAACGTTATGTTACAGAACTCACCAGCAGCACGCTGAATGCTACAGAGGGCGATAATCCCAGGAGGGTGAGAAACAGGATATAAGCACAGGAAATATGTACAATTCTGTATGAATGCAGTATCTTGCCTTGGTTAATATACTGCATTTATCCTAACAGGATTTTACATGCATTACACTGAGTTCACTAAACTTGTCTCTCATATCTGATGAATGCTGAACAGACGATTGTTTGTACAGCTTTACTGGACTGGAACAATCTCCAGCTTACTATTAATACTCTTATTTCAGTAATATAACTTTACTATGCATTCCTGCTATCCCATCATTCCTCATTTCTACTTTCTTAACTCTTTCTTTGCACAGAAAAGACTTACACCAACCAACCCCCCCCCCCCAAACTACCTACTGGAGATGATGCGATTCTTAATTAATATCTTAGTTTTTTGTACCCCTCCTAAGAATGCCCCTGACACATACACACCCAAGTTGTGGCACTGTTTTTGTCTCCTTTTCTAAGCCTGATACCATCTTGGGCATGCCTACTCCGATTTTACAATTCTCTGTCTGTCCACATTACATCCTCAAACTGTATCACATTATTATTTCATACATCTGTCTTTTTAAACCCTAGATTAAATAGAGGTATTTAAAAACATTACTGCTATGCCCTTCTTTTTCTTTCTTTGGGATTTGCTGCAGAGTACTTACCACTTTTTTTATCCTGGTGCAGGTGTACTGTATCACACAGAAATTACAGCTAAGCATTTCTCAGATGAATTCCTACCATTAAATATTCTAAATTGCATACTCGGGTGCAGTTGAGAAATGAGGCAGAAACCGGAGGAGTGTTTATGAGAAACATATTTATTTCCTTCTGTTCTTTGGACAAACAGGAGCAATAAGGAAGAGCACTCAGTTGCAATGTGTTCAGCATCTCACTGAAAGCATAAAGTGTTATGTGCAGAGTGATACGAACACAGAGTTTTTTGAAAAATGGGAAAAAGTGAGAAACATAATTTCCTTCTATTTCTCAGGTAAATAGAAACAATGAGAATAGTTCAGCTGTAATACTGGTACATAATCTATAGCTGCAGTCATTCACTGTTCATGTTAAATAAATGTAATCATTTGTTTGGCTACATACAAAGTTTAGGTTGTGATGAAATCGTATGCCTCCTTCCCAGTATTTATTCAACAACAGACTTCAGTGCAGAGTACAGTATTTAGAGTGTTAACATTTATTTTATTTATTTATCCTTTGTTGACCAGAATAGTCCCACTAGGCTAGTAGCCTCTTTTCAGGCAAGAAACAAGGCGATATTTATACTACTAGGGGAAATTTGGCCAGGGCATTTGGAAAATTCCCCCACTCCTTTTGATAGGTGCCATGGGATCTTTTACATCCACCTCATACCACCAACTCAAACAGCTGGGGCCTCAGTTTAACATCTCATCCGAATGATGACACACTCAGGAGGGTAGCACCCCCTTATGCTGCACCACAGTGTCAGCAATTGCTCAGCCTGGTGTGGGAATATAACCCACAGCCCTCTACACCAGATATAAGTATGCATCCTGCTGTGCCACTGACAAAATATTTTCATAGGTTAGCTTCATAATGATTTCTCCTGAATTTTAGAAATAGTTTTTCTTGATAATTACCAAATACTTAATGACACATTTTGGTTTCTTCAACTTTGGCATTCTCTTGGCACATTTTTTGCTTGTTGCACTATTCTTGTAAAAATAAATACTGTAGTGACTCTACCTGGTCAGCACATTTAATACGATAACCTGTGTTAATGTATTTATTACACTTTACAGACATAACTCAAATTCTTAAAGCCTATATAACTCAACCAGTAGGGAGGACCACAGCCAGATCCAGCAATAGGCAGCCTAGGCAACTGCCTACTGCTGGCTGAAGGGGGGAGACATAACATTAATTTAAAAAAGAAATAAAAGTGTTTTACATGTTGCTTTTGTACTTACTGCTTTAAGGATGCAGTCTCTCTGTGTTGGTTTGCATGCGTTTTACTGCTTTAGGATTACGATGCACACACAAACACAGCAACACTAGAGATTTGATTTATGAAATGCTTTGGATTAGCATTATGTATATGTCTTGCTGCTTTAGGATTTAATGCATGCTGCAGTTATAAGCTTTGGAACTGGAACCCCCTTACTGATTATTTCAACAGCAGTATGAAGATAAAAGCTCTAGGAAGCGTGTGTGTGTGTGTGTGTGTGTGTGTGTGTGTGTGTGTGTGTGTGTGTGTGTGTGTGTGTGTGTGTGTGTGTGTGTGTGTGTAAAATGCCCTAGATAGGGATGGAAGGTTAGTTAGTAAAATGCCCTAGTTAGGGATGGCAGTTTAGTTAACTTGATTGGGCTCAAACACTGTACCCTTAGCTACAGGAGACAAGAGCCTTAACCCTCTACACCCATTATCAGACTGTACAGTTACAGTTACTCATTAGTGTTGGTTGAAATGTTCTGAAATGGGTATTTTTTGTTATTTATTGGTTCACACATTTCACTGCATAATGTAAAAAAATGTTCAAAACTACAAATTTAAAATGCATTCTAATACAATTTGCTGTATTTAACAAGAAATAAATTAAATCAGGAAGGTGAATCAAATAATACATGCATTTATGTATGGTCCTAAAACATATGCAGAGGGCCCATGGTTTGAAAACAGCCTAGGGACCAAGGTACACAATCTGCCAGGTGGATGTTGGGTGCATTTTCAAAGAATGTGAGTTTCAATGCATTTTCAATTAATGTGAGATTCCACGCGTTTTCACTGAATGTGAATTTCAATGCATTTTCAATGAATGTGAGCTCCAAGGAAAAATAAGTTTACTGCTGCTCATGCTGAGCCTGTTTTCAATCTGCAACTGTTTTGTTTAGCAAATAGCCATCAGTGTTTGTGCTATAAAATTTTAAAACAGTGTTAGTAGCACAACAGGTAGCATACTCACCTTCTGTGCAGAAGGCTTTGGATTCTACTCCCACACCAAGAAGATGAATTGCTGACACTGCAATGCACTTTAGGGGAGGTGCTGATGTTCTCTGATGTCCTGGCCAAATTTTCCCTAGTAATATAAATGCCTCCAAGGGTATCCCCTGAAAAGAGGCTACTAACATAGTGGGACTAACCTGGTCAACAAAGAATAATTAAAGTAAAATATTTAATTTAAATCCACATCTCTGTCTTCATTTCAAAAGTATGTAAGAAAATAGTATGCATGTTGATTGTTTGGAACAGTGTTTATGGTAATTGGGGGGACAGAGACAAGTAATGGGACACCAGAATGGCTGTTTGTGTGTGTGTGTGTGTGTGGGGGGGGGGTGTCCATTACCCTACCTAGGGCCCCATCTGACCACGATCTTACTCTGGGGAGGACAACAGAATGCTGCCATGACAGGCAGCATGACCTTTATGCCTACATTTTCCCCATCTATAACAAAGGATAAAGCTGCAGGGACATTAGCCTACCAGGGACTTAAATCTTTTTTTTTTATACTTAGGAGTCTGTGCAAGCCATTCCCACTGAAGTACAGAGATGGCCTGCACATCACTCAAATGTGCTTGAACGAAGTTCTGGCGTCCTTCCCATGACTCCCAGATGATGCAGTACAGCTCTAGCTGTATGTGGAACTTAGTGCTACATCTGTCTTCTCACCAGGTACTACCTGCTGTATCTAAATCTGCATACAGGTGAAACAGCTGCTTTGCCAACTCTATCGTAAACTCAATGGGCTACTCTAATGCTTCAGCCCTGTATGTTAGCAACCTTTCAACAATACACAGTAATGACATTTTTTTTATTTTTTGAAGCAAGTTCAAGTCCCTTTTCGACTGAAGTATAAAGCTCCAGCAGTCCCCATTAATATATGCTTAATGGCGAATGATAGAGGCCTAGGTTTTGGACTTCGTATGGAGCAAACTGCTTGGCATAACATGCTACTTTATATTCAATTCCCTTAGGAATATGGCACCACCTGAAGAAATCAAGAAGTTCTCTGTTCATATACATTTATCAAAATGCTGGTTGAATTCTTGTGAGCTGTTCTGGAAATCTTTTATCTGTTAGGACATAAGTCATGCCAAAAGCAGAGGACGGGAACAAATTCATTACATGGCTTTCTCTATCACATGAAATAAAATAGAAGAGTTTAGAATGAACAAAGCAAAATGCACCAACAATCACTGATACTTCACCAAAATTGTTCCTTTAATAATAAATTAGCACTTCTGTTCATATACTTGTAAATCAGATAAAAACAAATTCCCCAAACAGAATTTAAATACTAAAAACTTCTGTTTGTGTGATCAAAACTAGCCAATGTCATGTAAGTTTATTATGTCATTTCCTCAGGATGGCTGCTAGGGAAGTTTAGTCAGTTAAGCCTGGTGCTGCAATACTTGCCAGTATGTTTCTCTGGAAACTTTTTAAAATGTTCACAAATCATGAAATGTTTGAAAAGGGTATTTCTCATATCCTTAGTTTTTATACTATAGAGCAGCATTCCTGTATCCTCTTAGATAATTTCCACCAGGTTTTCCCACATAAAAACTGGGGCTGGAGTTACATATTGCTAAATAAAGAAAATACTGCAACAATTACAATTCAATTTATCAGAGCACTGCAACACCCTAGGAAAATTTTCACTTAACCATGGCCTTGTAAGTCAATTTCACCCAGGGTTTGTATTCCAATTGCGAGACAATATTGTTTCTGGACTTAAATCTGAAATTGAGATGTGTTTCTTTCTGGCTAACTCCAGCCAAAATTCCAAAAGTAAAGTCCAATTTTTGTCCATGATGTGCTGAAAATCATTGGAATAGTGTAATGCTAATGCCTTGGGGATAGAAGTCCTTGCCCTTACTGTCATAACATTCCATGATGACCTCAAAATAGTGGCAAGCTTAACATCCCTGTTCCTTGTAACGTACTCCCAGATGTCTTCCAACACACTAGGATAGCCCCTGCCAAGAAACATATCCATACGTATCTGGCAGTCCTTCATATAAATGATCTCACTGGATCTTAATTTGGAAACCCTTATAAATTGTCCTTTCACAATAACAAGTTTCTGTCCATAATTGTGTGCGCTCTTCAAATGTACAAACTGGTTGGAATATGCATGTTTCCTATAAATTATAGATGATTTCCCATGTCTAAAAATATGGCAGAAGGATGAACACACTGAAAGAGAATTCCATATAAGTGACAGTGTCCT
Organism: Protopterus annectens; assembly: GCF_019279795.1. Taxonomy (NCBI): domain Eukaryota; kingdom Metazoa; phylum Chordata; order Ceratodontiformes; family Protopteridae; genus Protopterus; species Protopterus annectens. The sequence goes on along the minus strand of NC_056746.1, from coordinate 364,826,748 downwards.
TAGAATACTACAAAAAATTGTTATAACAATTCCATCCAAAAATCTGTGATAACTTCTTAAAAACTTGTGTTCACTGTTGTTAAAAAAACTGTGCTCCCAGTAACAAAGACCTATATTAAAACTGTTGAGGTGCAGGCTGCCCCCATGGCAACCGCACTCAGTTGCTTAAAATATTCTCCTTCAAATACCAAGTAGTTCCTCTGTGAAACTAGTTCCATAAATAAACAAATAATATTAATTTCCTGTGTTGAAAATTGCATTTGAGTGGCCACAATCACTCTAAACCAATCCAACCCAGTAAACAAGTCTTTAATGCCACCTGTCACAAAACTATCACTGGATTCCACAGGGACATCACTCAATTTAGCCAAGAATTTCCAGGAATCTTTTATTAATCTGGGAAGTTTATCCATGGATGTTTTTAACTTCTGATCAATAAAAAAATTGCTAAAGGTTGCACCTTTGGCAGAAATAATAAGTTGCATGGGGGATACATGATATTTTTATGTATTTTAGGAATCCCCAAAATAATCATGATTCAAGGTTTCTTCACTGTTAAAAAGTTGAACTCTTGAGGGGAAACGTAGTGATGTGAAATTAAAAGCAGAGGCTTCTGGTAAGGCTACTTCATGAAGGCATAATGGAAAATTAAGCAACTCAATGGAATTTGCAGAGTTAAAGTGGTGACGTGTTTAAAAATAAGTAAATAAATGAATTAAGAAATGAATGAGAACAAGGTAGCACAATCTGAAGACAAAGGCTGGATGCCTCATGCAAACTAAAAAGAAGTACTTTTCCCCAGAAATGATAGTGTGTGTCTGGAACCATCACCCTGAAGTGGTAGTCAGTTCAAAATAATTGTGGAATTCAAAAAAGTGTGTGATAGACAAAGCAATTCTTAGGGAAGGGGCCAGAAAAAATAAGCTGTTGGTTAAGTAGTACAATTAGTTTATCAAAAAGGTAGGGGAAAAATACAATGAAGAAGAACAGCCAAGCAATCTGTGATCTGAATTTGTTCTTCTGTAATCTACAGCAATAACTTTCTGATGTTCTGTGGGTACAGACTGGGTGCACAGAAGAGAACAAGTTCTGTATCTTCCCATCTTCATGAATGAAGTTCAACATCACATCAGCAGTGAGTTTGATAAAGGGGCTGCCGATTCACAATGCTTTCAGAATGTCTGGGATGGGGGCTGGAGGTGTTGCACTCCTAAAGTCTCACACTCCAAATGACACATTAACCAGGGCGCCACCTGCCTGATCCATTAGTAACTTAGGTGAATGCTAAACCTTTTACATTTGTCAGTAAGGACAGCTAAAATCAAGCTTCAACATACAAAAGGTGCAGGCATCAAATTATAAACCTCAACTAAATGCCCCTTATGTTTTGTGAAAATCAAGTAACTAACATTTCCTTCAATCAAACTCCCCTTTCCTCAGCTTTTTTTTCCATTACACACTACATTTTTAATCTTTACAACACATACATTTCCATTTACTCTCCCTAATATGGTATTATAGCTCTTAAATTATAGATTCTCAGTTTTTTTAATGTTCCTTTGTATGTTCTCATACTTTTAAAGTACTTGATAAACACCCACACTACTATCTGTGCTATCACATTACTCATATGGTTCACAATGACTTATTCCACCTCCCCATCTGTCTGAAAATGCATCACAAAATAACGCACATTCATCCCACTTGAATTAACAGGGAATGTGTAACCATTTGTAAGGAAAACAGAAATTCCCAGAGGCATCACACTGTAAAAATAAACAAGTCATAATTTCCAGCCACTTATCACATTCTAGTAGAAAGCATACTCATTTGCTCATTGTTTCTGTTTAGAAATGTTTCAGTGAGTAACTTTTCTCGCATAAATGACTTGCCAAAATCCCTTCTGTAGGATGACAAAACATAAAGTTACACTCAACTATCACTGACAACTTCTACTATGCCTGTCTAGAATTAAACTACATACCATAAATTGATGCACTCTTTTAAGGGATAATACAAATATATCCTTGGTTGCCACTGATTTTTAAATATAAATATAAATATATTTAGAGGCTTATGATCATCTACTAGCAGTTTAAAATATACAAAATATTTTCCCATCTACCTAACCCATCAAACTCAGTACAGAAATACTAATGTCCCATGAAACTGATGATTTCTGAACAGGCAGGAAGTTTTCCACTTGTAGTCATAAGTACAATAATTCATAAAATACTCAAGAATTTAATATAACCCATACCTCTTTTCAGTTATTATACAAAATAAAGTAAATGTAATCTTTTTTTTAAATATCTTTATTAAATCGTATTTTAGACAGTGACACAGGTATCCATCCTCTAACAGAAAACAAACCATAGTAAACATTTTTTATGCAGTATATAAATCTTTTCTTGTTTTAACAATTTCAGTCACTCTGCCCTTAAACCTTACTCCTCCTCCTGAACATTATTCTGCATGCATTGTTCCCACAAATTCCATACATTTCCATGTAAACTCCTTTCCATTTTTAAAGATCCCACCTTGGGTGCTTTTTTACTCCTTTATAATAAGCAGTACCTCGGTTATAGCTGGTTTAGATTTTGATTTCCTTTTTCTAGTAATCACTTTTTTAGCAGCCAGTAGCATTAAACTTAATAAGGCCTTACGATGTCTAGGCAATTCAGATCCTATGTCCCAGCCCCAAAGAATAATTTTAACAATTTGCTCCCCAAGAATTTTGTAAGGAATTTTTAAAATCTGCCAACTCATCACATTCTTAAAAAAGATGTTCAAAATTATGTCTCTCCTTCCAGTCACACCTTCAGCATTTGTTAAATAACCGAGGAAAAATTCACTGAAGTCTGCTTGGGGTATAAAAATACCCATGCAAACACTTCCAAGCAAAGATCCTAAACTTTCTGGACTTTGTTACTAGCCCTCATTCTACTCTATTACCTTTCCCTCTATTTATTTTCTCTCAATACCTTGATTCCTTTGCTAATTTTCTCCAGTAAATTCCTGCTTACTCTTACTTATTTTCTATATCCTTGCTTGCAGTTAACTCTAATGGTAAATTTACTTTTTCTATTTCTGCATTCACATTTGGGCTTAGCTCTTAACTCATTAAGACCTATGCGGTGTGGAATGTCACACCTCTAGCAGTGTACACACATCCTTGCATTCTGGAGTATTTTCTGAAAAATCCACTTAAAAAGCATAAAATAAACAAATGCAAATATTTTGGGAATGACAAACGCCATTACAACTGTACAAATAGGAATTTTATCAGTAAGCAGTATTATTTGTAGTGATAACGGTCAGCGCATTCATAGTCTTTCCATCAATTACATAATATATTCTAAGGCACACAAACATGGAATTATACTTTTTGCAAAACTTTCACAAATTGTAATATCCTGCAAAGTGTACAAGCTAGACATATACTGTTAGAACACTTCTGTTTACAGACATAAGCTTTTCACATAACAGCAAGAAATTCCTCTGAGTGCATATGTATTGAGATATTTGCAGAAATATGAAAACATATGCTTAATTCTATAATTAGCAATATAAACAATGCTGCATATCTCTCAAGATGTGGGACATATAGTGTGAATATTAATTACAGTTTTTTCCAGTAATAACTAAGTTTTAACCTGATATTATGCAATAGTTTGTAAGTCACTTGTTTTTTGAAGTATTAAGTACATATGGAAATCATCATAGGAAGTTACTAGGCTAGTTATTGGCTCCGAGACCTTTACAAGCCCAGCCAAGAATTTAGCCCATGTTCCGACAACCAGCAGGGACACAGATGGAATCCCAGGGGTGTATTTTCTGTTCCCTATCCAGTTAACCAAGTTGCGCTTACAAAGGGTTAATGAGGTAGGTACTCTGCTTGACATGGAGAGGGAGTCTGTTCCATGGAAGGGAGAGTCCCTGGGACACAAATCTGTCCTACCAACAAGTCCTATTGATGTCACAGACCAGGCAGAGGTCACGTGTGTGGGGTACTCAAGTGGAGCTTGACTTGCGGATATGCAGCAGTCCCATCAAGGTGGGGTCTGAGATTGCTTTGTATGCCAGGCAGAGGTCACCTCTGAGGAGTTTGTATGAAACTGAGTGGAGGGACAGAGCTTTTAGCTGATCTGTGTAGGGTAGATGTTTGAAGCCCTGGATTCTCCTGGTGAGAAACCTCTGTGGTCTGTCCAGCTGCTGCATGTGCTTTGTGAGGTACATGCTGACAAGGGCACGGTACTCAATAATGGGTCTTATAAGGGAAGAATACAGGGATGTTATGACCTTCTTGTCCCTAGATAAGATATCCTTACTAATGATTATTATAATTGTGTGCGCTCTTCAAATGTTCAAACTGGTTGGAATATGCATGCTTCCTATAAATTCTAGAAGATATTCCATTGATGCTCTTAGTCAATTCCAAGTCCAAAAATATGGCAGAAGGATGAACACAATGAAAGAGAATTTCACTGATTGCGTACGTAGGACCTTGTTATTAATGTGATAATTTGTGGGGATATCACTCTCCCAAAAGGGGATGAGGATGCATTTTTTAGCATTCAGTTTGAAGCCATGTTTCTGGCACCAGTTATTTGTTTGGGTGAGACCCTCTTGGAGGCTGTCCACCTCACTAGGGAAATTGATGACAGCGCCCAGCTTGCAGTCATCTGCAAACTTGGTCAGCCATAACCCAGTGGTCTTGGCCTGCACCTCAGAAAAGTATATCCCAAACAACAGAGGCCCCGAGAGTTTATCTGTTATACTCAAGTGGGGAATAGTATCAAAGGCTTTAGCCAGGTCAAGGTAGGCGGTGTTCACCGTCTTCCACTCATCATTGGCTTTGGAGACTGTCTCAAAGAAGCCGACTAAATATAACAGGCATGACTTCCCCTTGATGAAACTAAACTGTGTGGGATCGAGTGTTTGGACATTGCCAATGTCCTTGTTAATGAGGTCCAGGATAATCTGTTCCATGGCCTTGCAGATCAGGCTAGTTAGTCTGATGAGTCTATAATTTCCTGGATCGGTAGATGCTCGACCTTTGTAAAAAGGGATGACAATGGCTGTCCTCCACTCGGCTGGGATCAAGCCGGTACTCAGGCTTTGGCTGAATATGGTGTCTAATGGTGCTGCAAGTTCCTGTCTGAGTTCATGTAGGATGCAGCCTGGCATGTTATCGAGTCCCATGGAGGCTGTATTTTTTGCCTTTGAGAGGGCAGTGATGACTTGCTCCCTAGGGATAAGGGAAAGGGGGGAAGGTGCTGGGGATGTCCTGATTTAGTGATGGGGGGACAGAGGGGAGAAGTTTTCACTGAACCCGTTTGCCAGTAGGTTGGCTATATCTATGGCTTTTGTATATGTGGTGTCCTTGACCACTGGTTCTGAGCAGATCTGAGTGTTTCCTTTGAGACTACGGACATATGTGAAGAAGGCCTTATGATTGTCTATAGTAGATGTGGCCAGTTTGGACTTGAAGTTTACTTTGGAGGATTTCACTAGTGCTCTCATTTACTTGCTCAGGCTAAGAAGAGATTGCTTCCAATTAAGCACCTGTTCCTTCTTGGTCCTGGACAACATTTATTTCCTTTTATTATAGAGTTTATTTATTGCAGATGTCCACCAGACAAGTTCACTCTTCCTTGAGGAGGAGGATTTGTCCTGTCAGGTATTCCTGACTCTATGCAGCTATATAAATGCTCATATAGTACTTTGGTGTAGGTTTTGACAAACATGCCAGTTCCTATGGAGGGGGAGGGGGCTACCTTCCCTCAGAAGATTGTAATCAGCTTTGGCGAAGTTTTTTTATTTGACCTTAGCTGGGAGGGGTCAGGGGAGATGGTGACTTCGAAAGTGACCACTATGTGGTCGGATCTTACCAGGAAGGATGACACTGTAGGGATGCTGCAGTGGTCACTTATGTTGGTTAATACCAAGTCCAAAATATTATCACCTTTTGTGGGGGTGTTGACCAGCTGGTCCAAGGTATTTACATTAACGAAATCAAGGAATATCTGGGCATTTGTGTTTTGGCATGAGTAGTTCTTGCAATCTATGGATGGATAGTTAAAGTCACTCAGGGTCAGGGTAAAGGGTTGAATCATGACAGATTTGAAGAGGTCCAGACAGGTGGAGTGGGCATCTTGGGTCAAAGTTGGGGGCCTATAGCTAGCTATGATTTGAACAGGGGTCTTGTCAATGGTTAACTGCACCTGGAGTGTCTCCTGTGCATCATACTGTTTGCCAGCCTGGAGGTGTGTATGTCTTTAATATAAATTGCAACTCCACTTCCTTTTGCTTTGCTGCTTATGGTTTGGGGTCAGAATGTATGACAGGATAAGTAACCTGTTATGGCTGGGGTGCTCTCCACAGCTTTGAACCAGGTTTCTGTGAATTCCATAATTACAAACAACTAGCAATATATCCAGTACAGTGTGATATAAATGGACATTGACAATGCATTTTCCTGTTTACAACATGGCATTTCACACCATATCCCTCAATAGCACATATTTTTCTCAGTTATGAAAATATGAATAGAAATATGAATAGTTAAGTGACAAACAATAATTCATTTCTCTTCTGTAGGCCATCCTAGATTAACAATCTTAATGTTATTCTGTTAGTAACTCCTTGCCCATTTTAATACTGCCTATTACTAGCTGGTATGTCACTTAGTTAAAGAAGTCAGACCAAAAAAAAGGTTTGGACACCATAAAGAGCTATGAGTGTTAAATGGAAGGATACAAAAAGCCACTACAGTCTTTAATAAGTTAGAATACTTTCTGAGATTTTATAAATGTAATATTCTGTATGGTTGTTGTTCTTTAAGGATTGTTGTTGTTTGTTTTTTCGGCTTTTTCCCGGTAAGGGGTCGCCACAGCGGAACTCCGGTCTGCTAATGATTGGCAGTAGATTTTTATGAAACACCAAGGTGCCAGCTCGACGCCCAACCTTCAACAAAGACATTTACGCACGCATGTCTTTTGAACGCTACCCAACCACGGGGAGGACATGCAGACTCTACACAGAAGGCACTCCCAAGCCACGCCGAGAATCGAATGGGAGAACCTCTTGCTGTGAGGTAACAACGCTACCACCGTGCATCAAAAACCCTACTCTCTCCTTATTCCTCAAATTCCCTCCTAGTTTCATCATAAGCATTCCTTTTGACTTTGATTTATTAGCATCAAGATCAGCCACAAAAATATATTTCCATAGTGTGCTGTGATAAATTCTAATACACCAAATGCAGCCATTCAGAATTGTATAACACATATAAGCTAGAGCATGCATGGGTATGAATTTCAAATGCATTCAGTCCTTTTATGTCCGACACATGCTGCCCCGTGTTATTTCATTAGTACAGCCAACATCACACATCCACTCCCCTTTTAAATGGCAAAACACTCAGCCATGAGACAGGTGCCATATCAGTCATCATAGCCTAACTACTGGGCTGTATGATACTGCCTCTCACTAAAACAGATGGCACATGCCTGTGGTATGAGAGAAAAAGGGTGTGTCTATAATAATATCACCTATTTGGGACCCGTCAGCTTTTTGACCACCAAAAAAGGAGGTACATCATGGAATGCATGCTCATGTACAAAATTAAACAATCACATTGCAGTCCAAATTTGTGAGTTTAAGACTTAGGAAAACACTTTCCAATACTGGGGTAATACATGGGGCTTCACCCCCACACCTTCTTTGTTACATATTATTAACTCTACATCTCCATAATTTTTAAGTGTAAATCACACTATTGCCAAAAATGTGTGTGTGTGTGTGTGTGTGTGTGTGTGTGTGTGTGTGTGTGTGTGTGTGTGTGTGTGTGTGTGTGTGTATATATATATATATATATATATATATATATTATTTCATAACAAACTGCTACTGAGAAACTGAATTAATACCATATGGAAACGTAGGTACTGTTTGGTGGCTTTTGACCAATGGAATCTTCTTTTGATTTCTGAAAAATCAGAGTTCAGGTGCACATATGTTGCCAGAGCTTCCAAAAGTTGTTCATTTTGTTGGCTGGTTGTCCCTTGCATGTAGACACAATCTAAGATATGGTGTATAGGCACATTTTTAATGGGGTAAAATTTTCTCCAACACAAGAGTGCCAGTTTCAAACACATTACTATAAGTTAAAAATATACACGTGAGCTAGCAGTAATGTATGCTTCCTATCTTATTACTGGTTTTAGAAAAGTCTTCTACAGCAAATTATGAAACTAAAATTGCAACTCTAGCCAAGGATAATTGTAAGGCATTGTTTAACTACGTCCAAAGTCTAAAAGGGAATGCCCAGCAATGTGCTGAACTGGTTGTAGATAGGATCACTCATACTACACCAGAACATATCGCCAACTGCTAGCTGACAGTTTCAGAGCAAACTTCACCTCCTATCCCCACCTACCATATTGCAAAGCATACCTGACACCAGTCCTCTGTCTAGTATCTCTAGAGAACAGCTCATCTCTGCACTCGGCAAGGCCAAAAATACAGCCTCAATGGAACCAGATAATATCCCAGGTTTGCTTACTAAACAATCTAAAACAAGACCTAGTGGACCCACTTGGTGTCATATTTAATCATAGCTTGAGAAGTGGCTAGGTTCCTGCAGAATTGAGAACAGCAACAATAATCCTACTGCACAAAGGAGGGCCATCAACTGACCCTGGGAACTACAGACCCACATGCCTAACCAGCCTCATCTGCAAGGCCACGGAAAGAATTATCATGGACCTTATCAACAAGGACATAAGTGACCTCCAAACGCTGGTCCCAACCCAGTTTGGCTTTGTTAAGGGTAGGTCATACTTATTAAACCTGGTAGACTTCTGTGAGAACGTCACCAAAGCCATGGGCAAGGTTAAGACAGTGCACATAGCCTATCTCTACCTTGCCAAGGCTTTCAACACAGTTACCGACTTTGGCATCATTTAGAAACTCTCCCAGATGGGGATTAATCCTTACATTAGCAAATGGGTCACCAGTTGGCTCAAAGACAGAACACACTCTGCCAAAATTGGTGACTGCACCTCTGACACCAGTGGAGTACTACAGGGGTCTGTGCTAGGCCCCTTACTTTTTGGCATCTATTTCTCAGAAGTCCAGGCCAAACTAGATGGCCTTTGGCTCACCAGGTTTGCTGATGACTGCAATCTGGGAGCAATCACTGAGTCTCCCAAACAATGTGAACATATTACAAGAAGGGCTAACAAAAAAAATTGATTGGTGTGAAAGCCATGGTCTAAAACTATATGCAAAAAATGCATTATTATTCCCTTTGACAAAAAGGAATTCCCTACAAATTACAATATTGACAGCAGCCCCCCTGAGTTCCAACCCAGTGATGTGAGCCTTGGGAACACAGGTTGACAGCAATCTGAACTTTACCACCAAGTTTCCAAAGTGATAAAGAAAGCCTTCTACATAGTGCATCTCATAAGCAAGGGCATAGCATCCAGGTCAAAGGATGTCATAACTCCACTGTACTCGACCCTCAACAGACCACTCAGAGTATAATGCACCCTTTTGCATGTATCTCACCAGATGCCTGCAGCAGCTGGACAGACCTCAGAGGTTTCTCACTGAGAAAATACAGGGACTCCAAACCATGACCTGTGTGGGCAGGCTGAAAGCCCCATCACTTTACTCTGTATTTTATAGACTGCTGAGAGGTGACTTGTGCCTGGCCTATAGGACAATTTCCAACCCTGTCCTAATGGAAATGCTGCACATCCACAAGTCAAATGGCTCAAGAGTCGCTCACTCCAGGGATCTCAACCTAGCTTGCAACATTAACAGCTCATGCTGGAGAGACAGATATGTCTCCCAGAGACTGCCACTTCTCTGGAACAGATTCCCTATTCACATAAAACAGAGCTCCTCACTGACCCTATTCAAATGCAACCTAGATAATTGGATGGGAGACCGCAAATTCGCCCCTGGAGTGGTACCCATGTCCAAGGACAGGGATAGCTGGTGTTGAGCACAGACCCTGCTATGTTTATAAATTCATTCTGCAAACTACCCAAAAAAGAACAAATGGGAATACTTGGGATTAACATGGCTAGGCTTGTAAAGGCTCTAGGGCTGCTAGCCTAGTGACTCCTATGGACCTAAGAACCAGTTCAGTTAAAGGCTTGTAATGTAATGCATGAGTAAAATCTGTAATTCTGTATTTAGGATAAATGCCATGGAGAAAAGGAAAGTTGCAACAGGGAAGCAAAAGTACAGGACGTTGTCATATAAATCAAAAACATCAAGTGGGGAATCCAGATTTTGAGATACAGGTGGATGAAGCCTTTACTGTGACCCATATTATTAGGGTTTGATTAGCATCCCTGGCATTGGGGAAGCTGGCCAGGGAGGGAGAAGAAAGGACATTAACTTCTATCCTTTCAATGGGGAGGGGGAATTTTGAGGGGGTTGCGTACAATTGGGAGCATACTTAGCAAGAGAGACCACTGCTTTTGCTCTGTGGTGAGGATGAGGGACACATTGAGGAAATGCCCCTTGCAGAAGTGACAGTACTTTTCTGCAGATGACCCTTTGCGCACACCTCCCTAGCACCCTAAAGAGTTTACACAGTTAGGGCTGGAGAGGAGTATGCCTCTCAACCTTTTAGCTCAAATAATCTGGACAAAGCCTAATATAATTGTGGGTCAAAGGCGCAAAACCGAGATAGATTTTAAATATTGATCTTATACATTTAGAAAGTGGCTAGGATAACAGAATCTGTGTTTGCATGCATTTTCTAATTGATATGAATTCTGAAGCTAAAATGTATGCCATCATTTAGTGACTTCAACTTTGAATGGCTTGCCAAAAAAACACAAATTTTATGAGAAGCAGACAAAAACATATGAGGCAAAAATCTGGTCATTCTCCAAAAATATGGACAGTTGAGAGAGAGGTATTACAGAAAATCTGAAAAATAAATTTGAGCAATGCGGGTAAAAAAAAAATCAAGTAGGACGGCCAACAGCTTGGATGCCGGTATGCAATTCTAAAAGTCTTGGCTCCACATCCTTAATAATCAGTGCCAGCAGTTTACCACTTCAGGTCAGTTTACCATTTCAGGTCTGTCCCATAACTTGGTCTACTAACATCAAAGACAGAAATCTAATAACTTTAGACTGAAACAGCCCCTGCTCACATGTTTTATTTTTTTTATTCTCTGTTCCAAAATCTGTATTAAAACTATAGCAAGTCTAGCATACAATGCTGACATATTTAAACCAGTAAAAATGAATTGAAGTATCTGACACTTGCAAAAATACCAGGACATCTCATCAACTTCAGAGAAAAAATACAGAGACAGAAGGATGGCCCCATTCACTAACATTCTCTACTCAAAAATTAAAAATTATTACAAAAGGCACAACTGTTAATAATGTACTTACCTTCCTTCTATAGTCAGAAAACAGCATAACAAAATCTTCTTAGCCATTTGTTAACTTTAAAGGTGGTATAAACATCTTGTGTTTTGCAAGTTCATTTAAGCAAAGAAAGTTTTAATCAAGAGCTGACAGTACTTCAACTACAGCAAAAGATTTGTTTTTGGTTTCTTTTTTAACTGAATAAGCTTACAGATCATGTGTCAGCTCACGTGTGTGTGTGTGTGTGTGTGTGTGTGTGTGTGTGTGTGTGTGTGTGTGTGTGTGTGTGTGTGTGTGTGTGTGTGTGTGTGTGTGTTTGTGTGTCTACTTCATCCCCGTACCACCTTACCCATGCACCATCCCTCACTCTACTCCTGCCTGTAACCCTAACCTTACATATTACATTACAAAACACCCTTTCTGTAACAGTACCACTTAACAAAATACTCTCTCACACTAAAAAACATACAACACAATACATACATAACACAGAATCTATCCCCTTCTCTAGCCCTTATTCTAACCCTAACCTGCAGACACTCACACCTACACACACATACCAAACACCAAAATATTCATTATAACATAATGTTTCGGCATTCTCCTTACTCGCGCTTCTACTTTCCAATAATTGAAAGTTGTACTTTAGTCTCTCACTAGACTGCATTTGCATTACTGACAGGCACCTATGGCTATATACTACAACCCACGCTTGTAATTAAAACTCCCAGTACTCCCATGTTTGTAATTAATGCTCCTGGCATACCCCTACTTATAATTATTTGTGATTAATACACCCAATGCACATACATGATAAACTTATTCATATTAGTAGGTTGCTGAGGGCGGTAGAAATGGAACTTAATGGCAAGATTAAACAACAAGGTAATGAAAGTAGGAAAAAAGATATACCAAGAATACGTTCAACATCATTCAAACAGAAGGTAAAAAGTCTATCCAAAAAGGTGTGCTCACCTGTGTGTTGATATTATGGGCATACTGCTATTGGTGCCCACAATAGATGTCCCATCAATCTTGGTTAGTCAATAGTAACGGCAGGTGGCCTGTCTCTAAAAGGGAAAAAAAATTGAATATGGACTTTGAAAACACAAGAGACATGATTGCTTAATAAACTATACACACACTGAGGATTTTCACAATCACCAAGCCTAGATCAGCCACGAGGAAGATATATTTTATTTATTGAAATAAGCAGTTGCACAAATTAATAAAGGATTACATTGTTTCAAGTTGCTGAGTAATATATCACTGGTAAAATGTTTGTTTCTTGTTATTTAACTCACACTGGGATTGAGATTACTACAATACCCACCTTGTCATGCTTTTACAGTTTAATCAGAGGTTTCCGTGATCTTTCGACATTCTTACAGTTGAAGAAGTCTCACACAGGGATTTACACTACAAGAAGCTTATTACTTAGTATTAAGCCAAAACGTGAGTGCAGTTTAAACCATTTAATTATTTATTTACTCATTCATTCCATTTGTTCAAGGATTGATTATCTGAGTGAGTAAAAGGTCGTTTTCAGTGGAAGCCCAATGGAAACAAGCTCCAAAAGTTACAAAAATGATGTAAAATAAGACTGCCAAACAATTATGTAAATAAAAATACAGCCAATGTCTGAAATTATTTTTATGGTTGTAGAGAGGTATAGTATCAGTGTGGCATACACTTATGTTCATAGGAAAGGCTGAGAAAAATTGGCCTACCTCGGGCAGCTGTATGAATTTTAGAGGATGTTAGTCTTGGTTTAACACAGTGAACCTTCAATGAGGGAAGGAAGAAAGGACTAAACATCTCCTGGACGGCTATTCCGACTATTGTGATTAAAGCTGATATGTACAGCTGATGCCTCAGTGACAGTGAAAAGTAAGGGCTGGCCTAACCACTGGGGATGGAGGTCATCATTCACCACTTGAGCTGGGAGGGCTAACAACCGATCGCCCATAGACTACTGCACAGACCTGTGATGATGAAGGTCACTGCACACAGTGACATCTCACTGGACCTGTGACAGGGCACTATATCTGCATTAATAAGAAGCCCTGCATGCAGCACTGAAAGATCTGTACCACAGCATGCATGGCCTCATATTGTGCATCACTACGATCAATATGTAAGGGGGTATACAAAAAGAGGAGCACTCCTTACGCATGCACATTCACACTCAGAAACAGCATGATAACTGTCATTCTCAAGAATTACAGCAGTCCAAGAAAATAGAGGTTTTAGGCTTCAGCAGTTGCTGGGTAACTGCAACCCCCCCCCCCAAATAAAGAAAAATAAAGAAAAGAAAAATAAAAAAATAATACTAGTGCAAAAATAATACTGACACATATCCGATTACTTTCTTTCTTACATCATAAACTTGGGTGTGCGAGGGTACCACTACATCACATATAACCTGGCAAATATAAAACATCCCTCCAGGGAATGAACAGAAGTAATATGTGAGCGAAGAATTTCATTAAGTTAAATGCCAAACAGGTTATGGTTTCCATTATGCGGTGACAATAAGCATACTCTTATGCTGTTTCATCAGTTGTGATCCCCCACTGGAGTACCTAATGTGTTAAAGATGTGTGAGGCCTCCAAGATGAAAATGAGGGGTGTCCAACATTGTTATCAAAATAACATAAAAGTGTAACATTAAAGTGTTTAGTACAAAGGATAAGGTGGTGGAAAACTGTATGAGTTCTGCATAACGAAGTTGTAACTGTGAAGAGATGGGAAGCTAATAGTGACACAGTTTAAATCAGTTCAGCATAGTCAGTGACCTTCCTCTGATCTCTCACATGCCCGGCTTTTAAAGCATTAGCACAGCATAAAATTAGTCATTAATCAAAGAAGAACCCCCCCACACACACACCCATGCTGCAACATTTTCAAGTCAGACATGTACTTTCTCTTAAGATTCCTGAACATTCACATAAACTGCAGATATGCAGACTAAAAGCTAAAGCAAGTCTGAAACGCAACATGAAAACTGGCATAAAATGCCTGTTTATACTGTTTATAAGAGGACAGAAGACAGATGCTAAAACTGGAAATGTACTTCTAAAGTGTTGTAAATGGACATCAAATTAACTCTACTTCTGGATACAGCCATCACATTCATTGTCATCACATCATTCTCTCAGACTAGGAGTTAGGATCTAGATGTGCCGTGATCACCTAACTATAGTCTGACACTGCAGTACTTGCAGCTGGACTGACATCCATAGCAGAAGGACTAGTTCTCAACTCAAAACTATTACTTTAGTTCTGTAAGCTTTTGTGGCATACATCTGGAAAAATACTAGCTATTATTCTCGTCAAGTGGAGAAAGTAAACAGATCAAAGGCAGCAGACTGGAACATAAAGGCACCAACATGAGCCCTGTCCTCACTGTAATCCCATGAGCTCCATCAGTTTGGTGAAAGTTTCTGTAAATGTGAAAGTTTTAGTGGTGCAAAATAAATGGCAGTACTTGCACATAATCCCTTTATATTATTTTCTTAATTTTATGAATAATGTTTTTATATATTTACAGCTCTCACCTTCCAAGCAGCACTGCATTTGGCCTTTGAGGAAACAATATCAAACTACCCACTCTCTCTTTTTCTCTCCCCCTCTCCCTGTCTCTCTGTTGCCAAGTTGCTCCCAAGTTGCTCCCATCTCCTAGCTCCCTCTTCATCTACATAATCTCACCAAAAGGGGTCCTTATCCTCAAATGAGAAAGGACCCATTTTCCTAGTTATGTTTTGCATACTTTGTGGTCTGGGTGACTGTTCTCATCCAAACCTGAGAAGATCAGTGCTTATGGTGTGAGTTGCTAATGGCTGTATAGCTACTCAAAATTTCAAAACTTTTTGTTGTGACATAGGAGGGCATAATTATGCAGTGATGTCAGTATGGTACCTAAATACATTTCTCTACTATCCCTCCAATCCACACCTGTGAAACAGATGCTTTGCTGTACCCTCCCCCATAACATCTTCCACTAAGTTTAGTTAAGAACCAAACTCTTCCTCTTCCTCTCTCTATCCTTTCCAGGAAAACAGAAAAGAACAGTTGTGCAAAGCACTCATCATAAAATGATCTCTTTACATAGTAGATCCTTGACACAGTAATAATAATTATTAATGAATAGATATAGCCTGTTATTGGTAGGTGAGAGTCCCCAGCTACATTTTTCCCAGGCTCTCAGATGACCCTCTGTGCATTGGAAGGAGTCTGTTTCCTATTGTGAACAGTAGGTGACAGGAAATGTCTTATGAAAGCCACATGAACAAGTACTAAGGGGGCTTAAAAGTTGCAGTAATTTTACTAAACAAGTCCATGGGCTGTGTCTTAAAGAAGTACCCTACATTATGTAGGTCCATACTAAAAATGATGTAGCGGGGTTCCCCAAAAGTAATAATCAATCAATAAAGTTTTTCCTCATTTATTTTAGTGACCCTCCCCAAATTGCCAAACTGAAACTCAGCAAGAGGACATTGTCATTAAAATAACTGCTAGTGCAATTTCTATATGTGCACTGGGCAGAGCTGTAGCTAGATCAAGTGATTACCAAGGCTCTCCTCATACTGGGGCACCCCCCTAACACAAAGCTGAAGATAAAAAAAAATACTCTGAACTGCAGCAAAGAGCTTACTTAATTTCATTGCCACAGTTACTAACACACCAAGTTACTTTTACGGTTTCATTTAAGGAGTAACTATGTCAGCAGTGGCTTCTTAAGTGGATCCCATTGCTATACTTGTGCCCCATCAGCAACTGCCAGTCATACCCCCATAAAGTTTGCATCCAGGGCAGCTACCCTTTTCATCCCATCCCAGTTATTTAAGCTCCATTCCACAGTTACTAACACACACACTTCTTTTTTATACTTTCATTTAATGAGTTGCAATATCAGCAGTGGCTTCTTAAAGTGAATCCCAGTATAACATTCATGCTTCATCAGCAATTGCTGATCACTCATCCTAAAAGCTTGCACATGGGGCAGCTGCCCTTTTCTTCCCATCCTAGTTATTTAAGTTCCTTTCTATAATTACAGACACACAAACTTGCTTTTATACTTTCATTTAAGGAGTGCAATATCAGCCATGGCTTCTTAAGTGAATAGTACAACATTCATGCTCCATCAGCAAATGCTGATCACTCATCCTAAAAGCTTGCACATGGGACAGCCGGCCCCTTCTTCCCATCCTAGTTATAGACCTGGTGCTGTCAGTGATTTACTCTCTGCATTGTTTTCTATTTTCACTTTTCTCCATGGCCGTGTGACTGTGGAATTAGTATACTTAAGTGGCGGCTACAAGTGGTTCAAGCAGGCTTACGCTCCACAAAAAAAAAAAAAAGACTGCTTTATTTCTTCTTTGAAATGAGTTTCTGATAAGCTGAAGTCGAGGAGCGGCATTCTCACTGAGGTGGGACTCAATAAAATGTAAGGGAAGCCTTAAGGGCAATTTGATTGATTTCCAACATCATAGTCACATTTGCCCACTGCTCTTATTCTGTGTAGCACATCTCACTGCAATGTATGTAATGCAGCATTTTTGTTTGTGAGAGATCATTGGGTATTTCCCCTTTCCTCAATGCTGTATGACTTTGAAGTTGGCACATAAAAGCATACAAGTCAACTTTTTTCAAAAGAGTCAGGCACAAAGCCAAAAATAATGATGGCCAAGGGCCCCAAATCATAGCTATTTCTAAATTTTACTCTAATTCACTTGAAAATTAATAGCACAACAGGTTTTGCATCAATGTACACTTTCTGACGAATAAGTATGAAACTTTAATTTCTAGCATTATTCACTGACTGCAATCATCAGTGATTTACCAGAAAATCAAAAATTTTACAAGAAACAAGGCAAAAATATGAAGCAAAATAAGAGATTGTCTGTAGAAATTAGAGACAGTTTAATGTTATTCATAAAAGGAAGAGTTTTGAGTTTGCCCCTCTATAAAAAAGTGAATGTACTTACATTTTAGGGCAACTGTTTTCCCAATCTGCTCTAATGGAGGAACTGCTTTTTAATTATTTCTGTCTTCTTTCATCATGGTGGAAACATGCACATAAACATGCACATAAAAATGACCAATCAGACTGCTAGCTGCTTGTGCACCAATGGGCTGTAGACATGTGAGAAATCTAGTGTAGGCTGCTTAGCTTTTTTCCAAAGACATGTTCCATACTTTTTCAGATTACATGCATTTATTTGCCACATGGTTGTAGCACCATCAATTACCATTAAGTGGGTAAGTAATAATACATATTTAAGATTTCAGAGTATGTTTCACAGAACCCGTGCCATTATACGTTGGGGTGATGTCAGGTATAAGCCTTTTATGCTTGTTTTCATAGGGTATTACTAGAAGTGCTATCCAGAGTCCATTGAGGACCTTACCCCAGTCTCCTAACTTTTCTGGAGCACAGGTTTAAGTAATGTTTTTAGAGTCACACAGTAGGCAAGTGGAGACTGAAGGAATCAAACTCTGAATTGCAAGCAGCATTACACTGATGACTCAGAGTCTCCTCTGTGCTAAGTGCAATACAGGCCAGATATGCAAAGGAATGTTAGTTTGTTCACCAATTTATATGTGGTAAGCTTTGTAAGACATAGAGCATTCATCCTAGTGTCTCATAGCATGGTTATACTTCTATTTAGTCCATAGAATTTATAGTCAAGTCATGTGTAGTACATGGCATACAAACAAGAAAAAAGGATAATATTAGGATAATGTTACTCCTTTCAAGACCTGCTGTCAGTAGCACTAACAGTACAGTAAGCAGTATCCAGTTAGTATACAAACCTATGCTGAAATCAACTAAAAGTTGATGTTTCAGTTTTGTTGGAGAAAAGTGGGGCATTTGATAATAACCTCAAGTCATTTGTACAGAAGGTGTTCCTGAAACACACTGACACAGTCTTAACAGGTTTAACTCTGTCATCATCTGTTGCAGGAAAGGAATCTCCCTCACATCTACGCAAGCAGAGAAACAGAATATCACAAATATAATTTTACAACCTCTCAACCTCTTAGTACAAGAAATCTGGACAAAGCCAAAAATAAGGGGGGAGAAAAGCCCAAAAATAGGGACAGTTTTTAAATATATGTGTTATAAACATGGAAAGTTGCATTAGCATGCATTTTTCTGGGGGATATGAAGTCTGAAACTCCAACGTCTGTCATTTTTTTTAGTGACTTTAATCCTCAATTATTTGTCAGAAAAACACAGATTGTAAGAGGAACAGACCAAAACTAAGAAAAACCTGGCCATTCTGCAAAAATCTGGACAGTTGACAGGTATACAGACATTTTACAGTTTACAAACTCAACTCCTAGTAATCACTTCAGGGTAGTGTTTCAGTTTTTCATCCTACTGTAGGATTAGATGTCAGAGGTCTCAGTCATAAAGTCTAGGTTCTGACACTGAAAATTATGTGTGATAGAACTTTGCTGTTCTGTAAACAATGCAAACATTTCAAATTTTGTTTTTAAATCCCTGTGTGATATACAAAATGATACATGCTTTTGATGTGTATGATCAACCAAAAGTCTTCTGAAAAATGCAGAGAATTTGGGGCATTTTCAGTCTTCCATACAGACCCAAATCATATATCTTTTAAAAACTCTCACGGGATTTACACAAAGTTCACGACCCCATCACACTTCTTGAATTATGTCTCACTGTTTTTAAGATACTGGATTTAGGAGAAACATCACCGAAGCTCTGATCAGTGCTTAGTGATACCTTCTACTACTTCCTCAAAACCAGTCAAGCCTTAGATATGTATGTTACATGCAAGATTCCTGAAACACCCTGTCCTCATAGTGCAATGAAGCACTTATCAGTTACACTTCTGGCAAGAAATTATGAAAATAATGAAAATTCAGTGAAACAACTTTTACTTTATTTCACATTTCACCTTCTTTCCTGCTTTTTCTGCTAGTGGTGGTGGGGTGGGGGCAGCTGCAGTAGACTTAAGTGAGAGAGATGAAATTTCTCTCTCTTGAGCGATAGACTCTAGCTCATTCTGGTGGATTCCCAAGCATTCCTAGGCCAATTGAGAGATGTAATCTCTCCAGTGTTTCCTGAGTCTGCACAAGGACCTCTTATCCAGAGTCCATCCCTGGAGCAACTGGACCCACTCAGTGAGCACCCTTACAAGATACCTGAACAGCCTCATTTAGGTCACCTAATCTTAAAGAGCAGCAGCTCTTCTTGAAGAGTGTTCTGGATAACCTAGGTCCTCATTCAGTTGAGAAGAGTAAGGTAAGCCCAGTGACTCTCGGAGTATTTTGCTGTGCTTTTTTTTTTACTTCCCTACTTCCGAAAAAAAAAAAAAAAAAAACTAGCTACTACAAAAATCCTATCTGCCTCCTCGTTTCCCGCCTTTTCCTTAAACCAGTATAGTTCAGATCCCAGATTTGCTGATTTCTGGACTGTGTTTTGTGTTGGGAGTGGACCAGACCTTGCAGAGATAGAGGGAAGTCTTGCAGCCTATCAGTGGGAGTGGTAAGCTCTGAACAGCCTACCTATCGCTAGGGGAGTGGTTTTCAGCTCTAGTTTTGTTGTACTATTGACCATTTTGGGCTGCTTCTATTTCTTTCAACTTCCTGGTTTAAAACCCGTGTTTGCGTGGGTTTGTGCTTCACACAGCACCACTGAGCCACAAGGTCTGCTCTTCAAATTTTCCCTAAGATCTAGTCAGTCTCTCAAGTATCAGCACCCTAACTTGGCTCTTTGTACCTAGAAATAGCTCAGAGCTACTTGTAAGCACTATATCATCCTTAAATTGCTGTAGCACTCAACATTCCTTGCCTAGTTTGTTTACTAGCAGTTCCAGTACTTAAATTAAATAAGCTCCCGGTGTTTTCTCCTGTCCACCTGGTGAATCTGGGCATCTTGGGGCAATGTAGCAATTGCCTCATGTACACAGACAACCCTGTCCTCCCAGCACCCAACACTACAACCTGGGAGAGATGCACTTACATAGCCAAGCTGGAAGCCAAGCTCTCTCCAACCAAGACTGAACTAGTCAGTCAAGATGAGAAGGTCAACACCCGCACAACACCACACTCAACACATAGTCACTCAAAACCTTTGCCACCAATACCCACATATAGCAATGCCAAACACGCACCTACATACCCAGAGGTTCTCAATGTAAATCTAAACAGGAAACAGAGACCCCCAAAGCAGATACACAAACAACCGCAACCCACCAACACAAACAACCACAACCCACCAACACAACTAAGGCAGCACACCAGTGTGCCACCCAGCAACAGCCCATAAGGTAAAAGAAACTACCTAACACACTAGTCATAGGTGACTCTGTAGTCAAGCACACTGACGTCCCCACTCACCAGGCTGAATAAAGAGAAGATTACAGTCAGCTGCTTGTCGGGTGCCAGGATTCGCCACATAACACATGCATTCAGGTCACTCCACAACAGGTATGATTATGACTCTGTCATCGTCCATGTTGGTGTGAATGACCTGGGACGCACTTCTCTGGACTACATGAAATGAAACATGAAGGAGCTCTCAGATCTAGTAGCCCAGTCAGGCAAGACCCTAGCCCTGAGTAGCATCCTGCCCTCACCCAGAATGATACCACAGTACAAGGACAAAATGATTGACTTCAACAATTGGCTAAGTTGCTGGTGTCATTCTAAGAGAATCTAGCATCTGTCTGCTTGGGACAACATGGTCAACAGACCATGATGCTTTGGGATTCTGGATACTGGCCAAGGCTCTTGCCACCCCTATAGTGCCTTTTTTAGGCAAGGTTCAAATGCTAAATTCACCACCGTAACAGGTACAAGCAAACAAACTCTGAGGGTAATGCTACTCAATGCTAGAAGTCTAAACCTCAAAATGCACTCACTTGAGGCAATCCTAAAAATGGAGAGCATCGACATCTGTGCAGTAACAGAGACCTGGTTCAAGGTTCCAGAGAGCACCTCTGCATTACCAGGC
The DNA here is from genome assembly GCF_019279795.1 of Protopterus annectens. Lineage (NCBI taxonomy): Eukaryota > Metazoa > Chordata > Ceratodontiformes > Protopteridae > Protopterus > Protopterus annectens. Next base: position 364,805,337 of record NC_056746.1, on the reverse strand, counting down.
TATAATTCATACCACACCTTTCGGCCATCTAACCTGGACCGAAGCACTAAAGGCGGAGGCGTATCAATATTCATCAAGGATATCCACACCTCCAGGCTAGTTGCTCAACATAATGCATTTGAAATTATCCAACTGCAACTATCACTGGGCAAGACTGCAATCCAGGTTGTAGCTTATTACAGATCCCCCACCATGTCCCAGGATTCCCACTCTTGATTTCTTAAGATACTGGAAAATATTAAGGTACAACCCAGTCACTTAATTATGGACGATTTCAACTACCCTACCATCAACTGGGAAAGCTACTCATGTACCAACTCATTCGCTCAACGTTTTTTGGAATTCATAAACTCCAACTCCTTGGATCAGCTTGTCCACACCCCACCAGGGGCAGCAATATCTTGGACCTGGTCATTACCAATATGGGTAACTGGTGTTCCATGCCAGAGGTCAACTCCTCACTGGTCAGATCCGACCACAAGCTAATCATCCTAGACATCCACATCCCACCCCCCCATTAAGAAAACCGCCGTCAAAAACTACTTCAAAGCCAACTTCATGCTACTTAAGACAGAAGTGGCAAACTTCACGACAGCCACCCAGACAGATAATAGAAGTACGACTGCTGAATCTTACGCAAATGCACTATATAAGCACATATACAAGTGCCTGGATCATGCCATCCCCAACAGAACCAAGACGGTATCCTCCAAAAAAAGGAAGCCAATCTGGTGGTTACCTTCCATAAACAAACTCTACAACAGAAGGAAGAAGCTGTTACAAAAAAAGAGTAAAAACCCAAGACTGGAAGAACTCCCTGGTCAGCCTCAGCAAGAAGCTGAGATCCCTCATAAAATCCTCCAAAGCCAGTTATGAAAATATAATTGCCACTGATTCCAAAGACAACCACAAAGTGTTTTACAGCTATGTCAAGAATCTCAATGGCAACACTCAGATCTGCTCTGAGCTGCAGCACAATGGCACTAAATATACAGAATCAACAGATATTGCCAGCATCCTGGCAGATAGGTTCAGTGCTAACTTTACCCCCCTCTCACCCATCAAAGGGCCCATCCTAATACCGGAAGAATGTAAAGCCCCTGTAATCACGGATGAATAAGTAAAGACCACCCTCTCCAAAGCCAAAAACACAGCATCCATGGGACTAGACAACATCCCAGGCTGCATACTGCACGAACTACAGAACGAACTGGCACCCCACCTAAGTTCCATGTACAATCATAGCCTCACCTCAGGCTATGTGCCTACTGTATGGCGTACAGTGACAGTTATCCTACTCCACAAAGGGGGTGCTACCATGGACCCCAGTAACTACCGTTCCATTAGCCTGATGAGCCTGGTCTGCAAGGCCATGGAATATATCATCCTGGAGCTTATAAACAAAGACATAGGTAACCTCCAAACCCTGGACCCCACTCGGTTTGGGTTTGTAAAAGGTAGATCATGTCTACTAAACCTGATTGACTTCTTTGAAACAGTCAAGAGAGCCTCAGATGACAGCAAGGTAGTGCACACAGCCTATCTTGACCTTGCCAAGGCTGTCGACACCATCCCCAACTCTGGAATTATTGATAAACTCATTAAACTGGGCGTAAACCCTATGTCACAAAATGGGTGGCCAACTGGCTCACTGACAGAACCCACACAGTAAAAGTTGCCGACTCCAAGTCCGACTTCAGATCAGTGACAAGTGGAGTACCACAGGGTTCAGTCCTGGGTGCCCCTCTGTTTGGCATCTACTTCTCTGAAGTGCAGGCCAACACAGAAGGTCTTTGGCTAACAAAGTTCGCAGATGACTGCAAACTGGGAGCCATAATAGAATCACCAAATGATGGTGACATTCTACAAAAGGGCCTCACAGAGACAAATGGTTGGTGTCAAAGTCATGGCCTCAAGCTCAATGCTAAGAAGTGCATTGTCATCCCCTTTGGGAAAAACTCAGTATCTATGAACTACCACATAAGTGTTTGTTCACTAAACACTGAAAGTGTGATAAGAGACCTCCTTTGATAACCACATCGCCACAGTGGTCAGGAAATCCTTCTAAGTGGCACACCTCATCACAAAAGGGTTCTCCTCTAGAAAAAGGAAGGTCATTGTTCCTCTCTTCTCATCCCTCATTAGACCAATCATAGAATACAATGCCCCATTTGGCATGTATCTCACAAGACACCTACAATAATCGGAAGGCCACAGAAATGTCTCACTAAGAGGATTACCGGCCTCAAACAGATGCCACATGTAGACCATCTCAAAAAACTCCAGCTCTACTCCATCGTATATCACCTACTCAGAGGCGATCTCTGCCTAACATACAAAGCTATGTCAAACCCAGAGCTGTTGGACATGCTACACTTAAAGAAATACCAATCTCTCCATACTACATGCTCCACGGACCTAAACCTTGTCACCACAATAAACAGAACAGGCTGGAGAGATTGGAGACTCCCTATACTCTGGAACAAACTCCCCATTCCTGTCAAGCAAAGCTCCTCATTAGCCCTCTTTAAGAAAATCCTTGACGACTGGATGGAAAATAGAAAATTCACCCTGGGGATCACTTCTGCAGCACTGCTTGACAGGGACACAGGAAAATAATTTTCTTGGGTGGCGAAAGCCAGGGAACCTTTTTGGCTAGGCTTATATAGGCCCCAGGGCCAATAGCCTAGTACTTGCCTATGAACCTGCTTGTACTTTGCTATCAGCAGACAGTTCAGTGCCAAAACATGCACTGCAACCCCCCCACCCACCCCCCACTGGCTTGCCAGCCTCATGCTCTACCTTGTAAATGACTGTGAATCAAATTCCAGGATACCTGATCTCCTACACTAAGGGTAGCTGTCTTGTCACTTAAAAAGAGCAGTCGACTGTTTTTCTGGGAGAGTACCATGACCTCAGATTTTAAGTATTGATTCTCATGTCTATTATTTTACAGTCAGCAGTGAATTACTTGAATGCATGCAGTTGGTCACAGTCGTACATGGCCAAAATGACACCATAATTATCATCAACAGTAATCAACACTGATGTCGTCTTTAAGTCACAAAACTGGACATACTCCTATATGCATCTGTATCGTACTACCCAGGCCATGAATATCACAAATAGAAGTGGCGAGAAGACCATCCCTTGCAATAGGCCAACATTCACTTTGGACAAAGTTGGCTTAATTTCATGAATGCAACCAGAGTCTGTGTAGGAAATGGTGTGCATGCAGCAAAGACTCTGATATCCCACACTGCAGCAGGACCACCCACAGCATATGCAGTAACATGAGGTTGTAAACCTTCTTCAAATCCACACAATAACCATAGGCTGGATTACCAACCTCCTATTCCTAATTCAGCTGTGCAAGGCTAGAGAGTATGTTCACTGCTACATGACCTTGATGGAATTTGCACTATTTCTCCTGAATTTATGGTTTGACTACTGAATGAAATGTCCGTCATGACTGCCTTACTCTTTGTTTGTATGTGTACTGGACAGAGTTACTATTCAATGAGTACACTTCTCTATTTTGTTGAAAATGTTAAGTTTTTAGAAAAGTTATGGGCAGTTGTTGAAAATAAAGTTTAAAAAAAGTATATTGTCTCTCATATCTAAATGATCGTTTTACCTCTTATTGTTAAGAAAATGCATATTGCTAAAAACAGTGTTGCTCTATTTCTACTTTTTAAGTGACTTAGAGCATTAATGAAAGTGTGTCTCAGGTATCAGCTAGTGTCCCCCACCTCCAGTATTACATGCTTTGTATTGTGAGGGAACTGAGATATGGCACCACCCCACACACACATTCACGTGTTATTATGAAAGGCATGTCACCATACATGCAGTCACTGAGTTACGTTGAAACAGTGACCTAGGCTTAAGCTTGCTAGAAGTCTCGGCAGAGGTGACTCTACCTTCTGAAGTCTGCATCACTCAAGCTATACAGTTAAAAGGTACTTAATTCACTATATGTTTTTGTGCTTTATCAGGATCCTTCTAGTTGGATCCTTTATGTACATGCATAAAGGCATTTAATTCTTCTGATGCTACAGAGGCCAGTGTTCACAAGTTATTCAAATTGCCTTGAATACATACAACATTTACAAGCAATAATTTTGCATCATGGCTTTTAAAAGTATGCCAACTCTTATTTAAAATTTTTTTCTGGATTTTAAACTGCTTTGCAGTATGATAGCCCATACAACTATATCAAGCGTTTTTCAGCATAAAAGTTGTAAAATGCATTTTTTACACAAGTCTTTATTTATTTACTGACATTTGATTATTGGAAAAGTATGACTGGGTAGAAGCCCATTTTCAACAGAGGCCCAGGAAGAAAAGCACCAAATTATTACAAAACATTTTAACACAAATCATTTTACAAACTTCAAAAATAAAACAAAAAACATCTGCAGTTTAAATAATTTGAATAATTATAACAAATTATACATGGCATCATAGGAAGTTACTAGGCTAATGGCCCTAGGGCCCTTACATGTCTAGCCAAATTCTACCCTTACTTCCATGATCAGCACCTACTGTCCAAGAGGGACACAAGTGGAACCCCTGGGATGAAATTACAGTTACCCATCCAATCATCCAGCCTGTGAAGAGGGCCAATGAGGTGCTCTGTTTGACATGAAGTGGGAGTATGTTCCAAAGGTGTAGGAACCTCTGGGAGACAAATCTGTTCCTCACGCAGGTTCTATTAAAGTCACATACCAGGTTAAGGTCTTTAGAGCGAGTAACCCATGTACCACTTGACTTATGGAAATGCAGCATTTTCAATAAAGCAGGGTCAAAGATTGTCTTGTATGCAAGGCAAAGATTGCCTCTCAGTAGTCTGTATGAAACAGAATAAAGGGACAGTGATTGCAGATGATCCACATAGGACAGATGCTGAAGACCTAGAGTTTTCCTTGTGAGGAACCTTTGTGGTCTCCCCAATTGCTGCAGGTGCTTGGAAAAGTACATACCAAAAGGGGAGTTGTAGTCAATTATTGGCCTGATGAGGAAAGAGTACAAGGAGGTTATAACTTTTTTTCAGGAGGCAATTCCCTTACTTATGAGACAAGCAATACAGAATGCCCTTCTTACCACTGTGGAGACATGGTGGTCAAAGGTGAGGTTGCTGTCAACCTGTGTGCCCAGGTCTCTCACCACTGACTGCGTACTTAAGGTGTTGCTATTGATGTGGTAGTTAGCAGGAACATCACCATTACCAAAAGGGATGACAATACATTTTTTTGCACTGAGTTTAAGGCCATGACTTTGGCACCAGTCATTTGTTTCTGTAAGACCCTCTTGTAGGATGTTGACATCGTTTGGAGAGTCTATGACTACTCCCAGTTTGCAGTCATCAGCAAACTTTGTCAGCCACAGAACTTTAGTTTTTGCTTGTACTTTGGAGAAATAAATTCCAAACAGTAGAGGTCCAAGGCTGATCCCTGTGGAATACCACTGGTTACAGGTCTGGTACTGGAGGCGGATTCCCCTATTTTGACTATATGGATTCTATCAGTGAGCCAGTTAGTGACCCATCTAACAATATAAGGGTTGATACCTAGCTGGGTGAGTATGTCAATGATGGCTGAGTGAGGAATAGTGTCAAATGTGTTGGCTAAGTCTAGGTAGGCTGTGTGCACACATTTTCCCCTGTCGAGGGCCTTGGTGACTGTCTCGAAGAAGTCCACCAGGTTTAATAGGCATGATCTTCCTTTGACAAATCCAAACTGAGTAGGATCTAATGTTTGGAGATTACCTATATCTTTGTTGATAAGGTCCATGATGATTCACTCCATGGCCTTGCAGATAAAGCTAGTCAGGCGAATAGATCTATAGTTCCTGGGGTCAGTGGAAGTACCACCTTTGTGCAACTAAATAACAGTGGTTCTTTTCCATTCAGCCAGGATGAAGCCAGTGCTTAGACTATGACTGAAAAGAGAATCCAGTGGTGTTGCTAATTCTTGTTGGAGCCCATGTAGGATGCAGCCAGGGATGTTATCAAGTCCTATAGAAGCTGTACTCCTGGCCTTAGAGAGGGCTTTAATGACCTGCTCTTTAAAGATACAAGGTCAGGGACAGGTGGCAGGGATGTCATTGGGTACGTGTGGTGGGGACAGGGGTGTAAAATTTTCACAAAACCTGTCCACCAACAGGTTAGCTATGTCCACAGGCTCCAAATATTTGTTATCATTAACTACCAGTTCAGCACAAATCTGGGCCTTTCCTTTTAGGTTATGGATGTAACTAAAGGACGCCTTATGGTTGTCTTTAGTTGAAGAAGCTAATTTGGATTCATAGTTTGCTTTGGAGGACTTCAGAAGAAGTCTAATTTGCTTGTTTAAGCTGATTAGGGAGTGCTTCCAGTTTAATGCTCACTCCCTCTTACTCTTAGATAGCAATTTCTTCCTCTTATTGTAAAGCCTGTTAATGGCAGTTTTCCACCAGGCAGGTTTGCTCTTCCTTGAGGAGCTTGTTTTGGTTCTATTAGGGATGGCTGAATCAATGTAGTTATACAGGTATCTGTATAAAGCACTGGTGTAGAACGAGGCATAGTCACCAGCTCCATCTGAGGGAGGAGGTGCAGAGAAGCTATTTATACCATCCCGTAAGAGGTTATAATCTGTTTTGGAGAGGTTTTTTAGTTTGGTGGCTGCTGGGAGGTGTGTGTGTCAGGTGTGATACTTACTTCAAATGAGACTGATGTGTGGTCAGATCTCACTGGGACGACCTCACAGTGGGGGTGCTACAGTGGTATTGGTAAGCACCAGATCCCCTCGTGGAGGTGTCAACCAGCTGATCCAGGGCATTGGAGTTAATGAAGTTGAGGAATCTTTGGGCAAGTGAGTTTGAGCATGAGTAATTTACCCAGTCAATGGATGGGTAGTTAAAGTCACCCAAAAGCATGGTGTTTGGATGTACCTTGATAGACTCAAGTAGATCCAGATAGGCAGAGTGGGTGTCCTGATTCATGGAGGGGGGGGGTCAGGTAGCTGGCAATTACTTGAATAGGTGTCCTACCAACAGTTAATTGCACCTGAAGTGTCTCCAGGGAATCATGCTGTTTGACCGATCTGGAGGTGTATTTATCTTTAATGAATACTGATACACCACCTCCTTTAGTCTTCAGGCCTTCAGTTTGTGGTCTGAATATGTGAAAGGAGGTGTAACCCAGTATAGCTGGGGTGTTATCCACAGCCTTGAACCATGTCTCAGTGACTGCACAAATGTCTGCATCTTCCAAGGTGAGGAGTGCTTCCAGTGAATGCAGGTTCATGTTAAGACTCCTAGAATTTAGCAGCATAACCTTGTGGCTGTTTTTAGATGGAGTTTTTAGGTTGGGAATTTTGTCCTTGAGACACTGCCTAAAAAAGACACTATGGGGTGCCAATAGCCTTAGCCAGTAGATGAAATCCCAGGGGTGACAGATGAAGACCATCTTTGGCAAAGCATCAAGGTCTGTCGATCATGTCATCCCAAGCTAATAAATACTGGATACCCTTAGAATGACACCAGAAACTAACCCAATTATTGAAGTCAATCATTTTCTGTTTGTAGTGAGGCATGATGTTAGGTGAAGGTAAAATGCTACTTAAGGCTAGGGACATACCTGCCTGAGACACATAATCCGAGAGCTCAGTCATGTCTCTCTTCATATAGTCCAGACAGCTACATCTCAAGTCATTCACACCAGCATGGCCTATGATGGAGTCATAAGAGTACCTGTTGAGAGACTTGAGTGCATGTGTGACATGGTGCATCCTGGCACCTGACAGACAGCTGACCGTGACCTTTTCCTTATCCAGCCTGATGAGAGGGACATCTGTGTGTCTCCCGATGGAATCACCTATGAGTAATATGTTTGTTTTTTTTAGTTTGCCTTAAGGGCTTGACAGGTGAGACACTGGTAGTGAGCTATTATGTGTATTGTGTTCTGCAGAGGAAGTATTATGTGCAGTGTGCTTGTTTTTGTGTTTGGGAGGTCTCTGGTATTAGTAGGTATGTTTCTGGTGAGGACCTCCGCATATGTAGGTATGTGTGATGTGGTTTTGGGTAGAGTAGGAGATGAGGTGTGCATGCTGACAACCCACTCATTTTTATAAGTACTAACTGGTGTGTGAGAGAGCTGGGACTGAAGGTTCTTAATACAGTTGCATATCTCACATGTTGAGTTTGTGTGGACTAGGAGTAGAGTGCTGTCAGTGAAAATGAGGCAGTTGCTACACTGCCTCAGGATGCCCATGTTGACCAAGCTGGCTGGGGAAACTGTGGGAAATTGTTCGTCCATAGTGTTAGGTAAATTTATATGGTCAGGAAAAGAGGTTGCACTTAGGAATGGTTATTAGGTGAGAGGTGTGTTGGTATTTCTGAGGCTAGGCTTAGTGTTCCACCTGAAAGTAGAGCAGGCCTGCAAAAAACCTCTGGAGGACCACAAGCTAAGTGCTAAGGGAAAATTTAACAAGCAAAACATTTACATCTAAACCACCAAGTGTGACCACCGCTATGCGGCAGTGCATGATGGTGTTCTACACACAGACAAGTGCAAAAGTAGGCCTTAAACAAAACAAGAGATAACACTTTTAACTCAAACTAGCCAATAAAGATGGTCTCTCTGAGCACTATTACAGCCACACTCAATAAGATGAGACCCTGACAGCACTCTCCTCCTAAAAGGATGGCTTGAATTTGATGCTCAAAAACAAAACAGACCCAGAAACACAAAAGTCACCAAACAATTCAGTAAAATTGCCTCGTACCAGAAAATGTCACCAACATGAGCAAAGTCCCACCAAAGGAATTTATTTAGCGCTTTCATCTGCTTGTATCTCAAGACGTCTTCAGAATAAAATTTACAAACATAATCCACATATTTAAAAAACATTCAACAGTCACATGACAGTTTTCCACCAATAATACGTGAAATAAAATCATTCAATAAGACTCCTAGCAACTAAATATAATTACTAAACACAGTATGAATGCAATCTTAAGAAACTAGCAATACTAAAAGTATCATTTAATCCAGGCAAAACCTGGGCATTCAACCTTATCTGCCAAAGAAGTTATTTTAATTCCACCATGTCTGCACATGGTCACCCTTGAAGGTCTTTCTTAACCCCTTCAATAATGAAAATTATGTGTAGGATATAATTCCACATGCTTGTATAGGGCGTTGTTTTTATTTCTCATGTCCCTAGTGTGTTCGTAAATTCTCTCTGAATTTATGTATGGTTTTCCCAATAGAATAAGGACACTGGGAACAAATAGCTGCATAAATCACCCCTGCAGAATTACAATTGAAAAGTCCATTTGGTTTTATAGTTAAAGAAGTAATTTTCACAAATTCTTTATCTAAGATATAACTACATTGTGTGCAAAACCCACATTTTTAGTGCCTGTTTTATCTTTTCTTAGGGGATTATTTCCATTTTAACATGTTTTTATTGTACAGCCCCTCCTGTAGACTATATTAGGCTTTTCCCCGAGTTTTTCCATCAAGCCCTCTTGTCCCAAGAGTAGTTGCGAATTCCTAGTTAAAAATGTCATGGATAAGATGGTGCTCCACAAAAAATCTGGTCACAAAAGAGCACTGGTAATCTTTCTGTGCTCTACTGTCTGGTGTTTCCAATTTGTTAGGATAAAAATTGTCCTTAATTTTCAATAAAAGTAGGAAAAAATAAGTTATGTACTCACCATAACGTTCCATGTCTAACTTTCTATCTAACTTTTTGACACGTATTAATTCTTTGACAACTTATTTAACATTCACAATGAATGCTTCACACACGATGGTTTCTTATTTAGATGTGTTTGTTGAGAGACTCCCTAATGGGTTATTGAATGCTGGGGTCCACAGGAAATCCTGTTATAGAAATTCTCTTTTACACAGGACCAGTATGCACCCCAGCTATGTTTTTAATAATATAGTAAGAGGACAGATGATGCGAGTCTCATGACTTAACTCAACTGAAACTGGTTTTCAGAATGAATTATTGAAATTACAACGACAATTATTTCATAGATCCTACCATTCACAAGAAATAGAAAAAGGCTTTATGGGGATTGATGAACTCAGAAAGGACAGGGCAGCACCACATTTCATGGCCAGGAATGAGACCATTTTAGAACGAACAGGTACGATGGGACGAGGCGGTTTCTTTGAGAAATGAAACTAGAGTCAAGTACAAAATCCCAATGGTGCACCACGAACTGTGAACAAATCCAATAGGTTCAGTAAAAAATAAAGTCTTTTATTAAATATAAAGAGAACAACAAGGTAAGCGGCTTTCACGTCCATACAGGCGGCTTCTTCAGACCTCACTGAGGTCTGAAGAAGCGCCTGTATGACGAAAGCGCTACCTTTGTTTGTTGTCTTTATATTTAATAAAAGACTTTATTTTTTACTACCTATTGATTTGTTCACAGTTCTGTGCACCATTGGGATTTTGTACTTGACTTTTGGAATATTTGTTATCCACAAGGTGCTTCACTCGAGAAGAAAAAGTTTTTTGCTGGAATGAAACTAGAGTGTCAATTTACTACACGCAAGATGTTAGTGCGATTAGAGATATATACTATAAGCATTGGGATTTGCTGACAGTTAATCCCGATATTCAGGGCATAGTGAGTAGTAGACCTAGTTTTAGGTTTAAGAACTGGCTTAACTTACAGAGGATGCTATGTGGTTCGCAGAGAGTTGATAACCACCTTATGTTTGGTCCCACTAATGGAACCACTCAACCCTGTCATAGGTGTAGCTATTGCCCTATGATAGATAGTACAGCTATGTTTACTCAACCAGTCACTCAGCGTTGTTATTATTTTCACCCCAGAGCAACTTGTAACACCAAACATGTGATCTATCTTGCCACCTGTCGGTCTTGCCCAGCGTTTTACATGGGCAAGACCGACAGGAGACTTAAAGATAGGATTAGGGAACATCAATACAATATTCAAATCAAATATGATAAAAATGCATTGTCTAGACATGTTATAGAAACTTCATCTGAACATGTGTTTAACTTTTTAGTTATACAGATGAATAGACCCACTATAAGGAGGGGTGATATAATGAATCAGACTGAACAGATTGAAACTAAGTGGATTATAAGGTTGAGAGCGGACCGACCCCCTGGACTGAATGAGAGAGTACCCCTGAAGCCGATATTAAAGGGGAGAAGAGTTAGGGTATAGACTTAAGGATCTACCATTGTTTATTAATTTTATATACTATATGTTCGTGTTATAAGTTTATGAATGAAATTTGAATGTATTAAGAAACCGAAATTTCTATATATTTATATATTTTTTATGTATGAATAATGGACTAATATTAATTTAGTGATGCATATATATATGTATAATATAGTTTTAATGGTTGAAAAACAATATATGTACGAATTTTAAGAATTTTTAAGTATTCTATTTAGTTAGAGCTTTATCCTGTAGTAGGAAATTATGTAATTGTCAGCTGAGCATATATAGAGTATATATAGGACACTTTGAATTTGTATTTTTTCCTGTTTTATGGCCTGAAGAAACCCTCTTGGGTGAAAGCGTTTGCCGAATTTTGCCATTGGATTAATACATTTAAACGTTTTTATCTTGACTGGACTATGTATTCGTTTGTGCTGAAGTGAACATAGTGTTGACTGGAAACCAGAAGTGGTTGGAATAGTGTATGTGGACTGTATTGCCCCGCCAATTTCTGTTCCTGTACCTTTGTGTTGGATTGATTTTATTCATTTATATATTCAGGATTCGGGACTCTTGGGCGGCAGTTGGAACTTGTTATTTTATCACTTATATACTGTTTATTCTCCAAATCCTTGTGAATTTCTACATCCAAGTAATTAATCCTACAATTGTCATAGGTGTGGGTGAACTTTAAAAAGGTAGTCATACTATTAATACAAGTCAAAAAATCATGAATACAAGTTTAGTCCCCCCCCCCAATCACAAAAAAAAAAATCATCTAAATAGCGTAGATATAAACTCCATTGGTTTTTAAATACAGACGGGAACAAAAACTTCCTTTCCCACATTAACATTATGATGTTGGCAAATACGAGGGCACAAACTGCCCCATAGCTACACCTGTTTTTTGCAGGAAATACTCACCCTCAAAATAAACAAAATTGTTGCGTAGAACAATGTACTCATCCCTCATTAGACCCATTATAGAACACAATGCCCCATTTGGTATGTACCTCTCAAGACATGTGCAACAACTGGAAAGGTTGATGATTGGATGGGAGATAGGAAATTCACCCCGGAGATCATGTCAGTCACCCTGCTAGACAGGGGTCCAGGGGAGTAAATACTGTGGGAAGAAATAGCCAGGGAATTATTATGGCTAGGCTTGTATAGGCCCCTAGGGCAGATAACCTAGTACCAAGCTACGAACCTATGAACCTATGAATTATTTCCATAAAATTCACCATAACATCCACCTGCTCATTAGAAAATAGTTTAGAATCAAACAAAAACTCTTGAAACCATTCTAACCTAAGGGTGTGGGGTATCACATTAAACAAACTAACAACATCAACCATTAGAAAAATAGCATCCTCATCAAAATTCAAGTCATTAAGGTTAGTTAGAAAGTGCCAGGAGTCAATACAAATGTGCAATTCATTCCCCAAAACTGTTTTCAAATGCAATGTAAGGGTCATGCTGCTCAATGCTAGAAGCCTAAATCTCAGAATGCACTTGCTTGAAGTACTCATTAAAATGGAGAACATCGACATTTGTGCTGTAACAGAGACCTGGTTCAACACAGCAGAAAGCACCCCTGCACTAGCAGGATTCAACTCATTCCACACCTTTCGGCCCCAGAACTTAGACCGAAGCACCAAAGGCGGTGGTGTTTCCATATTCATAAAGGATGCGCACACCTCCAGACTGGAAGCACAACATAATGCATCCGAGATACTTCAGGTGCAGCTGGGAAAGACAGCGATTCAGGTCGTAGCCTGCTATAGGTCCCCAACCATGTCCCAAGATTCACACTCCACATTCCTAAGCACCCTGAAGAATATTAGGGTCCAACCTAACACTCTCATACTGGGTGACTTCAACTACCCCTCCATTAACTGGGAAAACTACTCATGTACCAATACACTTGCCCAATGCTTTCTGGAATTCATTAATTCCAATGCCCTGGACCAGCTCGTTCTTACCCCCACTAGGGATAGCAACATCCTTGACTTGGTCATTACTAACATGGGTCGACCGCTGCTCTACACCAATAGTCAACTCCTCCCTGGTTAGATCCAATCACAAGCTAATCCACATCCTTCCCACCCCCCAACAAAGGTAACCACCATGAAAAACTTCTCCAAAGCTAACTTTGGGTTCCTAACGCCAGAGGTGGCTAACTTCACGGCACCCATCCAAATGGAGAATAGTTGCATTACCGCCAAGTCATACACAAATGCACTGTATGAACATGTACACAAATGCATGAATTTCACCATACCCAATAGAACTAAGACACTCTCCTCAAAAAAAAAAAAAAAAGGAAGCCAACCTGGTGGTCCCCTGCCATAAACAAACTCTACAACAAAAGGAGGAAACTAATGCGGAATAAGGTGAAGTCCCAAAACTGGAAAACCTCCGTTATCAGCCTCACCAAAAGGTTGAGATCCCTCATCAAATCCTCTAAAACTAGCTAAGAAAATAGAATTGAAGCAGATAGTAAAGACAACCACAAGGCCTTCTATAGTTATGTAAAGAATCTCCATGGTAATACCCAGATTTGCTCTGAGCTACTGCACAATGGTACCTCCAATACCGAGCCAACAGATACTGCAAATATACTGGTGGACAGATTCGGTGCTAACTTTACCCCCCCCAAAGGACCAATCATAATACCAGTAGATTGCCAGGCACCCAGTATTACTGCTGCACAGGTTAAAACAGCACTGTCCAAGGCCAAGAAAAAGAAGTTATGTCCTTACCATAACGTTCCATGTGGAGTGTTCATCTCGCCTTGGTTATTACACATGGGTTCGGAGCCGATCCTCGGCTCCGTGCCGGCCGACTGCAAGCTCTGCATCGAGAAGAAGCTCGAGGACATCTAATACCCACAATCCCCCTCTGCCTTTACCTCAGATCTAGTTTGCAAGCAAACCAGGCAACAATCACGCATACATGCCAAAGTATATACATAATTACCTATATACAACATACCAAAGGTATGATAGTAATACCAACACTGCAACAGCAGAAGGAGAATATTCCAGACCAGGCACCAAATCGAACGTTCTTCCTAAGGGTGGGAAGGGTGGGAGTGTAATAACAGCGAGATGAACACTCCACATGGAACGTTATGGTAAGGACATAACTTCTTTATGTGAGAGTGTTCAATCTCGCCTTTGTTCTTACACATGGGTAGCGTCCCTAGCTCCATGATCCTGAGGAACTCAAGGGAGAACGTTCTTGAGCACAGTGGAACCAAAGGTTGCCCTATCCCTAGAAACCCTGTCCACTTTGTAATGAGAAATAAATGTATGTGGTTTAGCCCAAGTAGCAGCCACAAATGATGTCTAAAGGTAGACGAGCTGCATGAGCCAAAGATGTAGAAATTGATCTGGTAGAATGTCCTCTGGGTTTTGCTGATAATGTTTGATCAGAATTTTCATAAACATAAATGATACAATCAGTTAGCCACTTAGAAAGTGTTCGCTTCGTAACTGCAAGACCCTTTCTGCTGTCAGCAAAAGCTATAAATAGCTGATCAGATTTCCTGTGATCTTTTGTTCTATCCAAATAAAATCTGAGTTGTCTATGGACGTCCAGTTTGTGCAACATATACTCTAATTTATTAGAGTGGTCTTTAAAGAAGGTGGGTAATTCAATGGACTGGTTAATATTACCAGTAGAACAAACTTTGGGAAGAAAGGATGGATTAGTGCGTAGGGATACTCTGTCCGAATGAAAATTAAATAGGGATGTTTGACCGAAAGAGCCTGCAGCTCAGACACCCGTCTAGCCGATGTAATAGCCACTAGGAATAATGTTTTCCATGACAAAAATTTCAAAGTGCAACTTGAAGCTGGTTCAAAGGGTGGTAGCATCAATTTAGAGAGCAGTAAATTTAAATTCCACGGTGATGTCGGGCTTCTGACTGGTGGTCTGATATGAAAAGAACCTTTTAAAAAGGCTTTACAGAGTCTATGAGCCATAATAGGCACCACATTCTTCTATATGATAGCTAGAAATGGCAGCTAACTGTACTCTCAAGGTAGCCGGAGAAGCTCCTTCCTGAAATAATTCGGTTAGAAATTCTAAGACCTTATTCAACGGAGCTGTAACAGGGTCCAACTGATGTGACTCCGCCCAAAAGACAAAACGTTTCCATTTACTAGTATAAGTCTTTATGGTAGAAACTTTATGAGAAGCTACCAATATATCCTGAACCGCAAGTAAGGGGAATTGACCTGGCTAAAAAGGGCGGAGCAGCCAAGCTGCCAGATGGAGAGATTCCAGGGATGGGTGAGGAACTCCTGACGAGTGAGTCAGTAGATCTGGCTCTGGGTCCAGCATCCAAGGTCCCCAGCGGTGCTGCAAGAGAAAGGGAACCAAATTTGACGAGGCCAGAACGGAGCAATGAGAATTATAGTCCTCTGAAGGTTGTTTGCTTTCTGCAGAAACTTTGCAATCAGGGGAAATGGAGGAAAGGCATAAAGGAGACCGGGGGCCAATCGTGCACCAGCGCGTCCCTTGGGACTTCCCTGGAGGTAATAGGGCAAAGTAGCTCCTGCATTTGGCGTCATTGGAGGCAAAACAGATCGCAGGTAGGCTGGCCCCATTTGCGAAAAATCTGTTCCAACTGACTGTTTGAGGGACCACTCGTGAGGCAATGATACTGCGCTGCCCAGGCTGTCGGCTATGACGCTGGGTGTGCTCGGGATGTGCGTTTGGATCAGAAAGCGACCGTGGACTCTGCCCATTGCCAAATTCTCATGGCCTCTCTGCATAGTTGGTAGGACCTGGTTCCCCTTGCTTGTTTATGTACCAGACTACGGACATGTTGTCTGTCTGAACTGCAATGGTCCCTGGAGGAAGAAGGGGAGCAAAGTGTTGCAACGCCAAAAACACTGCCCTCAACTCCAGAACATTGATGTGCAGATTGTACTCTAGATTGGTCCATTCGCCTTGGACTGTCTGTCCCTGAAAGATGCCCCCACCCTATCAGGGAAGCGTCCGTGGTTATCGCCGCTGACGGTGTGGGTAGCACAAATGGTCTTCCGCCGGATAGGTTGCAAGTCTGTAACCACCACATTAGGTGTGATTTGCATGTTTTCGTTATCAGAATTTCGTGAGTCAGTGGAAGATGTTGGAATGACCATTGTGCAAATAGAAGCCATTGTAGCACTCTCATGTGCAGTCTTCCCAGTGGTATTGCTATGAGAGAAGCTGCCATGAGACCCAAAACTTTCAGAACAATTTTTGCTGGAGATTTTCTGGACGAGAGCAGAAGAGAAATGATAAACAGAAGTGGTAATAAGGTTCCTGTCGGAAGATTTAGAATTAACAGACGCCGCATCCAATTCGCTCCTATAAATAAGATATGCTGTGATGGCTGTAGCAAAGATTTTTCAAATTTACTGAAATGCCAAGGTGTGTACAAAGTTGTAGGAGTAATCCCTGGCTTGAATCAGTTGACGCCTGGTGGTGGCAGACAGGAGCCAGTCGTCCAGATCACGGAAACACCTGGAATCCTAGGCCTCAGATGAGATGCTACCACTGCCATGCATTTGGTGAAGACCCTGGGGCTGTGGTCAGGCCAAAGGGCAGGGCTCGAAACTGATAGTGACTGGCTCCCAGCCGAAGCGCAAATGATCTCTGGACGCCCTGGCCATCTTGATGTGGTAGTATCGTCCTTCAGATCTATTGAGCACATCCAGTCGTCCTTCCGTAAGAATGGAAGGATCGATTGAAGCGTGACCATTCGGAACTTTTCCTTCTTGACAAAGGTGTTGAGATGACTTAGGTCCAGAATTGGCCTCCAGTCCCCTGTTTTCTTTGGAACTAAAAAGAACCTTGAGTAAGTTCCGAATCCTATTTGGTCCGCTGGGACTGGTTGGATGACTCTTTTCTTAGCAGCTTTGAAATTTCTGTAGCTGCTGGTTCGCAGATGGGGTGGTACATCTGGGAGTTTTTCTTTGGAATGGGGTGGATAGAAATGGGATTTTGTAACCTCTGGTAGCAACGCTTTTACCCAATTGTCTGAAGAAAGGTTTTGCCAGGCCTGAGGGTATAAAGCTAGCGACCCCGACTGCCTCCCGAGCAGGACAGTCGGGCCTCCTCTCAGGAGTGCTGAAAAGGTTTGCCAGGAGGTTATCCCTGTCACCTTGGTTTTGCGGACCCCTCTGCCGCCAGGCGGCGTCTTCCACCTCTGCCCCCCTCTGCCTCTAGAGGCATCACCCTGTGTCTGGAAAGATCTTTGGGGTTTCGGAACCACATTTTCCCACCACGTTGCCCTTTGGGTACGGTCTGGAAGGGTGGAAAACGGACTCCGACAGCAGACAGAGTCTTTCCCTCCTGTTCACACCGGGTAAGGGTCTCCTTTACTTTAGGGCCAAAAGTGTGGCTCCATCAAATGGGGCGTTAGTAAAGGAAGACTTGAAGGCTTCAACGAACATAAGCGCATCCAGGATTGCCTACGAAGAGCAATCGCTGAAGCCGCTGCCCTACTCGATCCTTCTGCATAGGATATCAGCCTCATGGACCAGTTCACAATAGACGTAAGGGTGTTGAGCTGCGCTGTAACTTTTTCCGAGACAGCAGCATCTGTTGCACCCTGGAGGGTATCTCCCAACTCTTTGACTAGATCCCTCTGTAAACGAGTAAAATGGGTCAAATAGTTCAGGGAACGCATAGAGAAAGCCGCTGAACTGAAAATGCGCTTCCCATATCTGTCCATGGTCCTAGAATCTTTGTTAGGCGGATGGACAGATGAGGAAGACTCCATCTCCTTTTTCGTGGCTGCTGCCACCACCATGGCGTCTACTGGAACTCCTTTGGTAAGGTAAGCTTTGTCCTGTGGTGCCGTGATGTACTTATTTGGCTTCCTAGGGACAGGTTCCACTGTGTCAGGGGTCTCCCACGCCCTTCGAGCAATTAATTCCATTAACTCATCAAAGGGCGGAGTGACCCAGGAGGAGGAAGGACGGGCACCAAATGCCTTCAGCAAAACTGACTCATCCTCAGAAGGGGGGAGGGCTTGCCAGTCACCTCTCTGCTTAAGGATCTCCAAGATGTCAGCAAAAGAGACATCCTCTGAAGGTGACTTAGGGGACCCTTCTGACTCATCTAAGTCAGTATCAGATGTTAAGGATTCTTGTGGAGAATCCAAGTGTCTCCTCTTACACAGTCTTTTCCTAGGAACTTCTTCGTGGGAGCATCCGAAGAAGCCTCCGAGGAAGAGGGGCACCCTCCAGGGTGGCTGAGACACTGGTGCCCGACGCTTGACGTGGCCGTGGGTGCAGAGGAGGATAACGGTCCTTTGGGGAGGAGAAGCTGTACCTGCTGATGTGGTTGTCTGGGTAGACAACACCTTCCTCATGAGGTCGAAGGCCCCGGGTCCCGAGTCGAGGTATCTCGGTTCGAAGAAATGGGCAGAATACCCGAAACAGGAACGAAGGCACCGACCGAGGACGGAACCGAATCGATCCGTGCGAGGCTCCGAGGAGAGAGTCGAACGAAACATCGGTCCGACTCGGTCCCGAACCAAGGACAGACCCGGCCCGAGACTCCGGTACGGATCGGATGGAGTCGAGGTAAACGGTACCGACCGAGAAAAGGGCGGTTCAGGCACCGAGGGCTCCACAATCATCAGGTCAGCTTTTCCGGCTCCGAAGACAGAACAGGTCTCGGAGGAGGAACAGATGGAGATAGTGGCAGGCCTTCAAGTCTCGACATCAACTGAGAGGAGACCGAAATAAGTTTGGACAAGGCCGTATGCTCCATAAGCTTCTGCACCACACGGTCCACGTCGGTGTCGGAAAGGGCTCTAGAAGAACGAGTCGAAGGGATCGAAGACGGAGCCGACCTCAACAGAGTCGGTGGGGAGCTCCGTCACGGTTCCAAGACTCGAGGCTCGGAAACTGCCAATAGCTGAACACTCGGCCCCAAGTCTGTGGAACCGGTGATCTAACTACACTCAAGAGCTCGGAGCCGATGACTTTGGCTCCGACGTCTTCGACCCTTCAAGACTTGGATGCCTGGTCTGAAGCATCCAAAGCCTCCTGGAAAGAGGGTTTCAGCAATCCTCTATCCATCAGTTTCCTGCGCCTATCTGTCATGACCCTCCCACTAAAGAGTGACAAATAGAGCAATCCTCTTGTAAGTGGAGAGGGCCAAGACAGTAGACACAGGAACTGTGGTTGTCTGTGACCGACATTTTTTGGCCACACTGACAACGTTTAAAACCAGATTTCGTCTTTTCAGACATATTAACAATGAACACAGTCAAGTCCAGTAAAGAGTCCAATCCAGTAAAAAAAGTCAAATCCGGGTAAAAGTCTGTTAGATAAAGCTAAAACAAGACTAACAAGTTTCTAGTCAACTAAGTCGAATCCGAAGTCTAATCCAGTAATAAAGTGCCAAAAGGCAAGATTACAAAAACTTTTAGTCACAAGTCAAGAAGGGTAGGCCCAAAAACTCTACTCGAAGTTAACAAGTTAACTTGTTCAAAGTATAGAGAATTCCTGCACTCACACACCTACTCTTTAACTAAGTAACTAATTTTAAAGAACTTTTCTGAAAACAGTACAGAATAGATAAAATATCTTATCTGAACAGCCCCGAGCTAGTCTCCAGCGATGCGTACTGCAGCAGCGGCAAACTAGATCTGAGGTAAAGGCAGAGGGGGATTGTGGGTATTAGATGTCCTCGAGCTTCTTCTCGATGCAGAGCTTGCAGTCGGCCGGCACGGAGCCGAGGATCGGCTCCGAACCCATGTGTAAGAACAAAGGCGAGATTGAACACTCTCACATTACAACTTCTATGGGACCTGACAGTATCCCTGGCTGTGTTCTACATGAACTACAGAGTGAACTGGCACCTCACCTGTGTGCCATGTTCAATCACAGCCTCACTTCTTGCTTTGTCCCTGCTGAATGGCGCAATGCTACAGTCATCCCTCTCCACAAAGGAGGAGTGACTAGAGACCCCGGGAACTATCACCCCATTAGCCTGACGAGTCCGACATGCAAAGCTATGGAACACATCATCATGAACCTAATAAACAAAGATATAAGGAATCTCCAAACTCTAGATCCTACACAGTTTGGTTTTGCGATGGGCAGATCATGCCTGCTCAACTTGGTCAACGTTTTTGAGTCAGTCACCAGAGCTGTGGATGAAGGTAAGGTGGTTCATACAGCCTACCATGATCTGGCCAAGGCCTTTGATACCATTCCCCACTCAGGAATCATAGAAAAATTTACTAAGCTAGGCATAAACCTCTATATCACTAGGTGGGTTGCAAACTGGCTCACAGACAGAACCCACAGTGTGAAAGTAGCTGACTCCAAGTCAGACTGCCGACCAGTCACAAGTGGAGTCTCACAGGGTTCGGTTATGGGTCTTCTCCTGTTTGGTATCTACTTCTCTAAAGTCCAGGCCAACATGAAGGGACTCTGGCTGACAAAGTTCACAGATGACTGCAAGTTGGGAGCTATTATTAACTCCCCAGGTGATGTTGACATCCTACAGAAAGGCCTCAATGAGACCAACGACTGATGTCAGAACCATGACCTTAAGCACAATGCCAAAAAATGTGTCATCATCCCCTTTGGTAAAAACCCGGTTCTCTCGAATTACTACATTGATGGTAGTCCACTGAACACAGAAGGCATTATAAGAGATCTGGGAACACAGGTTGACAGCAACCTCTCTTTTGACCACCACATTGTCACTGTGGTCAGACAGTCCTTCTATGTGGCACATCTCATTATTATGGGTTTTGCATCCAGGAAGAAAGAGGTCATTGTCTCCCTCTACTCTTCCCTCATTAGGCCAATCATTGAGTACAATGCCCCATTCAGCATGTACCTCACTAAACACTTGCAACAACTGGAGAGGCCGCAAAGGTACCTCACAAAGAGAACCCTAGATCTTAAACATTTGTCTTATATGGACAGACTCAAAAAACTCCAACTATCCTCTGTCTCATATCGCCTACTTAGAGGCGATCTCTGCTTGACTTACAAAGCCATGTCCCACCCAGCTTTGTTAGAAATGTTACATCTAAAGAAATCCCAATACCTCCACACCACATGCTCCAGAGACCTCAACCTCATTACCACAATCAACAGAACATGCTGGAGGGACAGGTTCATAACCCAGAGACTGTCCATGCTATGGAACAGACTTCCCATACATGTCAGGCAGAGCACCTCACTGGCCCTCTTCAAGAGAAATCTTAATGAGTGGATGGGAAATGGAAAATTCACCCCGGGGATCACTCCAGTGGCTCTACTCGACAGAGACACTAGGAACTAAGGTTGGGTAGCACGATGCCAGGGTAATCCTATGGGATAGGCTTGTAAAGGCTCCAGGGCCATTAGCCTAGTACACACACCTATGAACTTATGAACCTATATCAATGTATTTACATAAAGAGTGTATCTTAGACCCCCTAGCACTTAAGATAGGTCTCATGGGGGGGGTCATGTTTATTTTTATGGATTTTGGGGATCATGAAAATACTAGCTACCACAGGGTACCTAGTACTCAAAAATTCCACAGTGTCCAACTGCACCTGGTCCTCCAGATCTTTGAAAAGTAAATGAATTTTGCAATAAGAGATGCTGACCATATTAAGACTAGCTTCCTCATACATCGTCCAATATAATATAATACAACATAAAAGGAATAACAGGCACTTGTACTTAGTTGGAAGCAACGGATGCCTCAGATCATTCAGTATCTCAGTGAAGAGCTGGTTTTAGTGCTCAAGTGATACCAAACAGTCTGGATTCAGCAGAAATGCAGAAGTACTAGCAATTCAAAGTGCATAACAATCACAGTCAAACAGCAAAAAGAGTTTAAGTAAAAAAAACAAAAAAAAAAAATCTTGCTTTTTTCCCACTTTTCTGAGAGTTAAAAAAGTTCAGTTACAGGCTTGCTGTTCCTGAACTGTTTGACAGTTTCTGTGAGGCCATTTTTGCTTGGGCTGAAGGAGGGTCTCTGTGTTGATCAGTGGCAGTGAATAACATTGAGCAGCTTCCCTGCCCCCCGTAGAGGTGGTTACCGACTTGAAACTGTAGTTTTATTGTCCGTTTTGGGTCTATTCCTGCTTCTTTCCAGCCCCTGCTATCAAGCACGCTTTAACGTGCTTTAGCGCGAATTAGCGCGGAGTTGCCACTAGAGCAGCATCGGGCAGCGCTGGTTAAACTCCTTCTGGCTCCAGAAAGTCTGTTCCTCAATTTTTCCCTTAGAACTGCTCTGTTAGGAACCTAAACAGTTTACACCTTCACTAAAAAGTGCAGCACTTGTTCCAATTAGCTTTTTCTTCTCAAAAAGCTCAGCACTTGTCTTATAAGCATATCCCTTGTCTTATAAGCATTCTCTTTGCAGGTCAAGCACTCCTATATTATACAAATCTCTCACTAGCAAACCCCCCCAGGAGTGCCCACTTCCCTGCTAAGCCCACTACTTTTCTGTCTCATACCAACTCATAATTCTTTCTAGCATGTCGAAGGGTCAGATGCTGGCGTCCTCTTCTGCCCAGTTGGTGAATCTGGGAATTCTGAGACAATGTTACAATTGCCTCATGTACACGGACAACCCTCTCCTCCTCCCACGTAACACTAACACTTGTGAGAGATGCAGCTATTTAGCCAGACTGGAGGCTGAGCTCTCTCACCTCAGGACTGGCAAGACCAGGCAGGAGGAGAAGGCAACTACACACACCACAATACCAGTCTCACATAACTCAACCACACCACTGAATCAAACACATAAACACACTAAGACATACTCGGAGGCTCTGAGTAAAATTTACCTAAACAGCAGAGGCCTCCAAAGCAGACACCCAAGCAACTGCAAACTCAATACACCACACAAACAACACATAAACAACAAAATCAGTGTGCAAAGCAGTCACTGCCCTTAAGGCCAAATACAACACCAAACATACTTGTCATAGGTGACTCCATAGTCCGACACACTGACGTCCGCTCACCAGACTGAGTAAGGAGAAGGTCACAGTAAGCTGCCTGTCAGGCGCTAGAATCCGCCACATAACGCAAGCACTCAGGTCTCTCAACAGCAGGTACAAGTGTGACTCAGTCATTGTCCACGCTGGTGTCAACGACCTGAGACGTACCTCCTTGGACTACATGAAAAGAGACATTGAGGAGCTCTCTGATTATGTAGCCCAGGCAGGTATGACCCTGACCTTGAGCAGTATCCTACCTTCACCTAGAATGATGCCACAATACAGTGATAAGATGATCAGCTTTAATAATTGGCTTAAATTCTGGTGTCATTCAAAGGGGATCCAATGTCTGTCTGCCTGGGATGACATGCTGGACAAGCCACGCTGCGCAAGGGATGGCTTGCACCTGTCACCCTAGGCTTCCGGATATTGGCAAAGGCTCTTGCCACCCCATAGTGCCTTTTTAGGCAAGGTTCAAATTCTAAACCTACCACCCTAGAACACAAAAATGGAAAAAAACTAAGGGTAATGCTGCTCAATGCCAGAAGTCTCAATCTCAAGATGCACGACTCGAGGCCCTTCTCAGTATGGAGAACATCGATGTCTGTGCTGTGACAGAAACCTGGTTCAAGGCTCCTGAGAGCACCCCAGCACTATCAGGTTTCACCTCATATCATGCGTTCCGGCCCCAAAATCCGGAAAACACCAAGAAAGAAGGGGTGTCCATATTCATAAGGACACCCACACCTCAAGGTTGGTGGCAACGCACAATGCATCGGAGACCATCCAGGTGCAATTAACCATAGGCAAGACTGCTCTGCAATTTGTAGCATGTTACAGGCCACCCTCTCAAACTCAGGAACCTCACATGGCCTTCCTGAAAACATTGGAGGATAAATGTATCTCCAAACACCATCATACTAGGTGACTTCAACTACCCTAATATAGACTGAGAACACTACTCAAGCCCAAACACTCTAGCCCAAAGGTTCCTGGAGTTCATAAACTCAAATGCCATGGAACAACTAGTCACCATCCCCACAAGAGGAGAAAACATACTTGATCTCATCATCACGAACATGGGATCACAATGTTCAACACCGGAAGTATACCCCTCACTGGTGAGATCAGATCATAAACTAATCTCGCTGGAGGTCCTCATCCCGCCCCACCTGAAATAAAAAAAGACCACAGTGAAAAACTTCTCAAAAGCCGACTTCACACTTCTAAAAACTAGTGTGGTCTCCTTTAAGGCCCCTGAGCCAGTGGTAAACATTACTCAAACCGCTGAATCACTTACAAATGCCTTCTACCAGCACCTACAGGACTGCATGGATCAGGCAATCCCAAACAAAACTAAGACTCTTTGTACCAAAGGCAAGCATCCAGTCTGGTGGACCCCAGCCATAAACAAGCTCTACAACAAAAGGAGGAAGCTACTACAAGATAGAGCAAAATCCTTGAAAGGTAAGACACCTTTGATCATTATAAGTAAAAACTAAGAGCTCTCAAAAATCATCCAAGGCAAATTTTGAGAGAAAATCACCAAGGACTCAAAAGACAATCATAAGGCCTTCTTTAGCTATGTTAGAAACCTAGGAGGAAACTCCCAGATATGCTCAGAATTAGTTCAAAATGATGTGAAGATTACTGAACCTACACACATTGCCAACATACTGGCTGACAGGTTCAGTGCAAACTTCTCTCCCAAAAGGAGAGATATCTATACCAGAGGATTGTAGCCCCCAAAGATCTCCAACGCCCAGGTGAGAACTGCTCTCCAAGGCAAAAACACAGCATCCATGGGACCGGATGGTGTCCCCGGCTGTGTGCTCCACGAACTCAATGAGGAATTAAACCCGCAGTTAGGACAGCTGTTTAATCTTAGCCTCACCTCAGGATACGTACCCAAGGAGTGGCGCACGGCGACTGTGGTCCCACTTCACAAGGGCGGTGCCTCCACCGACCCTGGTAATTACCATCCCATTAGCTTGACAAGCCTTATCTGCAAAGCCATGGAGAGGATCATAATGGAACTCATAAATAAAGACATAGGGAACTTGCAGACTTTGGATCCAACCCAGTTTGGCTTTGTCAAAGGCAGATCATGCCTTTTAAACTTGATTGACTTATACGAGACAGTCACCAAGGCCATTGATGAGGGATGGGCAGTCCATACAGCCTACCTCGACCTGGCAAAGGCCTTCGACACAATACCCCACTCAGGTATCATCGAAAAACTCATCAGCTTGAATGTAAACCCATACAACACAAGATGGGTTGCAAACTGGCTAAGTGACAGAACCCACAGGGTCAGAGTTGCTGGAGCCATGTCAGACTCAAAGCCTGTCACAAGTGGTGTCCCACAGGGCTCAGTCCTGGGTCCACTCTTGTTCAGCATCTACTTTTCTGAAGTACAAGCAAACACAGGAGGGTTATGGCTGACAAAGTTTGCAGATGACTGCAAACTGGGCCATAGTCGAAAACACATCTGACACAGATATCCTTCAGAAGGGCCTCACAGAAACGGATAACTGGTGCCAGAGCCATGGCCTAAAGTTAAACGCCAAGAAATGCATAGTCATACCCTTCGGGAAAAACAAGGTTACCCCTAGCTACCATATAGGTGGCAATCCACTGAGCACAGAAGTAGTCATCAGGGATCTGGGGACCCAGGTTGACAGTAGCCTTCGCTTGACACTCATGTTGCTAAAGTAGTTGGGAAAACCTTCTACATTGCACACCTGATCATGAAGGGATTCACATCTAGATCAAGGGAGGTCATCGTCCCCCTGTACTCATCACTCATTAGACCTATGATTGAGTACAATGCCCCATTCGGAATGTATCTGACCCGACACCTGCAGCAGCTGGAAAGGCCCCAAAAGTTCCTCACCAAAAGGATAAAGGGTCTCAAAAATATGTCTTATGCTGCCCGACTGAAAGAACTCCAGCTCTATTCAGTCTCATACTGCTTGCTCAGAGGTGACCTGTGCCTGACATATAAGGCCATGTCAAACCCAGATTTGATGAATATGCTTCACCTCAAAAAATCTAGATCCCTCAGAACCACAAGGGCGGGAGACTTAAACCTTGACACGGTTATTAATAGAACGTGCTGGAGGGACAGATTCATCACCCAGAGACTCCCTATGCTGTGGAACAAAATCCCGGTACATGTGAGGCAGAGCACCTCGCTGGCCTTGTTCAAGAGGAGTCCTGACCAATGGATGGGAGATTGCAGATATACCCCAGGGATTACTTCAGTGTCACTGCTTGACAGAGGCACAACAAAATAATAGGCCTAGTTTTATTCAAACTAAAGGGGTGGCGAAAGCCACATAACTATGGGCTAGGCTTATAAATGCCCTTGGGCAGATAGCCTAGTATGAACCTATGAACCTATGAACCTATAAAGCAGCAGTTCCCAGCTTAGAAGAGTGTAAACCACACTTTACTGCCACAAGAGTCTAGACCACAAACATTCCTAATGTAAAACAACTGGTTTCAGAGCCCAGGTGTATAGGCCAGAACTAAGACACTTCAGAAAGCAGACACAACAGGCCTTCAACCAGCAATTTCCAGCTTACAAGGGTGTAGGCTATCCTCTCCTACCACAAGAGTTTAGACCACAAATCCTCCTAATGGAAAGTAACTGGTTTGGAACCCAAGTGCTTAAACCAGAATAAAGACACTTAGAATAACAGGTACAATAGCCCTTCACCAGCAGTTCCCAGCTCAGAAGGGTGTAGGCCACACTCTTCTGCCACAAGAGTCTAGACCACAACCCTTCCAATTTAAAATACCTGGTTTGGAGTCCAAGTGCTTAAACCAGAACTAAGACACTTTCAGAATAACAGACACAATGAGCCTTCAAACAACAATTCCCAGCTTAGAAGAGTGTAGGCTATCCTCTCCTGCCACAAAAGTTTAGACCACATATCTTCCTAATGTAAAATAACTGGTTTGGAACCCAAGTGCTTAAACTGGAACAAAGACACTTAGAAGAACAGGCACAATAAGCCTTCACCCAGCAATTCCCAGCTCAGAAGGGCAGAGGCCACCCTTTCCTCCCACAAGACTGTAGACCGCAAACCTTCTTAATGTAAAATAACTAGCCTGAATCCCAAGTCCTTACACCAAAACTGACAGACTTAGAGTAACAATTACAATTTAATCAGGCAACTAACAGGCAGTAACAAATGCAGCAGAATAAATGCAATCAAACACTTTAAGAGCAAGCAGCAAAACAAAGTATTAAAGTAGGAAGAGACACAAATACACTAAAAGCAGCTGAATAAAGTGCATCTTATTTTAATCATTTTATTTTTATTTTATTTTATTTATTTTACATTTGTTGACCGGGCTAGTCCAGCTGGATAGATGTCCATTTTCAGTGGAGGCCCGGGGAGAAAAGTTCCGCAAATTACAACAACATAAAAGGTCAAGACAAAGACAATAACAGTATAATTTGGTACATAAGAAGTTTTAACAATTATAGTACAAGCCTAAGATTATATATTTTATATTTCAGTAGGAAAAAGGAAAAATGTATCTAAGAATAGATGAAAAAGACTAACACATTTGTATTAGAAATGGTGTAGTACAAATCTTTATAACATATTACAAAATTAGATACACCTAGTAATTTATGATGAGATACTAAGGTCTCACAAAAACCTAAGAAAGAAAAACATTAGAGATCAATAGAGTATAGAAGAACAGCAAACAAGGATGGATTTCTAGTGTTATTTAACACATAGGTTGTGATACTATATGAAGGTGTTTGATCATTCCACAGTATATACTTATTTACATGAGAAAAAATCCTAAAGAAGGTTAAGCTTACTAAAAATTAGTGAGACAACACAAGATCATGATCATGGGAGGCTAGGAATTGTGGGAGTCTAGTTAATAGTTAGGTACTTAGTCTGGGTTAACACAGGGGCATAGCCAGTATGATTTGAGGTAGGGTTTAAGCTTGCTTTTAAATAAGCTGACAGAGGATATTGAGGTTAGCTGGCTTGGGAGGATGTTCCAGGCTTTACCTACTGTATTGGAGAACAAAGTGTCACCAGCTAAGTTGTTGGATTTTGATATTTGTACAAGTAGGTTATTAGCTGAGCGTAAGGTCTTGAGGTTGTTATAGGGGATGACTAGGGATGTAAGTATGGGTGTATTTTGAGGTAAATACAGGATCTTATGGGCTACTATTAATTGATTGAAAAGTATTAAATTTGGTAGCTCTAACCATCCTAACTGATTCAGGCTACTAATAAGCAGTAATAAATGCAGCAGAATAAATGCAATTGAAAACTTAGAACAAGCAGCAAAAGCAAAATAAAATAATAAAGTAGGAAGAGACACAAATATAGTAAAAGCAGCTGAAAAGTGTTTTTTTTTTAAGTAGAAAGGGTAGAAACAGAAGATAATTCAAAGTTAAGAGAATAAGGGGGTGGGTCTTCCCAAGTGATCTCAATGCACAAAAACATTCGCGGAGGATCTCAATAATCTGTCTAAGCAACAGAGACCTCCAAAGCAGAAACGCAAGCAACCTCCATCCCCCAACACAACCCAAATGACACATAGCCCACAGACTCAGTGTGCCACTCAACCACAGCCAATAAGGCAAAACAACATACCCAAAACACTAGTCATAGGTGACTCTACAGTCAGGCACACTGATGTCCCACTCACCAGGCTAGACAAGGAGAAGGTTACTGTCAGCTGCCTGTCGGGTGCCAGGATCCACCACATAACCCACGCACTCAGGTCACTCCACAACAAGTACAAATATGACTCTGTCATTGTCCATGTTGGTGAGAATGACCTGAGATGTACCTTCCTGGACTACATGAAAAGAGACATGGAAGAGCTCTCTGATCTTGTAGCCCAGGCAGATATGACCCTAGCCCTGAGTAGCATTCTGCCATTGCCCAGAATGATACCGCAGTACAAGGACAAAATGATTGACTTCAACAATTGGCTAAGCTTCTGGTGTCATTCTAAGGGGATCCAGTATCTGTCTGCTAGGGATGACATGGTCGACAGACCATGATGCTTTGCCACAGATGGCCTGCACCTGTCGCCCCTGGGATTCTGGATACTGGCTAAGGCTCTTGCTGCCCCTATAGTGCCTTTTCTAGGCAGGGTTCAAATAACAAATTCACCACCATAACAGGAACAAGCAAGCAAAAACTGAGGGTAATGCTACTCAATGCTAGAAGTCTAATTCTCAAAATGCTCTCACTCAAGGCATTCCTTAAAATGGAGAACATCGATATCCATGCAGTGACTGAGACCTGGTTCAAGGCTCCAGAGAGCACCCCTGTAATACCAGGCTATAACTCATACCCCACTTTTCGGCCATGTAACCTGGACAAAAACACCAAAGGTGGAGGTGTGTCCATATTCATTAAGGATATCCACACCTCCAGGCTAGTTGCTCAGCATAATGCATCCGAGGTTATCCAAGTGCAACTAACTCTGGGCAAAACTGCAATCCAAATTGTAGCTTGCTACAGATCCCCCACCATGCCCCAGGATTCCCACTCCTCTTTTCTTGATGTACTGGAAAATATTAGGGTTCAACCAAACACCCTAATAATGGGAGACTTCAACTACCCCACCATTAACTGGGAAAACTACTCGTGTACCAACTCCTTAGCTCAATGCTTTCTGGAATTCATAAATTCCAATGCCCTAGATCAATTTATCTATACCCCCACCAGGGGCAACAATATCCTAGACCTAGTCATTACCAACATGAGTGACCGGTGTTCCACACCTAAAGTCAACTCCTCATTGGTCCGATCCGACCATAAGCTTATCACCCTCGATATCCACATCCTGCCCCCACCCCCCATTAAGGAAACCACAGTAAAATGTTTCTCCAAAGCCAACTTTATGCTTCTTAAGACAGAAGTGGTGAACTTCATGACACCCATGCAGATGGACAATACAGTTACCACTGCTGAATCCTACACAAATGCACTCTATAAGCACTTACATGAGTGCATGGATCGTGCTATCCCAAACAGAACCAAGACGCTATCCTCCAAAAAAAGGAAGCCAATCTGGTGGTCCCCTGCCATAAACAAACTGTAGAAGAGAAGGAAGAAACTGTTGCAAAAGAGTAAAATCCCATTGAGTGGAGGAGCTCCCTGGTCAGCCTCAGTAAGAAGCTGAGATCCCTTATAAGATCCTCCAAAGCTAGCTACGAAAACAAAATCGCCACTAAATCCAAGGACAACCACAAAGCATTCTATAGCTATGTCAAGAATCTAGATGGCAACACCCAGATCTGCTCTGAGTTACAGCACAAAGACATGAAAATTACAGAACCAACTGATATTGCCAACATCCTGGCAGATCGGTTCAGTGCTAACTTTACCCACCTCTCACCCCCTAAAGGGCCCATATCTATACAGGAAGAATGCAGAGTCCCTGTAATCACAACTACGCAGGTAAAAGCTGCACACTCTCTAAAGCGAAAAACACAGCATCCATAGGACCGGACAACATCCCAGGCTGCATTTTAGATAAACTTAAGAATGAACTGGCTCCCCACTTAAGCACCATGTTCAATAATAGCCTCGCATCAGGCTTTGTGCCCACTGAATGGCGCACAGCAACAGTTATCCCACTCCACAAAGAGGGAGCCACCAATGATGCCGGGAACTATCGACCTATTAGCCTGATGAGCCTGGTCTGCAAGGCCATGGAACATATCATCATGGAACTCATAAACAAAGACATTGGTGACCTCCAAACTCTGGATCCCACCCAGTTCAGGTTTGTGAAAGGCAGATCATGCCTCCTGAACCTGATCGACTTCTTTGAGGCAGTCACCAAAGCCGTGGATGAGGGTAAGGTGGATCACACAGCCTATCTTGACCTCGCCAAGGCTTTTGACACCATCCCCCATTCTGGAATTATAGCTAAACTCACTAAACTAGGTATAAATCCCTACATCACAAGATGGGTTGCCAACTGGCTCACTGACAACCCACACTGTAAAAGTTTCAGACTTCAAATCTGACCTCAAAGCAGTGACAAGTGGAGTACCACAGGGTTCCATCCTGGGACCTCTCCTGTTTGGTATCTACTTCTTTGAAGTACAGGCTAACACAGAAGGCCTCTGGCTAATGAAGCTCGCAGATGACTGCAAACTAGGAGCCATAGTCAAGTCCCCAAATGATGTAGACATCCTACAGAAGGGCCTCACTGAGACAGATGCCTGGTGTCAGAGCCATGGCCTCAAGCTCAATGTCAAAAAGTGCAGTGTCATCCCCTTTGGTAAAAACTCTGTACCCATGAACTACAACATAGGCAGCAATCTACTTAACACCTAATGCATGATAAGAGACCTTGGGACCCAGGTGGACAGTAGTCTCTCCTTTGATAGTCACATCACCACAGTAGTCAGGAAGTCCTTCTACATGGCACACCTCATCATAAAAGGGTTCTCAACCAGGAAAAAAGAGGTCAATGTTCCCCTCTACTCGTCACTCATTAGACCCATTATAGAGTACAATGCCCCTTTTGGAATGTACCTCACAAGACATCTGCAGCAGCTGGAAAGGCCACAGAAGTACCTCACAAAGAGGATTACTGGCCTCAAACAAATGCCCTACACTGACCGCCTCAAAAAACTCCAGCTTTACTCCGTAGCATATCGCCTACTCCGAGGTGATCTCTGCCTAACATATAAAGCTATGTCAAACCCAGAGCTGTTGGACATGCTACACCTAAAGAAATCCCAATCCCTCCGAGCTACACGCTCTAGGGACCTAAACCTTGTCACCACAATAAACAGGACACGCTGGATGGATAGATTCCTGTCCCAGAGACTTCCTATACTCTGGAACAAGCTACCCATCTATGTCAAGCAAAGTTCTTCATTAGCACTCTTCAAGAAAAATCTTGATGAGTGGATGGGAAATAGGAAATACACCCCGGGGATCACTTCTGTGTCTCTGCTCAACAGTAGCACAGGAAAATAACTTTCTTGGGTGGTGTAAGCCATGGAATCATGCTGGCTAGGCTTACGTAGGCCCTTGGGCCGATAGCCTAGTACCTACCAATGAATAGAATGAACTGATGCGATGGGACTGGGAGGAGTGTTTGTTTGTGTCTTTCGGCTTTTCCCGGTTAGGGGTCGCCACAGCGGAACTCCGGTCTGCTAATGATTGGTAGTTGATTTTTACGTGCCGAGTTACCAGCCCTGACGCACAACCTTCAACGAAGGTATGCCCATTCACGTATGTCTCCACGCAGAAGATGCTCTAGCTGAGAATCGAACCGGACAGCGTCTTACTGTGAGGCGACAACGCTACTGCAGCACCACCACAGCGGGTCGACTGGTTGGAGTGTCCAATATCAAATTTATAGTAGAGGAGGGCAACTCAAAAGCCAAGTTTTAAGAACACAACAACAGCTGGGCAGGTAGGTGCAAAAATAAAATAAAAAAAATAAAAAAAAAAACGGATATAGAATCAGAGCAGAAAAAGGAATTCTGCAGTAAAGTTCACAGCCCTGAGATATGTTCATAAAACACAGCCTTTGCAGAAAAGTGTTAAAACAAGAACCTAAGAGCAGTGCAGTAACAAGCAGATGGAACTACTTTAACAAGTGCAAGCAGTGATAAATTCAACCAATTAATAAATGCAGCACAGGAATGTAAAATGTCACTGAAACAGCAAGTGCAGAAATATACTTATATCAGCTTAGAAATTTCAGATGGTCTTAGAAGCACTCCTGTTTTTGCAGCCAGCCAAAGATAAACAACCAGGCACAAAAGAGCAGTATCTACAAAGTTATGTGTTTTTTATACCAGCAAGATGAAAGACTTTTCTAAGGATAAACCCTCAGGCCAATCAGATAAAAACACAAAGAGCTATAGCTCAGCAGTTCTCTCCTAAAAAAAAATGGTTAAAAATCAATACAAAGTATATGACAATCATTTAACATTTAGAGAAACTGTAAACAGTTTGTAGAGAAATTAAAGGTAAGTTAGTGTAATACAAATAGGAACTGCAATATGAAGTGGGGGAAAACAGGATTATGGTATATTTAGAGAGAAAGTCAAGGAAGAGAATTAGATAGCAGTAAGGAAGTAAGTGAAGAAGGGAGAGTAACGTAGTACAAGGAATGGAAAGATACTAATTCACAAGTCTTGTCTTTAAATATACAGTAAAGCAATATTTTCATGGGCATTTAGTAAGGTTCTATATTTCTGCCACTTCCTTTTCTCATGGTCCACCTGACATCTTACTAAAATGCAGTGCCACACACCGATGGCTCAGTGATTCCCCCCAGAATCAGAAGTGCTAAGTTATGCAGGCAAGCGATATGTAAATCCCCTTCCTGCAGGCATTTCCAGGTGAAAACACATGCATAATTAGTATAAGTCTTTCCCCAGGAATACTTCGTTAATATGTAGTATGGTCATAGAGATGGCCTACTGCAATGATTTTAACCACTGTGTAGAATCATTTTGGTGGGTCTCTGAAACAGAAAAGGCATCCACTATGATTTTCTGCCCGTGTTAGGGCTTATTGCTGAAGGAAGTCCACTCTGAATCTCCGCAATTATGTCTGAGATATTGGTGACACTCTATCCTACCAGGCTGAAATGCTCTGAAAAATGTGAAAAATTTCAATTTTCCAAGAAGTCCCATACTTTTAAATACAGGAAATTTCTTACTGTCATTTCACAAGGTTCAGAAGTAATCATTATAATATCTGCTACATTTTTTTCAACATGCAAAAACATGCATGTGGCAAACATTTTCTATGTGTTACTGAAGAAGAACGTGGACTGTTTTCTAAGTCCATTTACGCACAAAGTTAGGTAAATTTCTTACTCTAGGGTCAGACTCAGGTTATGCCAATTTCTTATACTATATGAATGAACATTGCCAACTTTATTGCTGCGTCAAAATATGGCCCACTAATGGAAAGGAACTTAAGATACACTATGAATGGATTAGCCTTACTTTAAATAGATAAAGACGAGCCGAAAAATGGTATACCTGTCAAACAATTTCATTGATTCTAAAAATGTCACATTCAATGATGCTCAGTACAAGATAATTGAGGAGACATTCCAGCACAGACAATCAATTCATTATGACAATACATATATTGGCTGCAGTGTGATTCAGTTAGAATGCAGAGAAGGTAGTGCTACAAACAAGCCTTTTAGCCAAAGACTGCAATTATGATTGAAAGGCACATGCATGGTTACTAAGCAGCAACACTTTTGACTGACAAAAGTTTAGAAATATTTCATAATGTCCACTTGCTTCTTTAGTGTAATACAAATTGAAACACAAACATAACATGTTAGAAAACGTAGTTATAGTGCATCTAAGTATGCATTGGCTGATGTGCTATGACACTCAATATTCCTTCTCAGACTGCAGTGTTATACAAGCAGTAAGATAACACCATTGAAAATATGTCATGTCGGTGACAGGTGTTCAGAAGGTATTTCAAGAAAGTATTTTAAAATGACACCATAACACAACACAGGTTTTCAAGTACTGTATCATAAATAAAGGCAGTGCTACCACAGTGAGCCTTCATATAGCAGGTA
This sequence comes from Protopterus annectens, assembly GCF_019279795.1. NCBI lineage: Eukaryota > Metazoa > Chordata > Ceratodontiformes > Protopteridae > Protopterus > Protopterus annectens. The sequence continues at coordinate 364,770,548 of NC_056746.1, read as the reverse complement.
ATTTCTCAGAATTAACACACTACACTCTCTTATATTCAAATTATTAAGTTTTGGAGTTCAGATATGCACTATACAAGAAACATGTTACCATAAGCATAACACATATTAAATGCCTTTGCAAAGACATGCATCCTGTTAAGAATAAGACGTTTAGTTTTTCGTTTATTCAAATTAAGAAGGATGGCTGCAGTACATTCATTACTGGCATACTTTACAGCATGTTGACATTTTAGCACAAGTAATATATTTTTATTGTGAAAACTTTATCTGCAATTTGCATGAGTTTAATATTAATTTTAAAGAACATGCTAACGGCTGTATAATAACTTCATTCCCATATTTTACTTTCTGCATAATGTTTTCAGTAGAGAACTGTATGCGGTACAGTCAAACATAAATGTTTATGCTATAAGTCTTCTGAAACAAAAACATAAATTTACTTTTACAAAAATGTTAGGTCTTTGATATACTACTTGCATTTAAATTTAACTGAGGGAAAAGCAGAAAATACAGGCACCATCCTTACTGTCACTTAAAATGAAAATGCTGTGAAGGGAAGGAATTACTTATCACTATTGCAGAACATTTGCATTACCTTGATCAAAGTAGGTGGCACCATACGAGTACATACAGGAGAATGGTGACTCCATTCTGACCATGGTGCCTTGCATCATAAAATCATGGGGTCTGCCTCCTGAGAACTGAGAAGAAAACAGGGAAGAAAAATGCCAACATACAACTGTCGTATGGGGTATCTGATTCTCACAGCTATGAAATGTACTGCATTTCACACATCTACAGTTTGGCAGAAGCTCATGGTAAATCACTTCGTAAAGCATGGAGTAAGTGCAAATTGGTGAGGAAATTCTCCACTGATAACATTATGCAAAATGTAAATGTTATGATAGGATACTACTACTACATGAGAGTGCAGAAATCAACAAGGTTCAGTTCAAGTTCAGACTTGTTCAGGTGTTTGTAGCCAAGCACCAACAAAAATAAGAATGAAGATAAAGTAGATAACAATAGGGCATATTATATGGGAGTAGTAATTAAAGTCAAAGTTACAAAAGTAGCTTCAATTTATGGATTGTTTTGTGCCAATTTAAAAAGCTGACTTTTTAGAGACTTTCTGAAGCTTGAGAGTTTAGGGACTTCCCTCAGTCACTGAAGTAGGAGGCAAAGAGCTTGATAACAAAAGGGGAGGCTACCAGAAGTCTTTATCTATATTCTGTAAATCACCACCAGCACCACAAAGGGGAACAGAAGGTCCTACCCAAAAGTATAAGGAACCAAGAGTTCCTTGAGATATGGGGGCCCATCTCATGTGGGTTAAATAAAGTAACAGTAAACTTTAATGATGCACAAATTAGCTGGCAGCTATTGCACACTCTGCAAAACTGGAATAATATACAGGTAACTAGGAAGAGCTCTAAGTAACCACGCGATGAAATTCTGCACTAACCGCAGTCAATCCAGCTTGTTGTTAGGCAGCCCAAGATACGGGCAATTAAATCAAGACTGAAGAAACCAGGGCATGCACCACCACAAAAAGTCCTCAAGGTGAAGAAGGTGCTTGATACAGGAAATGTTTCTTAGTTGGCAACAGATGATACCTGGCTAAGTGTCATTGTGTACCCAATAACCATAACAAGATCTTTAAACTTATTCATGAATGTCATTTTCACACTTTTATAAATGAGAGCTGCATTTGATAAAGCACAATTTGAGTTAATTAAGGAGTTGTGAGAAACAATGACAACAGTTTTATAAATGTTGAGCTGCAGATGATAAATATTTAACCAGTTCTGGATGCATTTCAGATTCAAGTAAGAAATCCAAAGTGGACAATCTGCCTAAGAGAAGAAGTAAAGTTTTATATCATTAGTCTCACAATGAAACTGAAGACCTCTCCTCCTAATGAGTTATCCTAATGGAAACATGCACACAAAGAACAAGAAAGAACCTAAGACTGAACATTTTTAAATCCCAGATGTTATAGGATAAGACAATGAAGTATTAATTCTAGACACTACCTGTGGAGTTTACCCAGACAGGTAGTAAGCAATCTCTTTCCAGCACATTACTTATGGCTCCACAATTCATTTGTTTGTCTTTTCGGATTTTCCCGGTTAGGGGTCACCACAGCGGAACTCCGGTCCGCTAATGATTGGCAGTAGATTTTTATGGTGCAGAGTTGCCAGCCCGATGCCCAGCCTTCAGCGAAGGCACACCCATTCACGCATGTCTTTCGGAGGCCACTTGACCACGGGGAGGACATGTAGACTCCACATAAAAGGTACTCCAGCCGAGAATCAAAAGGAGAATCTCTTGTTGTGAGGCAACAATGCTACCGCTGTACAACAACGGCTTGTAAGTTTATAAATGGTCTAAGAGAAAGTCAAAAAACAGAGTCAAATGAGGACCAGAATTGAAGGTAGTACAAACAGGATAATATCACTGAGACACTGCCATAAGTAGGTTATCTAAGACCTTAGTAATGGTCATTTGAGTACTACATCTAGTATGAGAACCACACAGGAATGGATCATAGTAATCTTGTAAAATGAGACAGAGGAAGGAAAGGAAATAATGGAAAGAGACAAGAAGAAAAAGACTGGATTGGGGATAAGGACTGAAACTGTAAACAAAGGGGATACTGAATAAATCTGTATGACCAGGGGGAAATACAAGTCTTTTATGAGACTAAGGAAACGGAATGTACCTTCTTACTGTGAATTAGATATCCAGCTGCCATAATGTGTTTGAGGCAAGAAATTTGCATGTATAATATGATAATAGCAAGAGTGACATACAGACTGAAAGGAATGTGGTGGAGGTGAAAAAATATAGACACAACACATCTGTTGGTGACAGGTGTCTTGCAGTGTTTCTAAGTAAAACTGATATGAAATATCTCTGCAGGGCACAAAAGCAAACATTTTGGCTTGGATTTCAAATATGGAAGGTATATAGTTGGAAGGTGCTTAGAAAGGATGTATACGTGTGTGCCTGTTTATTGCAAGTACAGTTTGAGAGCACTGGAAACTGCCAAATTATGAAATTATGTTTGTCAAAGCATTTTACAAGGTTTGGTAGTTTTTAAAAGGTTGCTGAATGTGTTTAATAATTGTTATTCTTGAGTAAAAACTATTAACGTATTCTCATTTTGCTTTGAATATAAGTTTTATTCATTTATTCTAATTACCCACATAATCCAGTTCAGGGTCATAGGGGAACCACAGCCTATCCCCGGAGTTCACTGGGTGCAAAGTCAAGGAAGTAATCTTGAATGAGGCACCAATACATAACTTACCCCACTTATTTGCTCTCTAATAAACAATGTCAATTTGAAGGATCTTCACGAGCATAACGTTCATTGGTAATTACGCTAATGATCCCAGGGGTCTTTTTAAGCCTAGCCATGCTTCCCAAAGGGGAGAATCAAACCAATTAACTTGTGTCTGTAAGGTAAACAGCTTAACCCTTAAGCCAGCTATTTTGTACTATGAATATTAAATTTATTGTCAGATGATAAATAACATCGAGATATAAAAAAAGAAGTTATGTTCTTACCATAACGTTCCATCTGTGTTGTCGATCTTCATTCATTCATGACTGATGTATTTCGGCTCTGTCCTCGGAACCAACTCGGCCGATATAACAAACTCGCCCCAGCCAGAAACTCTCGAGCTAAGGTTACCCATAGTGCTCCTCTCCTTATCTCCTCAGATCAAGTTTGCCCGTAAGAATAAGAAAGCAGAGGCTTTGTCTGAGCAAATGCCCTAACACACAACCAGGACCAAACCTGAACCTCCAGGAGCCTTTGGAGGAGGGTAGGGGGGGTGGGATGTCATGAATGAATGAATGAAGATCGACAACACAGATGGAACGTTATGGTAAGACCATAACTTCTTTATTTGATGTTGTCAATCTTCATTTATTCATGACTGATGTGACAGAGTCCCTAGCTACTTTATGTCCTGGGAGGCCCTACGGAAGGATATTTCTGAGCACCATTGAGCCAAAGGATGTTCTCCCCTGGAGACCATGTCCAATTTGTAATGAATGATAAAGGTATGGGGACTAGCCCATGTAGCGGCTGCACAAATGTCATCCATGGAGGCTCTAGAATGAAAGGCCATCGAAGTGGAAACTGACCTGGTAGAGTGAGCCATGACTTTATTTGATAGACTCATTTTACTTTGATGATAAACAAAAGTGATACAATCTCTCAGCAATTTTGACAAGGTGACTTTGGAAACTGTATTGCCCAGTTGAGGACCAGAAAAGGACAGGAATAGTTGGTCCAATTTTCTGAAGGATTTCGTTCTGTCCAAATAAAAATGTAATTGTCTGTGTACATCCAACAAATGCAAACAATATTTCCCTTTGTTTGAAAAAATTGGGAAGAAAACTGGCAGGTTAATGGATTGGTTAATATTGAAGTCTGATACAACTATGGGTAGAAAGGAGGGGTTAGTCCGAAGGGATGCTCCCTCTTTGTGAAAAATTATGTAAGGGTGTTTTACACACAAGGCGTGTAATTCTGATATTCTCCTGGCTGATGTGATGGCTACCAGGAATAAAGTCTTCCAAGTCAAAAATTTTATATTGCAAGTGGCAGCTGGCTAAATGGTCGATGAGTCAAGGTTTGTAGGACTAGTATCAAATTCCAAGGTTCAATGGGCTCTTTAAAGGACTCCTTTTCAAAAGGTTTTGCAGAGATGGTGAGATATTAAAGAGAAATCTTCGCAACCACTATGGAAATTAGAGATAGTTGCTAAATAGACTAATAGTAGAAGCTGAGGCTCCTGAATGGAGTAAGGTTGACAAATACTCCAGCACTGTATTAATCAGAGCTGAAAAGGGGTCAAGTCCTTTTTCTCAAGTCCATAACACAGATCTGTTCCACTTACTATAATAAATTTTTCTGGTGGACGGTTTATGGGAAGCTAGAAGTATTTTCTGTATGGGGGGGAAGACAGATTATTTTTCCTGGCAATTACTGGAAGTGAAGGTACCAAGCGGTCAGCTTGAGCCTCGATAGGTTTGGATGGACCAAACCCTGTGGATGTGACAGTAATCATGGAGTTGGGTCCAGAGTTCACGGGCTGTGAACTAGGTGAGGCCAAAGGAAGGGAAATCAGATATGGCGGGACCAATAGGGAGCAATGAGGATTATCTTGTTTCTATAGTGGAATCAGAGGAAATGGAGGGAAAGCATAAAGCAGTCCCAGGGGCCAATCCTGTACAAAAGCATCCTTCAGGGACCCCCCTGAGGGGGAATTAGGACAAAGTAGCTGCTGCATTTGTGGTTGATGGGAGATGAAAATAGATCCCAGCAAGGCTGACCCCAGCGACAAAAAATCTTTAATGCTACTTTGGGATTGAGAGACCACTCGTGAGGCAAGAGAATGCACTTGCTCAGTTTGTCCACAATGGCGATGGAGTTCCCGGGAATGTGTGTTGCTACCAGAAAACAGAAGCTATCGCCCATTGCCATACTCTCATGACTTCCCGACATAATGGGTAGAATCTGGTTCCCCCGTTTGTTGATATACCAGGCGACCGACATGTTGTCTGAATGGATAGCAATTGTCCCCAGTGGGAGGGCAGATTGGAATGCTTGCAATGCCAGAAGCACCACACTCAGTTCTGGGATGTTGATATGCAAACTGGTCTCTAAGGGGGACCAAGTGCCTTGGACTGTCTTTCCCTGAAAATACCCTCCCCCCAGCCCATCATGGATGCATCTGTGGTCACTATGGCCTTGGGCTGAGGGGGTGAAAAGGGGCGACTCCATAACTCCTCTTCTGGCTTCACCACCAATTTAGATCCTGCTTGTATCAATTTGTTATGCAGATTGGATAAGACATGGGGTGTGTCAATAGTGACCACTGTGACACTAGGAGCTACTGTAGTAGGGTCATATGGAGTTTGGCTAGGGAAACTATGGTGACTATTGCTGCCATTGACCCTAGCAGTTGAAGGACTAAATGAGCTGGGACTTTGTACTGACAGAGTATCACCTGGAGTTGAGATCTTAGCCTCTGTAGTCTGTGATGAGGAAGAGCAATAAGAGAGTTTCTCGTGTTGAATGCTGCTCCTATGAATCCTAGGCTTTGAGAAGGTTCTAGTTTTGACTTGTCTTTGTTGACTGAGATACCCAAGAGCCATGCCAGCTGTAGGGTGTACGGCAAGGTGGGAAGTAGTGGATGCTTGATGGGGGATGGTAAGGAGCCAATCATCTAAAGATGGAAACACTTGCAGTCTCAAGTGAGCTGTTACTACTGCCATACATTTGGTGAACACTCTGGGGACTGTGGAGAGACCAAAGAGCAGTGCTTAGAATTGGTAATGATTGGCTCCCAGCTAAAGCGGAGATATCTCCTGGAGGGTTTGTTCATTTTTATATGGTAATACGCATCCTGGAGGTTTATCGAGCACATCCAATAGAAAGTGGAGATATCTCCTGGAGGGTTTGTTAATTTTTATATGGTAATATGCATCCTGGAGGTTTATCGAGCACATCCAATAGTCTTTTTCCAGAAATGGAAGGATAGACTGAACCGTGACCATCCACAATTTGGTCTGTTTGATTAACTTGTTTAGGATGCTGAGGTCTAAAACTGACCTACAGTCCCCTGTCTTTTTTGGCACTAAAAAGAACCTTGAGTAAAATCCGGATTCTACTTGGTCTGTTGCGACTGTTTGCATGACTCTTTTTTTGAGCAGCTTTTGAATTTCTTGCTCTGCTGCATCCCTCTAATTGGGTGTAATATCGAGGATTCACCTTTGTGGCTTTGGGTAAAGGTCGAAGGGAATGTGGTAACCTCTGGTTATTATCGTCTGCACGCAGGAATATGATGTTATCGTCTGCACCCAGGAATATGATGTTATTGTCTGCCAGGCTAACAGGTAAACAATCAGGCAGCTCTTCATGAGCGCTGGTATGGCTGCCCAGAAAATGAATCTCTGGAGCCCTGGTTATGCAGGCCTCCTCTGCCATGGGGTGTTGGGCATCTTCCTTGTGAGTCCCCCCTGCCCCAGGGGGAAGACTCACCACGTGTGTCACGAAAAGGCCTTGGGGATTTCCTGAACTACATCTTTCCACTTCTCTGATTCCTGTTGTAGGAATGTTGGGGAGTGGAAAAACATATGCCCACAGCAGACAGGGTTTTGCCATCCTTTTCACACCTGGCTAATGTGTGTTTAACTTTTAGACCAAATAGAGAGGAAGCATCAACGGGTGTGTTGATGAAGGAAGATTTGAAGGGGTCTGTAAAGTACTGTGATATTGGGAAAAGATAAGTGTTTATTCTAAATTATCTTCTGCACTTTTGATTTAATATCTGTAATCTGTACAACTGTTTTTTTCCCACCCTCTGCCCAGTTCTTGTGGCGGTCTTAATTCTTGGTGGCTTTGAGTTGCCCACCTCAGGTATAAAGTTGATACTGGAAACTCCCCACCCCCCCAGTCACATTACATCAGCTCATTCTACTGTTTACAGTGAGAACTTAGCAAAGGCCCACCCCTTTAGCTTCTGAATACTGAATTATCTCATTATCTTCTGTCTCTTCACTTTCTACTGAAAAAAACCTGTTTCCTGCCTTATACAGAACTAGTGTAGTCCAGATACAGATATGCTGTATCCAGGACTGTTTGCAAGCTTCTGAGCTGTGCCAAAAAGTCTGCTCTTCAATTTTTCGCTTAGATCTGCTAGTTCTGTCCTCTCCTGCACTTTTACTAGCTTATTAGTCTAGCACTTTACCAGACTTCTTGTAGCAATTATTGTAGCACACTAAAGTGCTACCAGCACTAAACGTTCTGCAAGGAAACAGCTCCAGGACTTATTATTAATGCCCACCCCTCCAGGCATGTCTAAAGGTCAGTTCCCTGTGCTTTCTCCTATTAACCTGGTGAGCTTGGGTATTCTGAGGCAATGTAACAACTGCCTCATGTACCATGACAACCCTCTTGTCTTACCTCCAACACTCAAGACTTGCGAGTGATGCACTTATATATCCAAATTGGAAGCCATGCACTCTCCAGCCAAGACCAGAATAGCTGGTCAATAGGAGAAGGTCAACGCTTGCACCACACCACAAGGAACACATAGCCCTCCAGAAAAAACACCAGCACTGCCATCACATAAAAACGCAAACTACACATACAGCTTCGCGGAGGCTCTCAATAAAAATCTACCCAAACAGCAGAGCCCTCCAACGCAGAAATGTACTCGACCACCACAACACAACATTAATCACGAGACACATAACTCTCCTAAACAGTGTGCCACTCAACCAAAGCCCCTAAGGCAAAACAGCATGCCCAACACACTAGTCATAGGTGACTTGATAGTGAGGCAAACTGATGTCCCACTCACTAGGATGAATAAGGAGAAAGTAACAGTCAGGTGCCAGGATCCCCCACATAATGCACTCACTCAGGTCCCTCAACAACAGGTACAAATATGACTCTGTCATTGTACATGTGGGTGTGAATAACCTAAGATGTACTTCCCTGGACTACATGAAAAGAGAAACAGAGGAGCTCTCTGATTATGTAGCCCAGGTGGGTATGACCCTAGCCCTGAGCAGCCTCCTGCCATCACCTAGAAGGAAACCACAGTACAAGCAGAAAATGATTGAGTTCAACAATTGGCTAAGTTTCTGGTGTCATTCTAAGGGGATACAGTATTTGTCTGGCTGGGATGATACGACTGACAGACCTTGATGATTTGCCAGAGATGGCCTGCATCTGTCACCCCTGGGCTTCTGGATACTGGCCAGGGCTCTTGCCAGCCCTATAGTGCCTTTTTTAGGCAGTGTTCCAAAGACCAAATTACCACTGTAACAGCTAGAAGTCTAAATCTCAAAATGCACTCGCTCGAAGCACTCCTTAAAATGGAGAACATCGACATTTGTGCTATAACAGAGACCTGGTTGAAAGCAGCAGAAAGTATCCCTACACTACCAGCTATAACTCATTCCACACCTTTCGGCCCCAGAACTTGGACTGAAGCTCCAAAGCCAGTGGTGTTTCCATATTCATAAAGGATGCGCACACCTCCAGACTGGTACCCCAACATAACGCATCAGAGATACTTCAGGTGCAGCTAACACTGGGTAAGACAGTGATTCAGGTCATAGCCTGCTTTAGGTCCCCAGCCATGACCCAAGACTCACACGCCATATTCTTAAGCACCCTGGAGAATATTAGGGTCCAACCTAACACTCTCAACTACCCCTCCATTAACTGGGAAAACTACTCACGTACCAGTACACTTGCCCAACGTTTCCTGGAATTCATTAATTCCAATGCCCTGGACCAGCTCATTCTTACCCCCACTAAAGGTAGCAACATCCTTGACCTGGTCATTACTAACATGGGTGACCGTTGCTCTATACCAATAGTCAACTCCTCCCTGGTTAGATCCAACCACAAACTAATTACCTTGGAAATCCACATCCCTCCCACCCACCCATCCCCACACCCCCGCAAAGGTAAGCACCACGAAAAACTTCTCCAAAGCTAACTTTGGGCTCCTAAAAACAGATGTGGCTAACTTCACAGCACCCATACAATTGGAGAACAGCTGCATGACCACTGAATCATACACTAATGCCCTGTACAAACACGTACACAAATGCATGGATCTCGCCATACTCAACAGAACCAAGATGCTCTCCTCCAAAAAAAGGAAGCCAATCTGGCAGTCCCCTGCCATAAACACACTCTACAATAAAAGGAGGAAACTGATGTGAAATAAGTCGAAGTCTCAATACTGGAAAAACTCCCTTATCTGCCTCAACAAAAAATTGAGATCCCTCATCAAATCCTCTAAAGCTAGCTATGAAAACAGAATTGCAGCAGATAGTAAAGACAACCACAAGGCCTTCTATACTTATGTAAAGAATCTCCACGGCAATACCCAGATTTGCTCAGAGCTGTTGCACAATGGCACCTCCTATACTGAGCCAACAGATATTGCCAATAATCTGGCCGACAGATTCAGTGCCAACTTTACCCCCCCCCCCAAGGGCCAATCACAATACCAGTAGATTGCCAGGAACCCAGTATTACTGCTGCACAGGTTAAAACAGTACTGTCCAAGGCCAGCTTTTATGGGACCTGACAATATCCCTGATTGTGTTCTACATGAATTACAGAGTGAACTGGCCACTTCACCTGTGTGCCCTATTCAATCACAGCCTCACCTCAGGCTTTGTCCCTACCGAATGGTGCACTGCTACAGTTATCCCTCTCCACAAAGGAGGAGCGACTACAAACCCTGGCAACTATCACTCCATTAGCCTGACAACTCTGATATGCAAAGCTATGGAACACATCATCATGGACCTAATAAACAAGGATATAGGGAATCTCCAAACCCTGGATCCCACACAGTTTGGTTTTGTGAAGTGTAGATCATGCCTGCTCAACCTGGTTGACTACTTTGAGTCAGTCACCAGAGCTGTTAATGAAGGCAAGGTGGTTCATACACAGCCTACCTTGATCTGGCCAAGGCCTTTGATACCACTCCCAACTCAGGAATCATAGAAAAACTCACTAAGCTAGGCAGCAACTCCTGTATCAAAAGATGGGTTGCAAACTGGCTCACAGATAGAACCCACAGTGTGAAAGTAGCTGACTCCAAGTCAGACTGCCGACCTGTCACGAGTGGAGTCCCACAGGGTTCGGTCCTGGATCCTCTCCTGTTTGGTGTCTATTTCTCTGAGGTCCAGGCCAACACAAATGGACTCTGGCTGACAAAGTTCGCAGACGATTGCAAGTTGGGAGCCATAATTAACTCCTCAAGTGATGTTGACATCCTACAGAAAGGCCTCACTGAGACCAATGACTGGTGTCAGAACCATGGCTTTAAGCTCAATGCCAAAAAATGTGTCATCATCCCCTTTGGGAAAAACCTGGTTCCCATGAACTGCCACAGCAATGGTAGTTCACTGAACACAGAAGGCATCATAACAGATCTGGGAACATAGGTTGACAGCAACCTCTCTTTTGACCAGCACATTGCCACTGTGGTCAGAAAGTCCTTCTATGTGGCACATCTCATTACTAAGGGTTTTACATCCTGGAAGAAAGAGGTCATTGTCTCCCTCTACTCTTTTCTTATTAGGCCAATCATAGAGTACAATGCCCCATTTGGCATGTACCTCACTAGACACCTGCAACAACTGGAGAGGCCGCAAAAGTACCACACAAAGAGGATCCTAGGCCTTAAACACTTGTCCTATATGGACAGACTCAAAAAACTCCAACTATTCTCTGTCTCATATCGCCTACTTAGAGGCGATCTCTGCTTGACTTACAAAGCCATGTCTGACCCAGCTCTGTTAGAAATGCTACATCTAAAGAAATCCCAATCTCTCCACACTACACAATCCAGAGACCTCAACCTCATTACCACAATCAACAGAACAAGCTGGAGGGACAGCTTCATAACCCAAAGACTGCCCATGCTATGGAATAGACTTCCCATACATGTCAAGCGGAGTGCCTCACTGGCCCTCTTCAAGAGAAACCTTAATGAGTGGATGAGAAATAGACAATTCACTCCGGGATCACTCCAGTGGCTCTACTCGACAGAGGCACTGGGAACTAAGGTTGGGTGGCACAATGCTAGGGTAATCCTATGGGCTAGGCTTGTAAAGGCTCCAAGGCCATTAGCCTATTACACACCTATGAACCTATGAACAAGCGCATCTAGGCGTGACGTCTCAAGACAACACCTAAACCCACTGTTCTGGCCGTCCCTTCAGTTATAGGCAAAATCAATGGCATGGACAAGTTAGATATTAACTCCAGGGTGGCAAGCTGGAAGGCAACTTTGTCACGTACCTCATCAGACATTGCTCCTGCTAGGGTTCCTGAAAGTCACATGATCAGGTCCCTTTGAAGATAGGCTGAATGTGCCAAATAATTCAACGACTGAATGGCAAAGGTCGTTGAAGCATAAACCTGCTTCCCTAATCTGTCTAATGTCTGAGACTCTCTGTTTGAGGGACAGACAGCAGGACTCTCTTCTGTGAGTTCTTTCCGCCACCACCACAGCATCTACTGCCAAGCATTTGGACCAGAGAGGGTGATCCTCGGGGGGGGGGGTATTTTTCTCTGGTCTCCAGGGGTTTGGTTCAACAGTGTCAGGGGCCTTACAAGCCCGCTGCATAATGAGCTTGACCGACTCATCTGCAGGCGAGGTCACCCAGGAAGTAGAGGGTTGGGCATGGAAAGCTTGCAAGAATACAGATTCCTCATGGGGAAGGGTTGGTGGGCTTCCAGTCACCCCTCTGTTTCAATATCTCTGGTACATCTCCAAAGGAGACATATTCAGAGGGCGACCATGAGGACCCTACCCCCATCATAATCTGTATCTTCACTGAGAGATTCCTCAGGTGAATCAATGTGCTTCCTCTTGCACAATCTCTTGTGGGGTGGCTCATCAGGAGGAAGGTCTGAAGAGGATTCCGAAGAGAGGGTACCCTGCTGTAGGGTATCTGGCTGCTTCCATGCCCATTGCCCCAGTGTAGTGGACTGTGTCAGCTGTGGTCCAGAGGACATATATATATATATATATATATATATATATATATATATATATATACACATATGACATTCCAGTGGAGAAGGAGCCAACTGTGAGCCTGCTGAGGCGAGTGCCCTCTCCATAACCTGGAAAGCACGGCAGCCTGAAGAGGGATGGGAGCCCGGATCCAAGAAAGACAACCTCAGAACTGGGGTCACACCCCGCTCCAACAAGCCTACCTCCAGGAAAGGTGCTGCTAGAGGACTCGGAGTTGTCAAAGCAACCGGAACCGTAGATGTCACTGTAGAAAAAAATCAGTGCCATACTAGGGATCACTGTGCTGACAGACCAGTCACAGTCCCGTGGGTGGGTCGGCTCTGACTGAGCTGTGATCCGCAGAATCGGTTCTGAAACCAAGCTGAGATCCATCAGTGGAACCAAAGAAGCTGGCATCAGGAGGGGTGTCGGCATTGAGGGCTCCAATACCTGTTCGGGAGTTGAAGGAGGAATATAGGTTGGAGTCTTTGGAGAAAAACCATCGGCTCCTGGTGGGAGTGAGGTCCTGGATGGAGTTGGGATGCCTGTGGCCACTAGCAGCTGATCCACAAGTCTAACTACATCAAGCTCCAAAAGGCTCCTGGTGGAACAGGTGGACATCCTTGATGGAGATTCTGGCCGGTCAAGAAATGGACTAAGCTATTGTCCAACATAGGGGTTGATGGAGGGGGAGTATCAGGTCCTGGCTAGTGTCTTGACCTTCGGCAATGAGGTCAAATGACCTGAAAGTTGTGATGGGGAGTAAGTGGCCAATTTTGAGGGAGAAACAATTTTTGGTGCCGAGAGGGTCTGCGGTACCGTGGAAGGGGTCGGTTCCATGACAACTGTTGCAGTAGTTGGTTCAATAGTCAAAGTCGGCACCATGGAGGGAGTTTTAGGCTCCAGTGCCGAGATAGTTGTTGGTGTCAGTTTGGCAAGTTTAGTCTTAGGTATAATAAAAATTGCATGTCTATACCCTGGCATAAAAAACACATCGAAAACAATGGGAATGGAGGGAGAGAGTGGCTACTATGGCAGTGACCATTCAAATATCTACTTTTAGGGTAAGTTCAAGTTACACAACTGTACTATGTTCTTCAAATTGATCATAGCTGTGGTAGCTTTAGCTATATGGGTAGATTACCACAGCCAACAGAGGAGGAAGAAAGGTCTAGGAGCCCATGGAGAATGGTCCTAGGAAAACTTGATCTACACCTAGAATAGGACTCACACTTATAGTGTTTTGTAAAAGTATGTAGATAGGACCAAGTAGCAGCTTGTAGAATACCTCTAGAATCCAACCCTGTCCAAAAAGCCACTGATGAAGCAGCCAAGGTTCTGGTAGAGTGAGCCTTGAACCTGCCTGGAATACATTTGGTGAGCAAAACAATAGGTGATAACCTTAAACCATTTGGAAATAGTCTGTTTTGACACAGTTTGTCCCTTCTTACCTTCACAAGAAATGAACAACTGATCTAATGATCTGAAAGATTTATTTCTGTCAAGACAGTACCCGAGTTGTCTGTGGACATCCAAGGTACGGATTATCCTTTCTCCCTCATTTTTAGGTTCAGAAAGAAAATGGGGAGATGGATAGTTTGGCTTAAAGTAAACTTGGATACCATTTTAAGCATAAAAGAAAGAGTATTTCTCAGAGAAACCCTGCCATATGGAAAACGAGGTAAGGTTGACTCACCATAAGAGTTTCCAACTCAGATACCCTTCTTGCAGAGGTCAGAGCAATCAGCAAAAGTCGTTTCCATATTAAGAAGCCCAAGTCAGCCAGATTAGCTGGTTTAAATGACGCAAGTGTTAGCCTCTCTAACACAAAATTAGGATCTCAAGGAGGGGCCACCAGTTTACTCAGATGCCTCTTATGCAAAACTCCATTCAAGAATATTTTTATATGAGATTGCTTTGAAAGAGGAGTATCCGTGGGCAGACATGCTGAAATAGCCGACAAATGTACCTTGATAAAGAAATAAGAAAGGCCATATGATAGTAATTCACACAAATACTGCTAAAGCAGAGAACAACTAGCCATAAACAGGTGCTGGTTATGTTGATGGCACCAACTAGAAAATATTTTCCATTTGCTAGCATATGATTTTCTAGCCTCCATTATTACTTACTGCACGTCCTCAGAAAACAGGTGCCTAAAATTAACTAAAATCCTATCATCCAGGAAGCCAATTTAAGATGACTGATGGGGTGTATCAAATACCTCTGTTTATGTGTCAGTAGATCCATTCTGTGAGGAAGCTCATCATAACTGCCCCTGGCCATTTCTAAAAGAAGGGAGAACCACGACTGGCTGAGCAAGAATGGAGTCACCGCAATGATATTGGGAGATTCCTTCTGAATCTTCAGAAGTACTCTGGATATTAGTGGAAAGGGTAGAATGGCATCCTGGAACATTCCTGTCCACAGAAAAGAAAAGGCATCCATCTTCCAGGCTTTCTTACATGGAGTCCTGGAACAGAATTTTACCAGTTGATTGTTCAGACAGGAGCAAAGATGTCTACTTGAGGAATTGCCCACTGCTTGATCACATCTTGGAAGTTTCCATAAATGAGGGTCTGACCTGGTGTTGCTCAGCTTCTCTGCCACATAATTTTGCTTTAATGGAATGCAGGATTCCTGTAGAGTCAGACTGTACTGTGAAGTTATATCCCAAGCAAACATAACTAGTCTGAAAAGGGGGTATGACCTAATTCCCCTGCATTTGTTCATGTACCATATAACTGTGGTATTGTCTGTAACAACTTAAAGAGATCCTGGGTACCAAAGATGATTCAGAGTGGAGTGCCTTGAAAAGGGCAAGAATCTCTTTTATATTTATGTGCTTGCATCTGTCCTTGGTGTCCCACATACCTTGTACTTTTATTCCTCCTGAAACTGCTCCCCAGGCAAAGTTCAAGGTGTTAGTGGTGACGGGCTGCTCTGGAACAGGGAGGAAAAAAGGGAGACCAGGATGTTTAGTGTCAGTGGCACAAAAGACAGCACACTCACCTTTGGTGTAAAAGGCTGTGAGTTCCATTCTCACACCAGGAAGTTTGACTGCTGACACTGCAGTGCAACATAAGGGGGTTGCTGCAATACTGAGTGTGTTGTCCTTCAGATGAAACATTAAACAGAGACCCCATCTACTTGAGTTGGTGGTAGCTTAGGTGGATGTAAAAGATTTCATGGCACCTACTGGTAAAAGTAGGGAGACTTTCCTGATGCCATGGCCACATTTTCCCAAGTAATATAAATATCACATTGGGTCTCCCCTGAAAAGAGACTACTAGCCTAATGGGACTAACCTGGTCAGCAAAGGGTAAATAAACAAAATTCACTTTAAAAAAATGGATACTTGCTGTCTCCACCAAGGAATTTCCATTCTGAGAAACCCCAGCACTTGGATTTGAAAAGACAAAATATGTTGATGGTGGGATCAAAGAGAGTTCAGATACTATTGTATCTTTCATTTGTAGTCCTCAGAGAAATGTACTCTTCAGTGGCAGGAAAGCTGTGAAGGACGTGGCACCCAAAAAGCTGTGAAGGACATGGCACCCAAATCTGTCTTTTCAAAGTCAGCCCAGCTTGAGTTGATTGATGGTTTGAGAGTGTGGTAGGTGCCCTGAAGCTTTGGAAGCTGGCTGGCTGTTATATCATATGCAGGATATAACCCATATAGATAAAGCTACTGCAGCAGTAATTAATATAATGATCATATAATAATAACCTCCATTAAAATGTGGAATAAGAAATGAAGGGAAGAGAAGGGTCTTGAAAAAAATATAAAGTTTCCATTGCAACCTGCAACCATCTAAAATGCTGGGCTGCCAGAAAGAATTACTGAGTAGGTAAGACTGAAAGTGTAGTATGGAATAAGGCGGTGGGGTGTGCTAGCAGCCTGAGAAAATTGTACATGCTCTGTGGTTGCAGCAGGTGGTTGGTGTGGGGCCTGATTGTTCATAGGTTCATAGGATCATAGATAAGTACTAGGCTAGCTGCCCTTGCAGACCATTTTAAGTTGAGCTAGCTTCCCTTTTTGTGCTCAAAATAAACTTTATCCATCCCATGGTCGATAATTATATATTAACCCTAATGAGAATAACTTGGATCTTGATAGGTAATGTGAGGTGAACCTATGCATGGGATAAAGCATTTAGGAGCTGCATCTGCCATTACTGGGATAGGGGGGCAGTCTTGGGGTAAATTTTCTGTTTCCCATCCATAGATCTAAGTTGCAGTTGGATATGGACAGGGATGAATCTTGTTTTATGTGGATGGGGAATCTGTTCCATTGTAACAGTATTCTCTGTGAGATATACCTGTCCCCCCAAACCATTCTGCTGATGTTCCAAAAGAGGTTTAGATCCCTAGACAGAGTATTTCTAATGCCATTTGATTTGCTGATATGCAGTAAATCCATGAGTAATGGGTCAGAGGATGCTTTGTGTGCCAGACACAGGTTACCTCTGTAAGATACAGAGTACAATGACTGGGCTTTGAGTTGGTCCATGTACACATGTTGCTTAGGCCTTGTATCCTTTTAGTACAGTATCTCTGTGGTCATTCCAGTTGTTGCATGTGCCTGGACAAATAGGGGGCATTGTATGCAAAGACTGAACTGATGAGGGATGAGTAAAGGGGACAATGACATCCCTAGATCTAGACACATGCCTTATTTTATAAGCTGTGCAATATAGAAGGGCTTTGTTACAATGATGGACACGTTAGTCACAAATTAGGTCACTGTCCACATAAGTTCTCAAATCCCGAACAACTAGGTCAACTCTTGGGGAGTACTGTCAATGTGGTAGTTCCCTGTGGTAGATAGCTTCCCAAAGGATACAATAATGCATTTTTTGGCATTTAGTTTCAGTCCATGACTTTGGCAACAGTTATTTATTTGGGACAAACCTTTTCCTGCAGGCTAGCTAAATCCTGTCCAATGTGAAACTTGGAATGGCTGCTAACTGCACCCTTATAGAAACAGTTCTACCATAACATCTAAAATCAAAGAGAGAGGAGTGGAGAATGGGTCTAAACCCTTTTAAGAGGCCTACATGGTAAATCTTTTCCATTTGCTAAGATACATTTTTCTGGCATTTGACTTCTGTGTTGGGTCTAAAAGCCTGGCATGCCTGGCCAGCATTAAAACTGGAAGAACTATGGGGTTAATTTCAGAGTTTCCAGGTCCTGGTGAGGCTGGCCAGGGGGGGTGAGACAGAAAGTCTGCACAAGGGTCCAACACCCAAGGTGGATGTATTAGATGAGGCAAGAGAAAGGGAAACCAAACCTGCCTGGGGCCCAAAATGGAGCAATGAGGATTACTTTGGTCTTGCATCTCCTGGTTTCTGAAGAAACTGTTATTACAGGAAAGGGAAGAACAGCATAAAGAAGGCCTGGGGACTAACAGTGGACCAGAGAGTCCCTCAGTGTCTGTCCTATTGAATGAATCAGGCCAAAGTAGCTGCTGCATTTGTTGTTTGGGTATGAAGCAAAAAGATCCCAGCAAGGCTGAACACAGTGTGTGAAGATCTGTGTTGCCACTCTTTGACTAACAGAACACTCGTGAGGCAGACAAACTGATCTGCTCAATTTGTCCAACAAAACAATGGAAGTCCCCGGGATGTGAGAAGCCACCAGAAAGTGAGGGGAAGACATCGCCCACTGCCACTGCCTCATTGTTTCCTGGTAAAGTAGGTAAGAATGGGCTCCTCCGTGCTTGTTGATTGAATACCGCCCATGAAAATATTGCTTTGCTGCACATTTAAAGACATGTGAAAGAACTACATTCTGCAGCTTTTGTACTGAAATGTTTTTTATTTTTCAGTAGTAATTTACATTTCTTTATGATGCCTTGAAAAATGGGAACTTTATCTTTGCCCAGCCATGCAAACAGGTTAGAAACAGAAAAAACATGACTAACATACACCTGATATGGTCTTCTACAGGCCATCATACTGGAAAGCTGTCTAAAATCCAGAAAAAAATATTTAAATAAGAGTTGGTATACTCTCAAAAGCCAAAGTAGAATATTGTTTTAAATGGTACTTATATTCAAGGTAATTTGAATAACTTCTTGTGAATATCATCCTTCTTAGCATCACAGGAAGGTAAAGTCCCCAAGCACATACATGGAAGACCAAACCAAAAGGATCCTGACAAAGTACAACAACATACGACAAATTAAGTAATGTTTTTTATATAGTATGAGTAAAAACTGTAAGCATAGCATTAGTATTGCAGACTTCAGAGGTAGTATTATTTCTATTAAGGCTTCCAGCAAGCATAAGCATATGTTACTGTTCATATGGTAAATCAGTAATGACATGTAGCATGACATGCCTTTCATGCTGACATGTGGTGAGGGTTTCATGGGCAGTCCAAGTATTTTAAGGACACTACATGGTGCACCACCCCAGTCAACAGTACATGTGCAGCCATAACCATCAACCGTCACAGGGCTATTCAGGTGTGCTTATAGGTCAGGTGCATCAAGTGAATAGAAAGTTATTCCCAGAATATACACTTTTCTTTCACCCTGCATGTTTTTGATCATATGTGTGGTAGGCTAGCATTTTAAATTTATATATTTGATTTAGAATGAAACAAACTAAAAAGGAGGCTTCTGTCTTAATTCTTTTGCTACAGACTACTACATTTATTACCAAAATATGTAGAAATAACAGAGATGATGTTGTTTCAAACATAAAAACAATAAGAGAACTTAATGCTATGTGGTGAGTTTGAAGTTCTAGATGTATGATATTCTAATGTATTAATTGTTTCCTCTACTTAAAAAAAATCACCATTGGAAAAACATTATAAAAATATACTTCCAGATGTAAAACAGACTAACCCTTCTCAAATTGCAAGTGTCAATGTCCTTAAATCCCTTAAAGAATACGGTAAACTCTGCCACCATGTCTACTCCTTTGAAAATAAACACTAAGGTCACTAACCTTTCCACCGGAAAAGGTTATTTCATAAGATCACAAGGCCATAACCCTTGTGCTGTTTGGCTGTCTGTTGAAGCTCAAGTACGAAAATTCACTAAGCTTTCTTTGTATAACTGACCATGAGATAAAACACACACATTAACTGCAGGGTAAAAGGTACCTCCTAAAGTATGGGACTTTTAATGATATTCTTTCTCAGAGTCTAAAAGCATTTATTGCGCGCATGATTATTATTTACTAATCTATGGTAATGCAGCATAAAAACAGTAATAATGACCATTTTACTCTGCTGGGTATTTGTTGTATATATTTTATAGGTATTTTCTGTATATATTTATCTCAGCTCAAATGCACGATGTTAAAACATATCACAAATGTTTTAGTGAAGGCAGTCCTTTTGGCTGCCTCATATCTTCTCAAACTGCAATTCCTCAGAAATCACCAAACATTTTTGCTGTATACAGTGGTACTTTTTGCATGCTATCTTGTTGAAGCAAAATGAAGATGGCTCAAGACCATTGTGCCCTGTTTTGGTGGGATTTTCCTTTCTCCAATATTGGGAGTTCATGGAGTCAGTAAATATAAAAAGTTCTGGGAGTGTCAGTGTTGTGGAAGGTAAACCGGTTTTGATCTATTATGATTGCAATAGCAATTTCTGAATGATTGCATTTGTAAGACTCATTGAAACCAGCCCATCCAGTGTCACATTGCTGGAGATCATGTTATTTCTTTTTTGCCAGGCTGAGGAGATGTGAAAAAAAATCAGTGTATTAATTTGTATAAAGTGTGAACCCTAATCCCCACCCTAGAGGGTACAGAAACACCCTCTGGGAAAAAAAAGGAAACAAAAAAAGAAAATTTAGCCATAATTTGTCTAGCAAGAGTATTTCTGTTGGATATGGGACTTCTGGGCCCACTGACCATAGTTGTGCAAACAATAATGCTTCATCCTACTGACCTACTTCATCCAACTGATGATACTCCATATTTTAGGCCTAAATCACAACTCAGGAAAAAAAAAACCACAATGACTCTACACTTCTCAATAGTTAGAAAATAAATAAGTAGGGAAAAGAATACTACAGGTGGGATTCAAAAAAGAAGACTGCATTTAGGTGTAAGGGGTACTTTTGGTTAAGGGCAACAAAAGCTGTCTTGCAGCAATTCATGATACTGACTGAGCTAAGTAGAAGCCAGACACAAGCCAATGTAGGCCATCTGTGCTTAATGGCAGCCATATGCAGCCATTGAGAAAGGCTTAAAAGGCAGTGCTGAACTGCAGATCAGGCTGACCTGCAGCTTAAAGTTACATATCTATATCTGTGGTTCACACTCTCACTTTTGTACTTGAAGAACCCAGCAAGAACAATGGTTATGTTGCTGCCTCGTGCAGCTACAGGGCTTCTGGGGACTAGTATCCTAATATTTTCCTTATATTATCGATCAAAGCTTAGGGGTGGCCTCGGTGGTGCAGCGTTAGCATTGCCACCTCACAGTTAGAGGTTCTCCGGTTCGATTCTCGGCTGGGGTGCCTTCTGTGCGGAGTCTGCATGTCCTCCCTGTGGTCGCATGGGTTTCCTCCGGGTGCTCCGGTTTCCTCCCACATCCCAAAGACATGCAGTAGGTGGATTGGACACTCTAAATTGGCCCTAGGTGTGAGTGTGTGTATGTGTGTGCCTCCTGTGGAAGGTTGGGCGCCGGGATGGCAACTCGACACTGTAAAACTCCACTGCCAATCATGAGCGGACAGATGATCCGCTGTGGCGACCCCTAACCGGGAAAAGCCGAAAGAAGAAGAAGAAGAAGATCGATCAAAGCTTACCTGGGACTGTCACATCCTACACTGGTTGGCATGCCCACTGAGAACAGAGGAGAGGGTGTGGCTGCAGTGGGTACTGACCTGAAGGAGTGAAGGGGTGTCAGTTTGACAGCTTGTAAATTGCCAAACTGCTTTTTTCTTTCAAAAGTAATTATGAGTTATTAGGTTGCTGCTGCATTAAAACAGAACAGTATAACAGTTTACAAGCTGTCATTAAGTGATTGTGATTGATTACAGACATGGGGGAATGCCTAAAGGGTATGTTGCTTGGGTCATGAAGCTCCCTTGCTGCACAGTTTTGCCCTTGTTGTAGTATCAAGTCATTCAGTACTGCACAATTCAGCGAAGCTTGTGCAGCCATAGAATTAATTATTGGAGAAGGCTTAGTGTAGACCATCATTTTGAATTATAGCTTAAGGTTGAGTGGTGGAAATACAAATCTATGAACTCTAATGGTGAGATGTTCAGAGTCTTTCTAAATCTCATATAAAGAATTTAGTATTCCCAGCCCATGCTGGTGTAACAAAACGTATCACATCATCTCGGGATCCTAGTAGAAATTAGTTTTTGAATCTCATTTAGATTACCATGAATAAAATACACATTAAGAAAAATACTGTAAGCAAAGCATGTCCATTCAAGTTCTACATACACTGTGTCCATCATACTGGTTACGCAAGTGAAATAAGACATTATTTGCATTTAAAAAATAATGTAGCCACACTGGCACAAGAATGCAAAAATAATTACACTGTGATGTGTTAAGTGAGAGCATAATGATAAGGAAGCCATGAGGGGAAAGGGCAAAAAAAAAACACTGACAGACTTAATATCCCAGTGAAACCCCTACCACTCAAAAAAGGCAGATATAAGGCGTAAGGAATCTCTTTCAGTGGACAGACAAAACACTCACCAATCTTATAAAAATGCACCCATGCTTGCCAAGTACAATAAATAACAATGAGTTTTTTTGTAATCAGGTTCAAAGAAAAGCAAACAGACAAAAGTTCAATGTTTCCTTTTCTTCCTGGTTGATGGCATGTCCCTTTATGTATTACTCCAGTTCAGAAAGCTAGTAATCAGAACAGAAACCATCCTTTAGTTCTTTCCTCCTCTCTGTTGAGTGACTTGTGTGTCTTGACTGATTTATTACTGGTACATCAGAATTAGCCTTGGTGAACCAGTTATCAGGGAGTGTGCATGCCTGTGGTACAGACCATGCTGAATGAAGTTAACAGTTTTAATCTGTCTTACCCTTCAAGTAAGCTTAGACTTGTTGGCTTTGTAAATTTGTTTTGTAGGATAAATATAGTTGCTTAATAGCATTACCTCCCTGACCTTTTACACAATTTTTACAACTTCTAGCCAGCAATAGATATGAGATGAGTTCAATACATTAGTATCATTTAACTGCATTTATTCACAAGATACTGAAAGTCCTGGAGTGAATTAACTATGGTTTTAAAATGGAAATAACAGTATTTTCAACAAAAATTCATAGTTATTTAGATCATCAATAAATAAAGTATATTTTTAAAGAAACATGCTGAACTCCTTGGACTAAACATTAAGCGAATACTTTTGTCACTAGACATTAATGAACAATCAGATTACATGTCTTGACTGATTAAACTGTTAACAATTCAGAATAAACTTAATCCCATGTGATTAATGCTCTCAAAATAATGATATACAATAATGCAAGCTCCCAATGTGTCTTTTTTTTCATTTTACAGTATCAAATTCATTTCATTTTCTAGTTAACAAAGATACCACAAATTCCATAATCAGACTGCTCCAAAATTAGCACAACTGTTTTAAAGTATAAAAATCTTAACTTATATTTATGTATTTAGACAAGGCAGGCATAAGGACTACTGCAATATTCTTGGCTGTACTATGCATGTCCACAGTCTACCATCAATTCCCATAATTAAAATGAGATAAAAAGCAACAGGAATGTGTGCTTCTGTTTGTCCAACTGACAACAGTAGAATGGGTTTATCACTGAAAGCCTCCTGCAGTGAACATGCGGTGTTACCCTTTCCCACTGTTATGCTACTGAGAAGTTGGTTTATATAAGTCACAGGTGTGTGCCATATTCCACCAGAAAAGGGATGCATGGGGGGACTGCTCCTCTGCAAAAAAAAAGCATTCGTTCATGTTTGTGGCTTTTGTGACGCCCCACCACTGGCCCAGTAATCAAGGAGCCTTAATCCTCACCACTGGCAACAGTGGGGGACGTACATTGGAAGGATGACAGGTACACACAAAGTATTTACAGATGCAGCTCTCTGCATCAAGTGCAATTTCCCTTAAGACCAGACAGAGACTGCTGTCAGTCCAGGGCTGGTTTCTCCCTATTCCCCCAGATCCCCAAATAAGACTCCCCACTGGCACAGCTACAGAGTTGAGACCTCAGCTGAGTGGCCAAGCCAAGGCCTCCAACACTCTCTCTGTCCAACCAGTGCTTTGTGTCCCTGCCCAAGTAGCTGACACACACATTCTTGGAGATTTGCTTTACACACACACACACACACACACACACACACACACACACACACACACACACACACACACACACACACACACAGGAAAGGCTGGCACAGGATTACTAGATATGCCCCCTTCTGCCCAAACTAAGGTAGTTATTAATGCCACCAGCCAGCTCCTTATCAGCTACTTTAAGGCCCTTAACAAAGGGTGTCCAATCTTACTGTGTAATGTTACTAACAATACAAATGGTAGTTTGACCAAGAGCAAGGCTATTAAGAGTGGCCTACACAGTCTCACCAAATAAATATGCCAGTACTCTCAGAACTTAAATATCTCTATACAGACCAGCCACAATGAAAGGTTTAAATATATTTAATAATAAATAATAAAAGAACAAGAAAATACTAAATAGACATTTACAGTAACATCAGAGTTCAAAATCACAGGAAATATTTAAAACAACATTGCAGGACAGTCTCAAATAAATAAAGAAAAATATCTAAGCTAAGCCTTTGCTATATTCCTGACTATATCTAATAGAATTACTATACCCTAACACACTTACTTAATTAGAGCAGCAATGCAGATGTGGTGAATAGATCCTCTAGCTGATGTTGTCAGGTCAAAGACATATACATAATGCTCAGTCTCTCTCAGAGACTTCTTAAATTAATATCTCAAATATTACTGCTGGGACAGTTTGCAAAATTACATCATTTCTTGTCATCTGACTCTGTCCCAGGTAAACCCCCCACTGCTGAAAGTTAGCAATATTTAGCATCTACTTGTGAAAATACATGCACAAGGGCATTCCTCAGATCTTTGCGATCCTGGAAGTCATAAAACAATAAAACACTTCCAAGACAATACAGAAAACTTCTCAGCACAGCCACTGTGCCTGTTGCTGCACTGAAACTGAAAGATAACATCTTTTTTTATGGCCCAGACATAAAGTAATTTAATTTCAGCTATTTTCTGAAATTAACCTCCCGTGTCCCAGTTTCTATTGTTAAAATATATACATTTAAACAGTTACAAAAGTGTATGTACATTTCTGTTCTTTTCCAATAGGGTATACTGTGGTTACATTTTTAAGCTCAGTACTTTGCAAAACCTTTTCAACACACACTTTTGTACCAGCAGTTTGATATACACATAACATACCATTCTAATACAGTTGTAACATAAGAATCTTATACAAATCATTTTGATATTCACAAATGGCATATAATTATTTACAAAATTCCAGATAGCTGGGCTAGCAGTATCCCCCTTTGTCACAGTATTCAGCAATTTTTTCACTGTTTTGTCCATCAGACAAACAACGTTTGCTAAATAATCATGAATACAAAGCAACATATTCCACCTGTTCTCTGACATGGGTGAAAATGATACAGTACCATGTGATGAAGTAGCAACCTATCACTCATCACAACACCACTGTTCTATTCATTTCTTTTATTTTGGTATTCCACTTTAAACAGTTACTTCTTGCTAGCTCACCCATAGAGCTTTTATGTTCTGCATTTTGTGCTGATTATAACAACTGCAGTTTAACACTTGCACTGTTTTTGTTTCTTTTATCTTACGTTACATGTATGACCATGCCAGAGAATGGGGTCTCATCCTTAAATTATCTAAGGTATGATCCCAGGTATTCTTATTAGGGGTAATACATAATTAATGATCATGGGGGGAGTAAGACAAATCTATTACCGAATGGGATATTTTATTCAAGGGCAAAAAGCAAAAATCAACTAGGCTTTTAATGGCCTGCAAGGGCAGCTAGCCTAGTACTTACCTATAAACCTATCACAGCAGTTATAAACAAAAACAAGCACGACAGATATACACAATCCTCTCTTGACATAGTGGCACTAATTATAGTTTCTGGTATCAAGTGTCTCCAGTTACAAACAGCTGAGAAATCAGACATGTACATACAAGGAAATCTTAGGAATCAAAAATGAAGATGGTAAAAGAAACAATAAGACAATACAATAAAGGGAAATAAAAACTGAAAAGGTATAGAGGCTGAAGTCTAGGCAAAGAAATAACAATGTATCAGAAAAAAATGAAAGAGGCATGTAGTTTGGAAGCTGTGAGAACAGCATCATCATAAAAAACAAAGTAAAGTCCAGTGATCAGAAAATAAACAAGTTTGCTGCTTATTATTACCTGCCCAGCATTTCTGATCACTGGACTTTACCTTGCTTTTTGTATTTTGTGTCTGGAGTGACAGTTAACCTCAGAGCTGGTCTTAACTGTTTTTCCTTGTCAGGGAGATATCATGTCAGACTGCTTCATGTTAAAGTGTTTAGAATGGTGAAGAGGAAAGAGGAAACTACATATAGTGTTCATCATCCTGTGGATACAAGAGTTTATCAAAGCTATGGCAACACAGTGCCATCACTTTGATATGGTATTGATAAAATACAACAAGATTACCTTGCAAATTTTACTGATTACACATAGCACCATCTCCTTGAAAAGATACTGATACAATATAACACCATCATCTTGATATGGCTTTGATACAACACTACATATTACCCTGACATGGTACTTATTATATGATACACCATTACCTTAACATGGTACTGATACAACATAACAGCAAGATCTTGAAATGGTACTGATACAACATAACCCCATTACCTTGACATGGTACTGATGTATCATAGCGCCATTATCTTCAAATGGTACCCATACAGCACAGCACTATCACATTGAAATGTTACAGATGCAACATAACACCATCACCTTGAAATGGTACAGATACAACATTACACCATCATCTCACCATGCTGTTCATAAAACACAACTTTACCATGGTGTCATGCTGATCACAAGTAATATAGGAAAGAATGTGTGTGCAACTGCATATTTTTAAGGCTGTGTTCCTCCTTTTCCCCAGGATGCTTTATCTCACCTCATAGTGTAACTCTTTCTGATCTACAAAGTCCCAGCAGAGACTGGGAGTTTTGATACGGCTGTAAAGGTTAAGTGACCACAATCTCTGATTTTCCCTAATAAAAATGGGCACATGCAGAGGTACTTCTACACAAGGAAATGGGAAAACATCTGTAGCATGAAGAAAATGATGAAAAAAAAAATATACATATTTCTGAGTAAATTTGAAAATAATATGCAACACTATTAAATTGAACCAGCTTCAGGCAATTTCAAATTCCTAAATAAACGTTAGAAAGATCCATTCCCTTTGTAAAATCTACTATAAGCAAATGTGGCCTGTAGTATATATTTTTCTGTGGTTTTGTTTCTATATCACTACTAGATTATGCTAGGTAATACAATAATAGCACACAATGGGTGAATGGATGCATTTTTACTCTTTACTGGCACAAGAGAGAACTACTTACAGAAAGAGGTCATATGACAAAGCACTAACTTTCTGGGTATCTGAAAGAGATACTAATTGTGTTTGTATTACAAGGCCCAAAAGAGAAAAAGTAAAAAAAATTGACATGGAAGAAAGAGAGGAGAGGTGGAGAGAAATCATATTTTGGGTTTGACCTGCTACGTCTTGATACAGCATTCATTAACCCTGCATTTAAATAACATGGATGGCACATCATGTTGAACTGTATGCAGATGGCTTTAAAAAATCAAGTTTTATTTTACATACACACACACACACACACACACACACACACACACACACACACACACACACACACACACACACACACAAACAGGTCATTCATAGTTGGTTGAAGTACACTCTTTTCTAATACATTTAATTTCAATTAAAGAGTATATGGAACTAAAGCATTTGTGTGAGATTGCTGAATACTGGAGAGGGGGAATTTTGATTTTTTTTCTTGAAATGTGTGATCTCTGAGTTAAAAAGATAGTAGGGGTATGGATGACGCAAGGGGGGCTTGCTTCCTGCAGAAAAGCACAATTGTTTTTCAAAGTTTATTAAGTTGATAATTTTGTTGTTCTATATGTCTTACATGGTAGAACAGAATTTAAAGTAAGTGAACTCTGACTGAGATCAATTACCATAAACCCAAATATATTTACCTATTTACCTATATATCTATATTTATCTATCTAAATCATATATATATATATATATATATATATATATATATATATATATATATATATATATATGCATATGTATATAAAATGTTTGCTGATTTACCTAAATGTACAAGTGCACCAACACATGAGCATTTCATCAATCAACATACCAAAAAATACAAGCTCAAGAAAAAAAAATCACAGTAGGAAAACAAGATGGACTACATGACGTTTGATGCATGTAGTCCATCTCGCCTTACATTCTTACCCGTGGGTTCGGAGCCGAACCTCAGCTCCGACTCGGCCATACTCTAGCTCAAAGTCTTCAACTGGCTCGTGGCTAAGAGGTATCCCATCATGCAACAGGTATTTTCCCCAGATCTTGTTTGCTGCAAGCTCACACACATACACACCGAGAAGAAGAACAACCCCAACAGAAAGGACTACTGACACCTAGAGACTATACCTCCAGGTCCTCCAGGAGGGGGAAGGAGGGAGGGTTAGTAAGAATGTAAGGCAAGATGGACTACATACATCGAATGTTATGGTGAGTACATAACTTCTTGATGTTATGTAGTCCAATCTCGCTTTCATTCTTACCCGTGGGACAGCATCCCTGATCCTGGGTGGCTCAGTGAAAAATACTCCTGAGCACTGTGGAACCAAAGGAAGATCTGCCTCTAGAGACCAGATCTAATTTGTAGTGACTAATAAAGGTATGAGGTGAAGCCCATGTTGCTGCAGCACAAATATCATCCATAGACATCCTAGCCTGAAACGCAGTTGAGGTAGCCACAGATCGTGTAGAATGAGCCTTCACTTTAAAGGGTAATTCTTTGCCATTGGAAGCATAAATAAATGAGATGCAATCGGAGATTCAGCGAGACAAGTTTACCTTAGAAACAGGAACCTCAAGTCTAGTGTCTGAAAATGAGACAAACATTTGATATGATTTCCTGAAATCTTTTGTCTTATGTAAATAGAAACGCAATTGTTTGTGAACATCTAGCTGATGAAACTTAAATTCTGCCTTGTTGAAGAATTTAGGAAAAAACACAGGCAACTCAATGGATTGGTTGATATAGACAACAGAGGAAACCTTTGGAACAAAAGAAGAGTTGGTTCTTAAGGAGACCCTATCTTTGTGAAACACCAAATAAGGTGGCCTAATCGATAATGCTTGGAGTTCAGAGACCCGCCTAGCTGAAATTATGGCAACCAAGAATACTGTCTTCCATGACAAGAATTAATTGTTACACATAGCTGCGGGCCCAAAGGGAGTTGAGGTGAGCTTCTGTAGTGCAAAATTGAGGTCCCATGGCATCACTGGATCAAAGACTGGAGGTCAGAGTAACAAAGTCCCTTTCAGAAAAGCCCTACAAAGCCTATGAGTGATAAGGTTGGGCTCATTAGCAACGTAAAAGGTAGAAATCGCTGCCAGTTGCACTTTAATGGTTGCTGCAGCTGACTGCTGACTGAACAGTTGAGAAAGAAATTCCAATATTGCCGAAATAGGCACTGTATAAGGATCAATATGTCTCTCACGGGCCCAAATAGAAAATCTCTTCCACTTACTGGAATAAATCTTTCTGGTAGAAGGCTTGTGGGAAGATGATAGAATATGGACCACTTCCGGGGGAAAATCATGAAGCCTGACTAAGGACAGAACTGGAGCAGCCAAGTTGTCAACTTGAGGGTCTAGATGGAGGGATGGAACTGTTCTGACATATGAGTCAGCAGATCTGGAGCTGGGTCCAGAATCCAGGGCTTGTCCATTAGATAGAGTTGAAGAAAGGGAAACCAAATCTGACGAGGCCAGTGTGGGGCAATGAGGATTATTTTGCTTCCCAAAGACTGTGCTTTCTGACTGACCTTTGATATCAGAGGTAACGGTGGAAAGGCGTAGAGAAGACCGGAGGGCTAATCGTGAACCAGAGCGTCCCTGAGTGTCTCCCCCTCCGGGGGGATAAGGGTGAAGTAGCTGCTGCATTTGGCATTGAGGGGGCTGGCAAACAGATCGCAGCAAGGCTGACCCCATCTGTGGAATATCTTCTCCGCAACATAATTGTTCAGGGACCACTCATGAGGCATTAGGATAGCTCTGCTCAGCCTGTCGGCAAGCATGTTGGACTTCCCTGGTATATGCGTTGCAACTAGAAAGCATTGGAAAGACACCGCCCACTGCCAAACTCGAAGTGCCTCTCTGCAAAGGGGGTATAATTTGGTTCCTCCCTGCTTGTTCAAATACCATACCACTGACATGTTGTCTGAGTGGATTGCAATTGTCCCTAGAGGGAGAAAGCTCTGAAGTGCTTGCAACGCTAATAGCACTGCCCTCATCTCCAACACATTGATATGCAAATGGGTATCGTGATCCTGCCACGTGCCTTGGACAGTCCTGCTGAGACAATGCCCCCTCCACCCGATCTGGGAGGCATCCGTGGTCACCGTGGCAACAGGAGAAGATGAAACAAAAGGCTTGCCCACTTTGAGATTGCTGGCCTGAAGCCACCAGCATAGATCCTGCTTGCACGTGTCTGTAATCAGAATAGAATGGGAGAGTGGAAGATGCTGTAGTGACCATTGGGCGAAAAGCAGCCACTGAAGAACCCTCATGTGTAGTCTGGCAAGGGGAACTAGCATGATCATGGCAGCCATGGTCCCTAATAACTTGAGGACCACTTTTGCCTTGACCTTCCTCAATGGTAGTAAGGCATAGACCTGCTGCTGTAGAGCCTGAATTCTCTCTTCTGGTAAGTAGGCCCTCATAAGCATTGTATCTAGTTCAGCATCGATAAAAGTGACATGCTGCAAGGGTAACAAGGCAGATTTTTTTCCAATTTAGAGTAATTCTTAGCCTTTGGCACAGTGTAATGGTTGCATCCCTGGTCTGTAACAGTAGATGCCTGGTGGTGGCAGAAAGGAGCCAGTCATCCAGGTACAGAAACACTTGGAATCCCTGGCGTCTCAAGTGAGCCATTACCACTGCCATGCATTTGGTGAACACCCTGGGGGCCATGGTGAGACCAAAGGGCAGAGCGCAAAACTGAAAATGACTGGCTCCCAGCTGGAAGCGTAGATTACTTCTCAATGCCCTGTCCATCTTGATATGGTAGTAAGCATCTTTGAGGTCAATGGGGAACATCCACACATCTTTACCTAACAGAGGGAGTATTGACTGTAAGGTGACCATGCGGAACTTGGACTTTTGTACATGAAGGTTAAATCGGCTGAGATCCAAGATGGGTCTCAGGTCCCCTGTTCTTTTCAGTACCAAAAAGAATCTGGAGTAAGTCCCTAATCCTACTTGGTCTGCAGGGACAGGCTGGATGGCTCTCTTTGAAAGCAACTTTTTTATTTCTAAAGTTGCGGAATCCCTGTGACTGGGTGGAATGCCTGGGATTCTCTTGGTTGGCGGGGGAGGAGAAGAGAAGGGAATATGATAACCTCTGGAAATTATCTTTCATACCCACTCATCTTGGGTGACGTCTTGACAGCTACTGGGTATAAAGAAATGCGACCCCCCGATTGGCTCCAGAGACACACAGTTGGGCCTAACTTCAGGAGCGCTTGTAGGGAGAACCACGAAAGGAATCACGGCCCCCCTGGTTACGCAGGCCTCCTCTGCCTCTAGGGTGGCATCTACCTGAATTTCCACCCCCTCCCTTGCCTCCAAAGGGGGAATCACTTTGTGCGCCCTGAAAAAAACCTCTGCGACTTCCTGAGCCACATTTTCTCACCCTTCTGGCCCTTAGGGTAAGGTCTAGAAGGCATGGAAAAATGGACTCCCACGGCAGACAGGGTTTTTCCTTCCTGCTCGCACCTAGTGAGAGTGTCCTTCAACTTGGTTCCGAACAACGATGAACCATCAAAGGGGGCGTTGGTGAACATAGGCTTGAAGGCCTCCACAAAATTGCACAGGCGCATCCAGGAGTGTCTCCTAAGAGAGACTCCGGAACCAGCTGCCCTACTCACTCCCTCAGCTGTGTATGAGATCAGCCTCATGGAGGAAATTGGTAAGGGAATTTAGGGTAGACATCTGTGCATTGACCTTCTGTGCCATGGCATCAGAAATGTTACCCTGTAGAGAATCTCCTAGCTTTTTTAGGAGATCTCTCTGTAGCCTTGTAAAATGCATCAAGTAGTTCAGCGACCACAGTGTAAAGGCCGCTGAGGTAAACACATGCTTCCCAAACCTGTCCATTGCCCAGGACTCCTTGTTAGGCAGATGGACGGTAGACAAAGTTTCAGCAAGTTCCTTCTTGGTGGCTGCTGCCATCACCATGGCATCTACTGGAATGCCTTTAATTAGATATTCCTTGTCAGTGGGAGTGGACAAAAACTTATTGGGTCTCCTAGGGACCGGATCCACAGTGTCAGGAGTTTCCCACACCTTTCAACAGACAAGATCTAGTAGCTCATCAAAAGGGGGAGAAACCCAAGAGGCGGAGGGGTTGAGACTTGAAAGCCTTCAGGAACACCAACTCCTCATCAGAAGGGGATTTGGAGGGCCAGCTGCCTCTCTGCTTCAAAATCTCCAGGATATCTGAAAAAGAGATATCTTCAAAAGGCAACTTGGGAGACCCCTCTGACTCCTCGAAGTCAGTTTCCAACGTGACAGACTCATCCGGGAAGTTGAGGTGTTTCCTCTTACACAATCTCTTTCTGGCAGGCTCCTCAGGCAAAACTCTGGGGAGAAATCAGAAAGTTGGGGACCACTCATGGAAGTATCCTGAGGCTTAGGGTCTCTGCTGCCCATGGATAGAGGGTGATCCGAAACTGACACCAGTGCTAGAGGGGGCAGAGTATCAGTGCCGTAGGATGCAGCTGACGACCTGGCCAGCATGCTCCTCATAACTTCAAAGGCTGAACCCCCCGGCTCCTAAGGCCGACTAACTGTAGAGGAAACAGTAGTAGCCCTCTGCACCAAGGAGATGAGGTCCAAAGCAGATGTCGGGTCCAAGCTCACTCAAGCTGAAGCACCGAGAGGAAGGCTCGGAACTGATGAAGATCGATCCGTGCCCTCCCCCTTGGGTCCGACCGGAGAACTGTGGACCCTTGACCCCGTGGACGGAGCCGACAAGGTCAGTGCGGAAATTGGAACCAAGAGGCCAGGCGAGGCTACTGGAACTGACCTAACGGCACCCGACAGAACTGACAACTCTGGCTCCAAAGCCCGAGAAAGGCTTGGAGAAGGAACAACAAAGGATGAAGAGGCCATAGGCTCTGGAGCCGACTGGGTTGGACCAAAATCAATTTGGCCAACACCGATAACTGAAGCCGTTTATTCACCACCCTATCAACGTCCTGATTGGAAAGGGTCCTGGAGGACCTGGAGGATATTGTTGGAGATCTGGATCTCCCTAGAGAAGGGGACTTGCGTGAAGGAGAAACCGGTCGAATAACTGGAGACTGGCTCCGAACCAATATATCCGTGACCAGCTCCGAAAGGCTGGGAGCCGATACGGACTTAGTCAAGACACTACCTTCTGTTGGCACCGAGGGCAATGGAACCGAAGAAGAAGAAGCTGTTCTAGCAACTTTCTCTGGCGGCTTCGAAGAAACAGACGGAGCTGGATAGCACTTCTTAGAAGTCTTTTTGTCCTTCTTAGCTGGAGAGGATATTGCACTGTAAGACTTAGCCAAGTCTTCCTCGAAGGAGTGTTTAAGCAGTCCTTTCAAAATGAGCTTGTTCTTCCTCTCCTGTAGTACACGGGGACTGAAAGAATGACAAAACAAGCAGGACGCTTGGAGGTGAATAGTCCCCAAGCAGTACACACACACAGAGTGCCCATCAGTCAAAGACATTTTATTGTTGCATTCAACACACTTTTTAAAGCCCGAATGCCTGTGTTCCTTAGAATCCTTGGACATGCTGAAAAGGAGAACACACACACACAGGTACAAAGCAATACGTACACACATTAGACCCAACTAAACCCTGCACGAGAAACAGAGCCTCTAACTAAAAACGGCCAAGTAACCGGTGGGAAAGGACTACAGGGAGGACTAGGTCCTCTAACTTAAATGGGCCTAGCCTGGGGAAACAAAGGCAGGATAGCACCACTAGCCAGACATGACAACACTAAACACTAACAGAATGGAGCACCAAACCAAAGACCACATGGAAACAATGGGGAGGACTAAGTCCTCTAACTGAAATGGGCCTAGCCTGTGCGGAGAAAGGAAACAAACGGGATACCAAAACAGCCAACAACAAGGCCACAAAAACAGCAAGAGAAACAAAACAAAGGCAGTAAAACACCACTACCACACACACAGAGCTATAAAATAGCTTTTTTGAGCAACAAGTCAAAAGTTTATAAACAGTATACTTAGCCACAGCCAAAAGCAACACCACGTCTGAGCGTAACGAGTGGCAAACAAGATCTGGAGAATAGACCTGTTGCATGATGGGATACCTCTTAGCCACAAGCCAATTGAAGACTTTGAGCTAGAGTATGGCCGAGTCGGAGCCAAGGTTAGGCTCCGAATGTGTAAGAATGAAGGCGAGATTGGACTACATAACATCTAACATTTTGCATTTGAGATACATTGCATAAAACCCACCACTAAATTCAGATATTCTTTGTCTGAATAGTGCTAATGTAACAGAATTTTTTTAAGGTAAAATATAGGGTTGGAATTAAGGGCATGGTCAGGGTTAACATGCTTTAGTAAGAATGGATGAGGGACCTTCATGCCCCTGTCCCACCTTTCTAATGTATGCTAATCCTAACCCTGCCTCTGTCCATAACCCCAACCCTACATCTTACCTTAGAAACCTCTTTCCATAACAGCAGCACTACACGAGATACTCAAGACACTCATCATATACAGCAGCACACATGTGCAACACTACGTGTATGCCCTTACCTAGCTCTTCCTCTAACCCTAGCCCTCACACACACACACACACACACACACACACACACACACACACACAGACACACAGACACACAGACACACACCAATGGCAAAACTTTTGGTATATCTGAAATATTCAGCATTAAAATACCAAACTTATGTTTACCTTACCTATATGCACTCAATCTTTCTTCTTCTGATAACTGCAACACTCGACACTCATTCCTCGCACACTAACAGACTGTGATGTTGCTGTGGTCTTTGAATTACACCATTCAATGATATTGCAACACTGCAAGGGGGTGGAGAGGACTAAAAAAATTAACCAGTGGGAAAATAAAAGGAGTAAAATGCTGCCACATGCTTGCAGTTTGCAATCCTAGGTAAAGAAGACAATGGAAAATGTCGTAATAATTGAGACATGCAGCCTTTTTGCCATCAGAATATATCTAATTGTGTTAAATCTGCCACCAA
Source organism: Protopterus annectens (assembly GCF_019279795.1). Lineage (NCBI taxonomy): Eukaryota > Metazoa > Chordata > Ceratodontiformes > Protopteridae > Protopterus > Protopterus annectens. Next base: position 364,735,290 of record NC_056746.1, on the reverse strand, counting down.
TAAAGGTATTCTATGATTCAATCAGCATTAATGGCATCTGCAAAAATAAGCACCTTTCTCCTGTAGAAAAATCTAAGTTCCCCCTAATGCAATCAAAAAAGTAAGCTTTATAAATGACCATTATGTGAAACAAATCTACCATTAAGACTAATTAAACACTCTGGAATCTGTGTTACAGGCCATCCCTGAATAGACAAGCAGTCCAACATATCTATCAAATGTTCTACAGAGTTTTTAAAAGTGTACATGATAAGGGGGCAAACGTGAAACACATTGTCAAAAGTATCATACATTACATGCATTTAAGTGTGTTTCTATATAACTTGTTTTGAAAACCAAGTGAACTAGAAACAGGCACTCGACACACAAATTAATTCAGTTATCTGTATTACATTTACTGAACTTTGGCATTCTCTTAAGTACTTCATGGTGACAGATCTAAAAGCTGAAATGTACAGCTCATAAAGTAAAATGTTGCTTTTATTCATTTGTTCTTCCATGACATAATAAAGTGTTTTTGTTGGAGACCAACACACCCAGATAGTGAATGAGGTAGTGAGTAGGGCCATGGAAGCTTATATTTGTGAGACAGTCTACAGTTTGACAATTGTAAACACTCTGAGGTACCCTCTGTAGCAGTCAACAAGGTGTTCTGCCTCATGTCTATAATCTTAACAAAGACATTCCAAAACAGTAAAGATTTGATGTGCAGTTATACATGAAGAACAGCTGTCAATAATACTGCCTGACCAAAAGGAACTCATGGTTTAAGCACCTGTTCCATATTTTGCATTTTATTGCACACTAGTATACATACATGTGGCACCATAAAGTCACATTTCTCAACATACATGCACAAGAAATCTGGACAGAGCCAAAAATAATGAGGGGACAAAGACCCAAAAGCATAAATATTACTCTTATAAACCTACAAATAAAAAGTACTTTGTATGCCAATCATTATTTAAATCAAAATTTAGAGCTTTCAATCCTATTTGCATTTTTGTAAGAATAATTAGTGGCCATTATAAGCCTAAAAAGTTGTTAGAACAGTAAGTTTTGCGTTCACATGCCTCTTCTGAGGGATACGAATTCTAAAATTTAAAGATATTCGATATTTCGTTGATTTAATCCTCCATGTTTTGACAGAAAATCAAAAATGTTTTGAGGAACAGACCAAAAATATGAGGCAAAAATCTGTACATTCTGAGAAAAGGCGTACAGCTGACAGATCTGCACAAAGTGAAACTTTAACGCCCATTCTTATTTCCCCTCTGAAATAAAAATGTGCCACTTCTATTTTTAAATGTGGTGAAGAATAATCTGGTTTCCAAAATTCAGCTGTTTTTGGCTGTCACTGCCCACCTACATGCACAAACTTCTAACTTTGTACTTCAGTCAAGTACATGCTACTAACCTTATCTACTCAATTATTACTACATTGTTGCAGTGTCAAAACTACTTAATGTATTTTGTCTCATAATCCTCCTGTTTTCCTGTTTATCTACTACCCCCATGTTCTATGTTATTTCTTGTTGTGTTTCATTTGCTTGTATTATAATGAGCTTAAGTACATAAGTTTCCGATTTTTCTCATTTATAACCTGCTGTTGCTGGGCTTTTATGATATGAGCTCAGATGCATCAGGCAGACATAATGCATCTCTGCACTTACAGACCCTCATTCAGTTGGCATCAGGCCAAAGATGTGACCACTAGCAGAAGTCCAATTGACAACTGCTAAATACTTGGAAACACCTGCATGTTCATTAAGAAAAAATAAGCAGATAGAAGGTGGCAATTGCCATTAAGATGTCATGCCATAGATGCACGTGTGGTACAAATACCACTGAACAGCTGAAAAAGGACTGGTTACCTGTAAAATACAAGGTAAAAAATATCTTAATCATCCAAGTATCTGATGGTGGTAGAGTTTTCATAAAACATTAAATGAGAAAAAAATCCTGCCTAGATCGGGGCTATGTACAGGAAGGCACCTTTCCATAACCTGAAAGAAATATCCTTTTTTTCCAAACTCTGATGTGCTTCTCGGGAACAGCTGTGGATACTAAGGAAGAAATGCATCTAGTGCTAAGGAATCAGATAGGGAAACACACTGCTGCAGACATGAGTATGATGTTCATATACATTACCGGTACTGATTACCATTTAGGTGCTCCTACATTGTTAATTCTGTCTTTGGTTTAGCATGTTTCTTCATGTTTTGCTTACTTGTTACAGCGATATATAAAGGAAGGCATTACAGTGTGCATATTCTCTGAGATTATGGTGTCTTGGAGAAAGGGCAGTGTCTTCTTCCAAGCTGCAGTGATCTTGGAATGAGAATAATGCAGTAAGGGGGTGTGAGAGTGAAGCCCGACAGAAAGGGAGTACAAGGGGCCTTGTCCCCTGACAAAAATTCTTGTTGCCGTTTTGAGTGATGGGGTGTTTACGTGAAAATGTTTTCACTTAGAGTAGAACTGATGTAGATGATATGTGTACTTAGATAAATAGCTTCATGCAATAAGGGCCCATGCACGAGTGCTTTCAGAGACTGCAACATGGGCTATCTCAGCAGAGCTACTGCTGTTTGAAAACAGATGCAGCCAGGCATACTCCTAGTACATCATGGCATATCACTGTAAGAAGTTATTTATTTATTTTCTGGAATCTTGCCTAAGTGGCAGTCAGTTAGTAATTCAATCCACACCCCTTCCACAATACCTGGAAGTTATTTAACTTCAGGGTGATCCATTTGGCAGACATAGCAGAATTATAATGTTTTCTGGGAATGTGCACTGTTTGTAGGGGTTACATTCTGTAAAATGTTCTTTTTTAAAACACTGATGCATAATTCCAAATGTTTCTGGCTATATTCTGAATGAATGCCTTCCACCAGCATTAAAACTTGCACAAATGGTAAGTGTAAAAAAAGAGAATTGTTTGATATTGAGCAATGGTTAAACTTTCTGCATTTTCTAATTCCTTCTTGTACGCCTTTTGTGCAAAATAAGCCCTATATTAACACAGGCATGCTGGGATATCCTACACTACTGCACTGCTTGCTTTCAGCAGCACATTTCTGTCTTCTTGAATATGGTCACTGGTAACATCAGTTTAAGAGTGCATAGTAAATATGGAATTATACCTGTTGGCATCATGCCAGACTTCAAGCTTTAGGGTGCCTTCTTGTCACAATACATTGTATGAAAACCATTGTGAAAATAGTGTGAAGAGCCAACATCTTTCAACCCTTGCTGCAGAGTTCCTTCTGTGAGAGAGTTACGTGGAGAAAACTAATGAGAAGAATGAACAGACAGGCAGTAAAACATCGCAGTCTAGTAGATAGTGCTATTATCTAAAGCCAGCTGGGGCGCATGTAAAATATTGCTCAGTTAGAGGCAGTCTCTTGAAACATTGATGTCACAAGTTTCATACATTTAAATATTCAGCATGAACCATGCCTGAGTAGCTTTAGAGTAACCAACTTGCTGGAGTTCTAAGGCTGAGACGTGATGGAGGGTATCAATCCCATGACATTGTAAGAAGAAGCTGATTTTTTTTTTTGTTTTTTTTTTGTTAATGCCCTAACTTTCCCATGCTATTCATGTATGATATATCTACACAGAGAGACTGCAGGCATTCTTACTCCTGTATACACACTCTCCATGCTACAGACACCTGCTGGTCACATCGGATGCAGTAAGTGAACACAGCTCTCAATTAGCCTGCAGCAGTATAACTACTGGCGGCAGGCAAATTGTTCCAGTAAGGGCTGGTTAGTGAACAATACATTGAAAATGCCATCTCTCAGTGTCAATGGGTTTGACAGAGGTCAAAAGTGTGAGTACTGTCACTTTCTCTGACCTGCAACAAGTACAAAGTTGACAATATATATAAGCTGAGATGAATGTGTCCCCCTGCATAAACTGTGGAGAACACACATAGCTCTGCGTACTATAATTTAACCAGAAGTCATGAAACTTTAACCTATTATGTGTTATGAACATGACCCTTCAATGTGCTCAGCCTCTGCCTATGAAAGGCCAGTTGACATTGGCTGCTCAAACTTCCCTCTTACAGCCAGTACTGTGGTGCTCAGATTATCAACTGCACTCATGTCATTGGTAACACAAGTAGTTACTCTGCCCTTCTACGACTATTACCAAATGGAGATAGATACCCATCCCTTGTGCCACTACTACCAAACACAGACAGATAGCCATCCCTGGTGTCATAGCCATCCCTTGTGTCAACACAGATAGCCAACCCTGTGCCACTATTACAAACACAGATAGATACGCAGTCCTTGTGTGACTATTACCAAACACAAATAGATACCCATCCCTTGTGCCACCATTACAATGTTTAAAAAGGTCACACAGGAAAACCAATTGGTTAAAAACACAAAAAGAAAAATCTAGCAAAGCTAGAATTTCCACTGTGTGATACCTTACACCTCTTGAATCAGAGGCAAACATGGGATATATGCAAATTACCCTTTAAGGATATCAGGTGTTTCAGCTAAATGGCAAGTCTGAATGTCCATGACTTATTTATTTTACTTTTAAGTCTTTTTATGGACAATTTCAGGCCAATAAAGCCAAACCACTCTAGATGTGGACATGCATGCTTCTGCCTTCTTATGACATCATCAGCACAGCATAAGAGGAATGTTTGACTTTTGGAAACAGGGTAGTCATACCCAACTGATATCCATAAACGTAAGGGTGTCTACAAAATATCCCAACTAACAAACTAAAACAATGTTTAAAAAGGTCACACATGAAAACCTACTGGTTAAAAACACAAAAAGAAAAATCTGCTTGATTTTTCTTTTTGTGCCATTAACAAACACAGATAGATACCCATTCTTTGTGCACCTGTTACCAAACACAGGTAGATACCCATCCCTTGAGCCGCCATTGCCAAACACCGACAGATATCCAGCCCGTGTGTGACTGTTACCAAACACAGGTAAATACACAGCCCTTGTGCCACTACTCAGCTCTTGTGCCACTGCTACCAAACACAGATACTCAGCCCTTGTGCCACTGCTACCAAACACAGATACTCAGCCCTTGTGCCACTGCTACCAAACACAGATACTCAGCCCTTGTGCCACTGCTACCAAACACAGATACTCAGCCCTTGTGCCACTGCTACCAAACACAGATACTCAGCCCTTGTGCCACTGCTACCAAACACAGATACTCAGCCCTTGTGCCACTGCTACCAAACACAGATACTCAGCCCTTGTGCCACTGCTACCAAACACAGATACTCAGCCCTTGTGCCACTGCTACCAAACACAGATACTCAGCCCTTGTGCCACTGCTACCAAACACAGATACTCAGCCCTTGTGCCACTGCTACCAAACACAGATAGATAACCAACCCTTATGTAACTCAAGTAGATACACATCCCTTGTGTTGCTATTGCCAAACACAGATAGATACCTAGCCCCTGTGCCACTATTACCAAGCACAGACAGATACACAGCTTTGTGTGATTATTACCAAACACATATACCTAGCCCTTGTGCCATTACTGCCAAACACGGATATATATGCAGCCCTTGTGTGACTATTACCAAACATGGGTAGATACCTAGCCCTTGTGTCTCTATTACCAAACACAGATAGATACTCAGCTCCTGTGCCACTATTACCAAACATCGATAGATACACGGCCTTTGTGTGACTACTACCAAACACAGGTAAATACCCAGTCCTTGTGTTACTACTACCAAACACAGATAGATCCCCAGCCCTTGTGTGACTGTTACCAAACACAGATAGATACCCAGCCCTTGTGTGACTGTTACCATACACAGGTAGCTACCCAGCCCTTTTACTGCTATTACCAAGCACATACTAATACTCAGCCCCTGTGTCACTGTTACCAAACACAGATAGATACACAGCCTTTGTGTGACTATTAACAAACACAGGTAATTACCCAGCCGTTGTTCCACTATTACCAAACACTAGATACCCGGCCCTTGTGCGACTATTACCAAACATAATGATAACCAGCTCTCGTTTCCAAACTAATAATGCATCACACATCCAGCACTCAGCTACAGCAACATTTAAAAAGAATCACTTTACCTCAGAGAATGACGTGCAGCAGTTCTGTTCCAAAACAAACTGACTGTACCGCTGTCAGCATTTGTAACTGCTGATTACACTAGAACTGCTGAGATAGTGACTGTCTAAAGTTTACATCTGAATAACGCAGAACTGTCTTTTGTAGGAAGTAACTCTAACATTGTTCAATGGACAAAGGGGCAAGAGGAACTGAATCTGAGTACGAGCAAGTTCCTACCCATTTTAACTTCTTATAATATCAAATATTTATTCAGCATAATTTATACTATTAAAATGCATGTGTGCATCCAGTGTTGCTTTCACCATTAAGACTTTGAAACATACAAAGACGTAGATGGGAAAATGCATATTGGCATTTAAATCCTAAATCTGCATTTCTTACTTTATTGCCTTTGCAGTTTACAGTATGTTTAACATAAAAGCCCGTTACACTGTCTCCAAATTTACCTTCTCTTCTCCCTTTAATACTGCAAGCAGCAAACCTCTTTGTTGTACTTTAATAGACAAGTCCACACAGAAACTGAGGATGCATATACTAGTGGTTAATATAATTTTATCATCTGTTATGCCTTGATGGGGGCTGCCATACTGACAGGATTGTCTCAGTCTGTTGTTCTTTTGCCACAAGGTAGATTAGCCCCATAAGATGACAAAGCCTAAACACTATCACTTCATTTGAAATGACAGTGTTGCTAGTTACTACCCTCTTATAGTGTCTCTGTAATGGTATTTATGTATGCTTCACTCACTTTCTTTGATTTGTGTTAACTATAAACTGTGAGAATGCATTTCATGGTACATGTAAGCCATCCTCCAAATGAAGCAACTACAATAAAATCCCTGTCATACAATTCTAAAAATGATTAATCATACAACTACCATCACATCCCATTTTTAACTAGATATAGTTCTTTGTTATACTCATAGTTCTGAGGATTTACAAATAGCTTGTACCAATCTTGTTTATATATATATCTATATATATATATATATCTATATATATATATATATATATATCTATATATATATCTATCTATATATATATATATATATATATATATATATATATATATACATATATATACACATACACACACACATACACACACACACACACACACACACACACACACACACACACACACCCCTAAACATTTAATTTGACCTGCAGAGAGTCCTTTTCATGTACATAACGATTACAATTTTCTCTTGTGATATTCAAAATTCAGTACAGTTTGAATTCACTCTCATTGCTATGAGCAAGGCTGCCCATTCATCAGGCTACTATGGCACATCCAGTCACTGTGTAACCTAGTTCAATACTAATCCAAAGCCCCTACACTACCTATTTAGACCATCATACACTGAGTAAGCACAGCCTAAACGATAGATAAATAAAACACAGGAATATAAAACTATATACTTATTTATTATTTATTATTTGTTTGTGACCCGACCGACTAGGTTCCACAGGTCCTGTTTTCAGCGGAGGCCCGGGGAGAAATGCTCCAAATTATACTTGTCAGTCCTATAAGAAAATCAATTAACAGAAGCTGGACAGAGAGATTATCCAGACCCAGGGAGATAGGGAAAAGATAATAAAACATCCACTGCCAAAGGCCTTGCAGATAAGTGATACAGTGATTATATACCTGGTCTTAGAGGGCTTCTCTATTGGGTAACTAGTAGGAAGAATCTCATGCAGTAAAATTAAAACCCCACTGGGATGTCACAGATGAAGGATGACCAAAAGGCATGGAGTTTGAATGCTGACTCTTGGAGCACTTAAGTGTCAAAGAAGACCCAGCTCCTGAAATCATGACTCAATAATGCTTGGTGAAGGTATGAACCAATGATCAAGTAGCTTTGGAATAAATTTGCAAAATGGAGACATACTTGAAGCAAGCACTGGAAAGTACAGTCGTGTAAGTAAACAATGTTAACAGTAGATGTTTGAATGATCACTACCGCAGTAGTCTTAACTATACCGGTTATATCCTGCCAAGGATAAGACAGCCAGCTTGCTTCCAAGGCTTCATGGAATCTTCCATTTGAGCCCAAACCTTCAAGCAACTTGAGCTGAGCTGACTAAAAGACAGTTGTGGTTGTCAAGACTTTCAGAACTTTTCCGCCAACAGAGACAGGGAGGCTATGCCCTGAAAGGACAATACTGGGAACAGCAAGAAATAAATATCCATACCCTGGCATAAAAAACAAAGCACAAAACAAGGGGGGGTGGTGGGAGTGGCTACTACAGTAGCGATTATTCTAATCTCTACTCTTACGGTACGTTTACTTATACAGCTGTACTATGGTCATCATTTTGATCACTGCTGCAGTAGCCTTAGCTATACGGGTAGATTCCCCTAGCTTACTACATTTGGGAGATAGAAGTAGAAGAGTCCTGGAGACTGGTCCTATTAAAGCCTGACCTGGATCTACGGGAAAAAAATCAAGCTTATAGTGCTTTGTAAAAGTATTTACAGAGGAGAAAGTAGCAGCTTGTAGAATACTTCTAGAATCCAACCCTTTTTCAAAAAGCAAAAGATGAAGCCAAGGCCCTGGTAGAGTGGGCCTTGACACCACCCAGAATATTTGTGTTATGGTGAATATAAGAAAAGATAACAGCATTAGACAACCATTTGGAAATACTCTGTTTTTACACAGGTTGCCCCTTCTTACCTTCACAAGAAATGAACACTTTGATCCAAAGAGCTGAAAGATTAGTACCGGAGTTGTCTGTGGGCATCCAAGGTATGGAGTATCCATTCTCCCTCAATTTTAGGATCAGGAAAGAAAATGGAGAGATAGACAGCTTGGCCTAAAGTAAAATCAGGTACTACTTTAAGCATTAAAGGAGGATTATTCTCCAAGAAACACTGGTCCCATGGAAAACTAGACAGGGTTCATTCACCATAAAAGCCTGCAACTCAGATACTCTTCTTGCAGAGATCTGAGCAGTCAGTAAAAGTGTTTTCCATGTTAAGGACCTCAAGTCAGCCAGATTAGCCAGATCAAATGGAGCAAGTGTTAGCTTCTCTAACATAAAAATTAAGATCCCATGAAGGGTCCGCCACTTTACTTGAAAGCTTAATGTGCAAAACCCCTTTCAAAAACATTTTGACATGGACTGCACTGAAACAGGAGGATCCATGGGCAGACATGCTGAATTGGCTGGTGAATGAACCTTGGTAAAGGAATAAGAAAGGCTATATGATAGTCACTCACACAAACATTGTAAAACCAGAGAATAACTAGCCCAGGGTGATGGTTATGTTGTCGGCACCAAATAGAATACCTTTTCCATTTGTTAATATCTGATTTTCTACTAGCAGGCTTTCTTGCTTCCATTAGAGCCTGCTGCACATCCTTAGAAAACAGGTGCCTAAAAGAAATGTAGATCCTATCATGCAGGCAATCAAATGAAGTTGATTGATGTCAGGGTGTATCAAACACTCTTGTGTTTGTGTGAGTAGGTCCAGTCTGTGAGGAAGCTTGTAGTAACTGCCTTTGGCCATTTCCAAAAGAAGGGAGAACCATGGTTGCCTGAGCCAGAAGGGGCTCACCACAATGATCTTGGGGATCCCTTTTAATCTTCTGAAGTAACCCGGACATTAATGGAAAGGATAGAAAAACATATAAGAACATTTTTGACCAAGGAAAAGAAAAGGCCTTCTTGCAAGGAGTCCTGGAACAGAATCATGTCAGTTGATTGTTTAGAGAGGAGGCAAGGAGGTCTATTTGAGTAACTCCCCACAGATGGATCAAATCTTAGTTAAGATCTGCCCTGGTCCTGCTCATTTTGCCTGTTACACAATTTTGCCCTGACGGAATATAGGATGCCATTAAAGTGAGATTGTGCTGTGAAACTGTATCCCACACTAACATGACTAGTCTGCAAGGGGGGGGGGGTTATAACCTGGTTACCCTCTCTTTGTTGATGTAACACATGGATGAGGAATTGTCTGCAACAACTCAAAGGGGCCTGGGGACCAAAGATGATTCAGACATCCAAGTGCCTTGAACAGGTCAGTAACACACACACATTTTCTAAAGCATACCGAACAGGAGGAATAGGTGTAGGTTCTGGAAATTCCTTCTGTAACAACTCATAGAATCTTCCGAGTGAATGTAAAGCATCAGTGTTCTCCCATTAAAAACACTGGCACATTCTAGCAATAGTCCTAGAGAAAGAGAAATCCCCATAGGAAGAATGAGAAACTGAGCTCTCCTCAGAGTCTGAATCAGAAATCTGAGAAGAAAATCATGTACCTGCCCTTTAATCTTTCTGTTCATATTCAGAATCTTGAATCTCTTCAGGAAAAGTGGTATCCTTTTTTCTTTACTGGAAGCTACTTTTACAAAAAGGATCAAACCCTGAGCCTGACTCAGTAAACTACTCCTGTCTAAAGAAATATGAGGAAAAGTAGACACATGCTTAGATTTCTATTTCTTTTTTACATGAAAAAATGGGGCCAACTGTGTTATTATTGGTAGCAGTAGCTTCCCAAGGGTTGGGCACAGCATTATAACACAACAAGGATATCTTCCTGTGCCCTCTCCCCGGACGAACAACAGTGGCTTTTCCTTGCCGAATGAGGGAATTCCCAACAGCTGCAGAAGATGTGGCTGGTCCATAGTCACTGTAAGTGCTACCCCACAGGGATCCATGGTAAAAATATGAGTGGTCTGAGGTATAAAAAATGGCCACAGCAGAGTCACCTACCTAGACTGAGGCAAAATGCTAGTCTGGTGTTGTGGCAAAGGGTGTTTGCTCAACTTTTCTTCTTGTAGCTGGAAGAAGGACCAACCATGGGATGAGTAATTTGTTCCATGGTCAAGATGAAAATGGTGCCCATTCCTAGGGAAGATGTCAAGCAGCAAAAGTCTGGTAAAAACTACATTTTTTTAAAGATCACTTTTTCACAGAAAAACACAAGAAAAAGAACTTTACAATATTTTGTCAGCCCCCAAAATTAAAATAAACACAATTTCTCCACAGAAATTTTTTTTTCAGTTACTTTGTACAACTTGTAAACTGACAAGAAAAAAAAGACTGCTCTCGATTAAAAGTACAATACAGTCTCATGAAGCCTGTTAAAACACAGAACTTCTAGCTTTAAAATAACTTTCCTGACAAGGAATGTGATAAAACACAAAAAATATTTAGAAAATGGAACTTTTTTCCCCCAAAGGGAACTTATCTGCCCAGCAAAGGAACAGCATCAAGCTGACCTGATCCTCAAAAGCCTTAAAGGAGCATACTTTTCAGCAGCTGTAAATCTCTGACAGGTTTGGCACCCAAACTTGTCTTTTAGTAAGCACAACTCAAGCTGTCTTAAACTTTGGGTGAGCAGAAGGTGCCTTGAAGCTTTGGAAGCTGGCTGGCTGTTATATCCTTGGCAGAATATAACACATATAGCTAAAGCTACTGCAGCAGTGATCAATATGATGAACATCTGGATGTGTTTTGGTACAGTATTGTGTAGACACAGCATTTTCCAGTGGGCAATTTACCACCTGACTGCAAAACACAATGCAGTTAGCAATCTATTTGGGCAGTTTTTACTTTGCCAGTACCAGCTCCACTTTATCTGAAACAAAAGAGCCAAAGGACTGGTCCATGTTCCTGAACTAGCTTACCCCTTTCAAGTAAAATGTGAGCTGACAAGTCAGCCTTCACATTATGAAGATCTCTACCCCCCGACACACACTTACGCATTCTGCCCCATTCCTAAACAAGAAAATAACCTGTTCTGGTATTTCATTGGAAAACAATATGGGTCAGTCAAAAAAGCACACAGTCTTTGTGAACAACCAAAGAAGATTCTGTTCTGATAAGGGCCTGCAATTTAGAGAACTTGCAAGAATGATGGCCACAAAAAAACTGTCTTCAGAGAGAGATAAATTTCAGAACCACTGAACCAACTGGTTTGAGTACAAGACAGGTTAGCCTATCCAGTCTTGAAGTTTAAATGCCAAGGAGTAGAAAAGATCTTCAAAGATGGGTGAAGAACCCTTTTTAAGCAACAGCTTGACCAACTAGATCTGGGCCATGGCCCTGCCCTTCACAAGGTCATGCTGTGTACTGATGTTTGAGGCATGTACCTTGACTGTGGAATAATTAAGATCCATATCATAAAGGTGGCTGAAATAAGTCAGAATAACCTATAGACTGTGTGATGCCCACCACTGCTACCAATATGTGATGGCTACCAATATGTGTTGTCCCCAAGCAGGGCCAGTAATCAAGGAGCCTGAATCCTCACCACTGACACTGGAGAGGGACATGCACTTGGGATACAAATGGATACACTCAATATTTCCAGATGCAGACCTCTCTGCATCAAGTACAATTTCCCTTAAGAGCACACAGGGAGCACACACAGCCCCGGAGTCTGGGGTTTGAATTTCTCTATAACTGTCTCTCTCCAGCTCCCCAATAAGACTCTCCACTGGTAGAGCTGTGGGGTTAGGTGCTCAGCCGAGCGTCCAAGCCAAATCTTCCAGCACCCTCTCTGTAGACCAAGTGCTGCGTGTCCCTGCCCCAAGCAGCTGACACATACACTGAGAGATTTGATTTGCACACACACACACACACACACACACACACACACACACACACACACACACACACACACACACACACACACACACACACACAAGGCTGGCACAGGTTTACTAGCTATGCCCCTTCTGCCCAGACTGAGGTAGATTCACTGTCACCAGATACTCCACAATCAACTACTCCTAAGGCCCTTAACAAAGTAATATGATACCATTGTTTCTTTGAACTGTGGTAACAGCACTAACTTAAACAGCTTCACAACAAAGACCATTTCATTTTACAATTTCTGCTGAATAACCAACAACACCCTTTCATATCTTAATTAAAAAAAAAAACTTGAAATCTGCTGCTGTATCCTGACTTGCCTCTTTAAGAAGCTGAGACTTTGTTTTGTTACTAGCCTGAGCCACAGGCTTTCCCTCAGCTTTACTTCTTAAAGTTTATTTAATTTCCCCTCTGTAGTAACACAGGCACAATAATAAAAATGCCTCTTCCATTTTGTGATTTGTAAAATATTTGATTTAGTATCATTTTCCACTTCAAGAAGGAATAGTCGTATCAGTATGCTTTGCATGCATGCAGTGACCACACACAGATTTGCCTTTAGGTGGATATGGAAGTCATTCACAGATATTTTTTTGACTCAGAAACATACTGTTCGTTGATGACTGCAATATTTCTCTTTTTGAAGCGTTTTCAATTTTAGACTTTTACTAATGTACTACCAACACATTTTATTATAACTATTATTTTCTAGCGCTAAAAACAAATGAGTAGTATGTTTTTCGCAGTTATCAGTCACGTAACTTCCCTGGATTTATGTATTCCTCCCATATACTCACCCACTTTGATAGTATGTGTCTGCTTTGTGAGCCATTTGACAACCCATCTTACAACAAAGGGGTTTACATTCAGTTTGTTACGTTTATTGGTAATACCTGAATGCGGGACTGTGTCAGAAGCCTTTGCCAGGTAAAGGTATGCTGTCTGCACAGATGTGCCCTCATCAATGGCATTAGTCACATTTTCAAAGAAATCCACCAGATTTAACAGGTAGGATCTGCCCTTTACAAAGCCAAACTGGGTAGGATCCAGAGTTTGGAGGTCATCTATGTCTTTTATTATGAGGTCCATAATGATATGTTCCAATATCTTACAGATGAGACTGGTCAGGCTTATAGGTCTGTAATTCTCCAGGTACGTTACTAGGCCACCTTTGCGAAAGGAAATAACTGTTGCTGTTTTTCATTCCACAGGAAGAAAGCCTGTGGTTAGGCTATAATTGAAAAGGGTACTTAGTGAAGATGCTAGTTCATGTTTTAGCCTGTTTAGAAGACAGCCTGGGATGTTGTCTGGTCCCATACAGGCTATGATTTTTTACCTTGGAAAAGGCTTTGAGGACCTGCTCTTCAGATATGTAGGGTGGGGGATGTTTGGGGGAAGGTATGTTGTAAGTTAGGAGGGCATAAGGTAGTGAAATGTTTGCCAACCTATTGGCTAGCAGGTTTGCTATCTCTGTGAGGTCAGTGTGTGTAATACCGTTAGCCACTAGTTCTGCAGATGCTTGGGTCCTACCCTTTAGGTTATGTACGTAGCTGTAAAAGGCCTTATGGTTATCCTTGGCTTAACTTACTGAGTTTCTCTCAAAGGAGCCCTTTGAGGATTTGACAAGTTGTCTTAAAACGCCTGTTAGGGCTGAGGAGCGTGCTTTTCCATTGTTGGGCCTTGCCTTTGTTTTCTTGGACAGCAGCCTTTTCTATTTATTGTAAAGTTTGTTGCTGCTGGATGTTCATCATGGCAGCTTGTTTTTACTTGGGGCTCTTGCTTTCATTTTTTCTGGTACGGTCAAGTTTATACACTTATGCAAGTAATTATACAGGGCTTTACTGTAAGCTTCAGCATAGTTACCACTTCCAGCTTGGGGTGGGGCTTAGAATGCATTTATACCTTCACCTAGGAGGGTATAGTTTGCCTTGGTGACGTTTTTTAGTCTGATTTCATCCTTTGTGAGTTCTGGTGTTAGTGCCAGCTTGAAGGTGAATGATTTTTAGTCAGTTTTAACTAATGAGGGTCCAACGGTTGCAGCAGTGCATCTGTTTGATATGTTGCTGATGACCAGATTCAGAATGTTTGTTCCCCTTGTCGGGGTATGGACAATTTATTCCACGGCATTTGAATTAACAAAGTCAAGGAACTTTTGCGCTAGCGAGTTAGGGCTCGCGTAGGTTTTCCAGTTGATGGTGGGATAATTGAAATCCCCCATAAGCAGTGTACTTGGTAAAATCTGGATTGTCTCCACTTTTGTCAAGTAGGCTTCATGGGTGTTGTGAGCCATGGTGGGGGATCTATAACTGGCTGTGACTTGAATGGGGGTCTTAATCACTGTAACCTAGATCTGGAGTAACTTGGTGGAGTTGTCCAGTCTAACCAGACAGGAGGTAAATTTATGTCTAATATAGATTGAAACACCACCTCCTTTTGTTTTCACACATTCATTTTGTGGTCTAAAGGTGTGAAGGGCATTGTAGCCTTGCAAGGCAGGGGTACTCTCTGAGGCCTTGAACCAGGTTTCTGTGACTACACAGTCATCTTTATTTTCTAGTGATAAAAGTGCTTCCAGGGAGTGCAGTTTTTGGTTTAAACTCCTAGTATTTAGCATCATGACCCCTATTTTATTCTAATTGGTTAATTTCACTTCAGTAATGTTTCTGAGGCCTTGCCCAAAAAAGGCACTATGGAGGAGGCAAGAGCCTTTGCCAGCAGCCTAGAGGTGCTAGGTGCAAATTGCCTCTGGCAAAGCAGCGAGGTTTGTCGACCATGGCTTCCCAGGCTGACAGGAACTAGATCCCCTTTGAATGACACTAAAAACTGAGGCAATTATTGAAATCAATCATTTTTTGTTTATATTGTGCCATCATTCTAGGTGAGGGTAGTATGGTGCTCAAGGCTAGGGACATACCTGTCTGGGACACATACTCAGAGAGCTCAACCATGTCTCTCTTCATATAGTCCAGTATAGTATAACTGAGTAAAAATGGTAAAGAGTACCGGGCTTACCTATAAACAGACAAAACCAAAAGGCAGTGCAAATTCACTTTACTGTTAATAAGTCTGAAGCAAGACATGTTCATCAAGCTTGTGATACAACAGCCCCTGGAGAAAAATTCCTAGTAAAGCTTGATCTAGACCTACAGAAGGAATCAAGCTTATAGTGCTTCGTAAAGTATGTACAGTGGACCACTTAGCAGCTATTAGAGTACTTCAAGATTCCATCCCTTTCCAAAAAGCCATAGATGAAGCCAAGGTACTGGTAGAGTGGACCTCGACCCTGCCTGGAATAGATTTATCATGGTGAGAATAACCACTTAAAAATAGCCTGTTTTGACACAGGTTTTCCCTTCTTCTTACCTTCACAAAAAATGAACAACTGATCCAAATATCTAAAAGATTTACTTTTGTCAAGATAGTATCGGAGCTGTCTGTGGACATCCAAGGTACGCAGTATCCTTTCTCCCTCGTTTTTGGGTTCAGGAAAGAAAATGGAGTGATTGATAGTCTAGCTTAAAGTAAACTCAGATACCACTTTAGGTATAAAAGAATAATTAGTTTTCAAAGAAGCCCTTTCCATATGGAAAATGAGGTAGTGTTCACTCACCATTAAGAGCTTGCAACTCAGATACCCTTTTTGCAGAGGTCAGAGCAATCAGTAAAGCTATTTTCCATGTTAAGAACCTCAAGTCAGCCAGATAAGCCAGTTCAAATAGAGTAAGTGTTAGCTTCTCTAACACAAAATTAAGATCCTAAACCCCTTTCATGAACATTTTGACATGAGACTGCACTGAAATATGAGGATCCATGGACAGAAAAGCTGAAATGGTTGATAAATGAACCATGACAGAGGAATCAGACCCTATCATCCAAGCAATCAAATGAAGTTCACTGATGTTAGGGTGTATCAAACACCCCTGTTCTTGTGTGAGTAGAACCAGTCTGTACAGTCTGTGAGGAAACTTGTGGTAATTGCCCCTGACCTTTTCCAAAATAATGGAGAACAACGGTTGCCTAGGCCAAAATGGAGTCACCACAATGACCTATGGGGATTCCTTCTGAATTTTCAGAAGTACCGTGGATATTAGTGGAAAGAGTAGAAAGGCATAGAGGTACATTCCTGTCCAATGAAAAGCAAAGACATCTGTATTACAAGCCTTCTCGCATGGAGTCCTGGAAAAGGATCTTGTCAGTTGATTATTCAGACAGAAGGCAAACAGATCTACTTGAGGAACTCCACACAGATGGATCAAATCTTGGAAGACTCCCAAATCTAGTTTCCATTTGTGAAGGTCTGTCCTGGTGCTGCTCAGCTTGCTTGCCACACAGTTTTGCTTTAACCGAATGTAGGATACCTGTAGAGTGAGATTGTTCTATGGAGATATATCGTAAGCTAACACGGCTAGTCTGCAAAGGGGGTACAACCTGGTCCCGCCTCCTTGAAGATGTATCACATGACTGTGGTATTCTCTGTAACAACTTGAAAAGGTCCCAGGGACCAAAAATGGTTCAGAAAGCTGAGCGCCTTGATAAGGACTATTATCATATTTATCTGTTTGGGTCTGTCCTTGTTGTCCCATACCCCCTGCACTTTTATCCCTCCTGAAACTGCCCCTCTAGCAAATTCCAATATGTCTGTGGTGACTGCTTTGCAGCAGGGAGGGAGAAGGGGTGACCTGGATTTAATGATATCTACTGTCTCCACCAAAAGATTTCTCTTCTGACAAACCCCAGCATTGGTATCTAAAAAGGTAAAGGGTGTTGATGCTGGGACCAAATATATTTCAGATACCACTCTATCTTTCTCGTGTTGAGTCTTATCAGGGATATCTTGAGAATCACAGATGCTGTGAGATGCATAATTCTGAGGTATTCATTCGCAGTGACGAAAGTCTAAGTGGAAAACCTTAGAAATTGGTCTAAATAAAGATTATTTTTTCCTGTGGAAGAAATCCTCTTTGAACTGGGCTGTCTAGTTAACATCCCAGGAACGCAATCCTGTATGAGGGAGTTAAACACTTTTAAATGTTCTCTTGGAATTCCAGCTTGTGCAAGAGATCTCTCATCCATATTTGAGCACTATCAGAAACAGGTTTAGGAAAGAAAAACCCAGAACTGGTCTCCCAAGAATTCTCGTTCTTTGGCACTATTAAAATTATTGAAAAAAAAAACTCTTTCCCAACTGGGAAGGAGAAACTGGTTCTACCACTCCTTGAAACATAATTTGATGAAGAACAGCTGGAAACAAACCAGTCTGGGTGAGGAATGACCTCCAAGAAAGGAGCAAGTTCCTCCCTCTGCCATCTGTAACCCTGACAAATGATTTTTAAAACCCATTTGTCTGAAACAATTTGTTGCCAAAGAGAAAAATGGCTATTCAGACTGTCTGGAAGAGAAAAGGGGCTGGGGTGGGAGGGGGTCACAAGGTCTTCTAAACAGTGATTCAGACTTGTTGGACTGTCCTTGGCTTTTTGAGGTTTCAGACTTCTTTGTGGAACTCCCTTGCTGCTACTTCTCAAATGTCAGTTAACACAAATTCTGTTGAGAATGTTTATTCAGCTTTTTGCTAAAACTGGATGAAGAGAAAGAAAATCCCCTAAACAATTTGAAAAAGAAGGGCTGAAAAATGTTAGAGATTCCCTGGATTAGCTTGCCCCTTTCATCAGACTTTTTAATTACCTCTGCAGCAGAGGGACCAAATGCTAAATTTCTATCCAAGGGAGAATTTTAAATCTCATGTTTAACATCATCTGGGAGGTTCTGGGAATGCAGCCATGCAAACCTCCTTAAAACAATGCCAGTGGCCACACCCCTGGAAGAAGCATCAAGTTATTCACACACTACAAACAATGAGTAGTGACTTGAGCAATAGAAGAAACTAAGTTATTTAAAGCAGATTTTTCTTCACAAGAAGAAACTGCATATAAAACATTCCTTATACTTTCACAGTTTGTCAGAACAACTTTAACCTATGAGCCTGACAACTCAAAATTTTGAAAAATCAAGTTGCAGCAGTAGACAGCTTTTCCCAAACCTATCAATAATTTTTGCATTCTTATCAGAAAGAGTTGGATTGGAATTAAGTGCTTAGTTGCATGGGAGATCAACTAACGCTACATCTGATGGGTCAGGTTTGGGAATACTATATAACACACAAAAAATGATAAATTCCATCGTAACCCAAGGTCTTCCGACAAAAAACACAAAGCAAAAGTAAAAAGGAAAGACCAGCACAGCTAAAACAAGTTATTATTTACTAAATACAAACTAAGCACTTTCTTGCATAAGCACTTCTTCAGATTAACTCAAACAAAGCAAGGAACAACTTAAACGCAATCTAAAAACTGAAAACATCCAATCAGAATTCACAATAAAAACAGCTGACATCAAATCCTATTAAATATTATGGTAACAAATCAAGGTTTAATCTTGCGTCCTTCTAAATAAGGTTCTAATGATGTGTTTTCATTCAACTATAATGCCTATCTGCTTGCAAAGTTAAAATCCATTTAAGTTCATTAGCCCCAATTGTATTAAGGAAATCCCCACCTCTAATATTTTTAGTAGTTAATTGAGCCACTTTAAAGAGAAAATGTTTGACAGAATGCAAATTAAAATGCTTATATAAAGCATTCATACTGACTTTCCTCCTGATGTTTCCTAAATGCTACAACACCCTTTCTCTCAAACTACGAGTCATCATCCCTACATAAAAACTGGGACAAACTGTGCAGGTCGCTAAATACATCAGGTTTATACTTCTACAGTCTGCATAAAACTTAAAATCATACCTAAAAAGATGTTATGTCTTACCATAACGTTCCATCTGTGTTGATGATCTTCACTAATCCTTGACTGTGGGCTCTGCTCCAAGCTTTGGAACCAACTTAGACGTTATTCCAGCTCGCGGTTTCCAAAACCCTCGAACTAAAGCCTAACCATAATGCTCCTCCCCAAATTACCTCAAATCGAGTTGGCAAACAATAGAGACAGAGAAGAATAACAGATCAAAGGCCTTATCTGACACTTTACACTGAAAGCCAAACTTTGGAAAGATTTGCTCCACCAAGTGTTCTTAGGGCAGGGGAAGGAGGCAAGGAATGCCAAGGATTATTGAAGATCGATAACACAGATGAAACGTTATTGTAAGACATAACTTCTTTATCTGATGTTGTCAATCTTTACGAAATCCTTGACTGTGGGACAAAGTCCCAAGGTACCTGAATCTTGGGAGGTCTCATGGAAGAATATTCCTGAGCACCATTGAGCCAAATGATGCATGTCCTCTAGAGACCAAGTCCAGTTTGTAATGCATAATAAAGGTATGAGGAGATGCCCATGTTGCCGCAGCACAGATATCATCTAAAGAAGCTCTTGCATGAAAAACTGCAAATGCTGCTATTGCTGCTGTAGTTGAATGGGCCCTAACAGGACCTGGTGAGTGGAGTCCTTTCCTGTTGCAAACAAAGGTGATGCAGTCTCTAAGCCATTTAGCCAGAGTAACTTTAGATACTGGGGATCTTAAATTGGTTGAAGAAAAGGAAAGAAATAGTTGGTCAGATTTTCTGATTTCCTTTGTTCTATGAAGATAAAAATGCAATTGCCTGTGCACATCCAGCAAGTGCAGACAGTACTCCCATTTACTGGAAAAACTGGGAAAAAAGACTGGGAGTTATAAAGTCTGATTGACATTTGCCTCAGAAACAACCATTGGTATGAAGGAGGGGTTAGTCTGGAAGGAGACCCTGTCCTTATGAAAGAAAAGGTAAGCAGGATAACACCTGTAATTCAGATATTCTTCTGGCAAAAGTAATAGCTACCAAAATAAAATTTTCCAGGACAAGAATTTCAAGTCACAAGTTGCTGAAGGTTCAAAGGGTTGACAGGCAAGTGACTGAAGTACCAAATTCAAATCCCATGGTGCAGAAGTACCAAATTCAAATCCCACGGTGCAGAGAGTTCCTTGAATGGAGGTCTGAGCATTAAGTTCCCTTTCAAGAAGGCTTTGCAAAGTTTATGTGACATAAGGGACGAGCCGTTTAAACCAACACAGAAGTTAGATATTGTAGCAAAGTGCACACGAATAGTGGAGGCTGATGCACCTGCCTCAACTAGTGAAGCCAAAAAATGTAGAACTTTATCAACAGGCACTGAATATGGGTCAAGATTATAGTCTAGTGACCACTTGGCAAACTTTAGCCACTTGTCATGGTATACTTTTCTTGTAGAAGGTTTGTGGTGGGCCAGAATTATGCTTTGGACCAGGGAGGTGAGAAAGGGATGCCTGGCAATCATGGGAACTGGAGAAGCCATGTTATGAGCTTGAGATGCTGCAGATTTGGATGAACCAGTCACTCTGGTTGGGACAATAGGTCTGGAGCTGGGTCCAGTATCCAGGGTTTCTGAAGTAGATTAGGCCAAAGGAAGGGAAACCAGATCTGTCAAGGCCAGAATGGGGCAATGAGGATTATCTTGTTCTTTGACCTGTTGGCTTTCTTTAGAAATTGGCATATTAGGGGAACCAGAGGGAAGGCATACAAAAGACCGGGGGCCAATCGTGCAGGAGCACATCTCTGGGGACTCCGCTGGTGGGGGGGGCAAAGTAACTACTGCACTAGTTGTTCAGAGGGGAGGCAAAAAGGTTGCAGCAAGGCTGGCCCCAAAAAAGGAATATCTTTTCTGCCACTACTGGACTGAGAGATCACTCATGAGGCATTATTATGGATCTGCTCAGCTTGTTTGCAATCATGTTGATGCTCCCCAGAATGTGTGCTGCCACTAGAAAGTGGTTGGAAAAACTGCCCATTGCGAAACCCTGAGCATTTCTCGAAAATGAGGGTTAGATCTGGTTCCCCCTTGCTTGCTGATATACCAGACTACAGACATATTGTCTGTTTGAATTGCAATCGTTTCCAAGGGGAGGATGTCTTGAAATGCCTGTAACGCTAATAGCACTGCCCTCATCTCTAGAACATTTATATGCAAATTGGCTTCCATCTGGGGACAAGTGCCTTGGATTGTCTTTCAAGATAATGCCCCCCTATCTGGGATGGTCACTATGGCTTGGGGTTGAGGAGGGACAAAGGGACGGCCTGACAATATTATGTTAGAGTGAAGCTACCAACGTAGTCTTCCTTGCATCGATTGGTGATCACAATGGGACATTGGTTGATTCAATAAGGACCACTAATAAGAAGCCACTGAAGAATTTGCATGTGCTATCTGGCCAGGGGAACTAGAATGACAGAGGCTGCCATCTCACCTTCACTTTCTTGCTGCGAACGATCTGGATGACTTGTGATCTGATTCTTTGAAGTCTTTCTAGGAGAAGAAACGTGATGCCAGTGACTGTATTGAGCATAGCTCCAATGAATTCCAGTTGTTGGGAAGGTTCTAAATAGGATTTTTCATGGTTTATAGTGATTCCTAAGCCAGAGCAAAGGTGAAGAGTATAATCTCATGCCTTTACAAGTTGACACCTGATGTGAGCGGTAAGGAGACAGTCATCTAGATATGGAAACACCTGGAATCCTAGCAGTCTGAGGTGAGCTGCAACCACAGCTATGCATTCAATGAACACCCTGGGGGCTGTGGTGAGACCAAAGGGCTGGGCCCTGAACTGACAGTGACTGGCTCCTAGCCAGAAGCGCAGGTATCTTCTGGAAGTGCTTGTCCATTTTTATACAGTAATACGCATCCTGAAGATCTGTTGAGCACATCCAATCATCTTTTTCCAAGAACGGAAGTATAGACTGAACTGAGACCAACTAGAATTTGGTTTGCTGAACAGATTTGTTCAACTGACTGAGATCCAAAATTGGTCTCCAGTCCCCCATTTTCTTTGGCACTAAAGAGAATCTTAAGTAAAACCTGGATCCTCGCTGGTCGGTGAGACTGGTTGGATGACTCTTTTGTTGAGTGTTTTTTGAATTTCTAAGACTGCTACATCCCTGTAACTGGGTGGAACGTCCGGGATTGTTTTTAGTCTTTTTGGTTCTTCTGAAAAGGGGTTGTCGTAACCTCTGGTTATAATCCTCTGCACTCATTTGTCGGTTGCTATCCTTAGCCAAGCAGATTGGTGCTGGGATAATCATCCCTTGACTGCCTCCAGAGGAAGGCAATTGGACCTTCTTTCAGGAGCGCTGATAGGAGTTACCATGGGAAAGAATCCCTGGAAACCTGATTCTGCAGGCCATTTCTGCTCTTGAGTGACGCCTTCCGTTATTACTTCCCCCTCTGCCCTTGGGGAAATCATTGCTATGTGAGTCCTGGAAAGGTCCTTGGGACTTTTTGAACCATAGACTCCCACTTCTCTAGTTCCTGGAATAAGGCCGCTGAGGAGTGGAAAAGGGTATGCCCACGGCAGAAATGGTCTTCCCATCTTTCTCACATCTGGCTAGAGTGTCTTTAACCTTGGGACCAAATAGGGAAGTTCCATCAAATGGTGCATTGACGAAAGAAGACTTAAATGGCTCTGTGAAATCACATAAGCACATCCAGGCATGTCTCCTGATCGCTACACCTGAACCCGCTGCTTTTGTCGTCCCTTTTTCAGCATGAGCAATTAGCCTCATGGATGAGTTGGAGATAGATTCTAGGGTGGCAAGATGAGAAGTCACTTTGTCTCAAACCACTCCCACAAGAGTATCTGATAGCTCTTTAATCAGATCTCTTTGAAGTCTCGTAAAATGTGCCATGTAATTCAAGGACCTGAGAACGAAGGTTGATGAAGCGTATATGTGCTTCCCAAATCTATCCATTGTCCTAGACTTTTTGTTACGAGGATGAATAGTAGGACTTTTGTCGGAAAGTTCCTTCTTGGTGGCTGCCGCTACCCCATGGCATCCAAAACAATTCCTTTGGCCCAATATTGTTGATCCTGATGGGCAGAGAGAATACAGTCTGGCCTCCTTGGGATTGGCTCAATAAAGTCAGGCTACTTCCAAGCCTGCTGAGTGATCATCTTAATAAAATTTTCGGCAGGTGCAGAGAACCAAGAGGTAGAATGCTGAACATGAAAAGCCTCTAGGTATACCGATTTCTCCAAGGAAGGCTAGGGGGTAGTCCAGCCACCCTCTGTTTATGAATTTCTAGGATGTCACCGAAGGAAACATCTTCAGGGGTGACTTAGGGGGAACCTTCCCCCTTATCGAAATCAGTATCTTCTGTGAAGGACTCTTTAGGTGAGTCCAAGTGCTTCCTCTTGCACTTTCTCTTTAAAGGTATCTCTTTGGTGGGCTGTTCCAGAGAAATTCCAAAGATGACAAAACCAATGTGGTTTGATCCTGAGACTTTTGTGCCCTCTGTCCCAGGGAAGAGACTGGAGGAAGCTCCGATCAAGGGGATGGAGAAGAGGTTTGAACCGACAGGGATAGCATAGACTGTTTATCCACCATGGACAAGGCCCTCTCCATGGCCAGGAAGAAAGGCACCTCATAGAGGGATGGGAGCCTAGAACTGAAATAGACTCTAATGGAACTGTGGTCCCACCCCACACACCAAGGAAACCACCTCCGAAGCCGACGCCAGAGTCGAGCGTACATATGCCGATGCATCGAGGGGCATGGATGGCTCTAAAATGACTGAAGTTGAACCTCACCCATTGGAACCGGCAACAAAGCCTTGACTTCAGGAGGTCTCTGGGTCTGAGAGACCCAAAGAACTCAGATAGCTATTGCTGTTGGAGAACAGGCCCTGATCATCACCGAAGTGGTTGAAGCCGGGAGAATTGGTACCAAGGGCTCCGAAAGCTCAGGTGGAGTCGAAGGAGGAATAGTTAGTTGTGTGGAAGATGGTAAGATTCCAGAGCTAACATTGGTAGGAACTGAGGAAGGGGGGAATCCCCTCGCCATGAGGAGCTGATCCACCAGTATCATAATGTCAGATTCGGACAAACTCTTGGTGGATTGAACTGAGGAAGCTGATGGAAATTTTGGTAGATGTGTCTTCAAAAAAGCACTGGGAAGAAAGTCCATAAAAGGATCCATGTGGTACAAATATGAGTGAAGGATACTTTGGTTCTGGATGCTTGGTCAGAACCGATGAAGTATCTTTAGTTGGCGTCAGCACTGATGACTTTGGTGCCAAAGAAGTTGGTGCAGAAAAAGGCACTGCTGGCACCACGGACTGAACATTTTGGCCCACTACTTCTGAAGAAGCTGCTGGCACCAAGGGAGGCTTGGCAATTTTAGTTGGCGTTTCCGATGAAGGTGTCGGAAGCAACTGACTTCTTTTCTTAGGTTTGAATGAAAAAGAAGATGAACTCCGACTTAAGCAAACCTTTCAAAACTACCTTATTTTTATGTTCGATCAAACTTCTGTGGCTAAAGTTGTGACAGATAGCACCAAGACAATATACACAAAGAGTGTATTTGGCATATTCTTGTCACATTTTTGACTCCTCTTGAACCCAGAAGTACCTTTGGAGGGTTTGTCAGCCATTACAAAAAGACAAGGGCCACAATGCACACACACACTCTCACACACATTCTCACAGAGACAGTCATAGTAACAAGCGAGACAGAGGAAAGTGCTTTTTCTTTTTTTTTTATACTAAGTAAAGGCAAGTCAGAAGAAAATACCAGCTATTGTATTTAAGAATACCCAAAGGTAAAAGGGAGGGTAAAGGGAGAAAAGTACCAGCGATGGTACTACCTAACGGTAGATAAATGAAAAACAACACGTACACACAAGCTGAACTTTGTAAGGGAAGAGAGAGTCTTCTTCTTTCGGATTTTCCCGGTTAGGGGTCGCCACAGTGGATCATCTGTCTGCTCATGATTGGCTGTGGAGTTTTACGGTGTTGAGTTGCCAGCCCAGCACCCAACCTTCCACAGAAGGCACATACATGCATGCCCCCACACCTAGGGCCAATTTGGAATGTCCAATCCACCTGCAGCATGTCTTTGGGATGTGGGAGGAAACCCACGCGACCACAGGGAGGACATGCAGACTCCGCACCGAAGGCACCCCCGCCGAGGATCAAACCAGAGAACCTCTTGCTGTGAGGTGGTAACGGTAACCACTGCACCACCTTGGCCACCCTAAGGGAAGAGCGAGTAGCACAGATATACGAGATAAAAGTCAGAAGGAAAAAATTAAAAGAGTTTAACTTACAATTTACTTAAACAATAGCTTTTGCTCAAGTGCTCAGAGAGAAGACATCTGGCACTATGAAGAAGCAAATGAGATCTGGGGTAATTTGCGGAGCAGCATTATGCGTAGAGGTTAGTTCGAGAGTTTTGGAAGGCATGTGCTGGAATAATGGCCACAGTCACAGTCAAGGATTACATGAACATTGACAACATCAGATCATTAGTTACAGGATGAACAAAGTAGGGTACTTCAGAAATGAAGTGGCAGGCTTTGCAACCACTACAAGGGTGCGTAACAACTCTTGAATATTTAACATGAGGCTCTGACATAAAATTACTTTTAAAACATAGCCTCTGCTTCAAATTCTTTGCATTCCTTTACGAAAGGTATGACTCAGGTGCATGCTAGTCCTGTGCAGTTTACTATTCCTCCAACATGACTTCCTAAACATTTGTGTTTGCAAACTCCCATTACTATCTAATGAAATACACACATCTAAAAAAAATCAACAGAACTATTAGAAGTGCAAGCAGTAAAAAACAAAAATTCTGTTGTTGTGTTAAGCCAACGCAAAAAGGAATCAAACTTGTCACTAGAACCTCGCCACAAACTAAAAACATCATCCACAAATCTAGTGTAACAAACAATGTTTTCAGAAAACAAAATTAATTATAACAACCAGATTATCAATGGATAGAAAATTATACAGTTCAAATGACACCAGGCCAGTCATCAGTAAATCATAGAGTTCACTCTGAACCCTGCTAATAATAGAAGAAATACCCTTAGGATCTCGGCGAGAGCACACATTGGTATCAGATAATATTAATGATTAATGGTCTCCCGAAAATTCATAAAAGTATCCATGAACCACCCATGAGACTGACTGCTGCTGGACAGGGCTGGTTAATAGAAACAACTTATATTTATGTGCAGGACAAGCTCAAATCTATTCTTAAATGTGCACCAGCTGTTATAAGTGATACTGAGCACTTTCTTAATAAACTTTATACAACTGTTAGTGGATTGAATGATCATTTAGACTTTTTATTAGTAGCAATGGATGTTTTACGGTCATACCCAACAGCTATGGCCTAGATACAGTTAAATTTTTTCTACACCACAACAGTGACTATACTAATGCCCAAGTTTCATTAATTTGTATTTTGCTGGAAATAGTGTTAAAAAATAATGTGTTTACTTTTAATGGTGAATTTTACTTGCAGACACTAGGCGTAGTTTTGGGCACAGCATGTGCCAATAGCTATGCCAATATGGTGATGGCTTTTTGGGAAACTGAACAAATATTCATTGATAATTTATTTTCTGAAAACATTGTCTATTACACTAGATTTGTTGATGATGTTTTTATTTTGTGGCAAGGTTCTAGTGACAAGTTTGATTCCTTTTTGCGTTGGCTTAACATAACAGAATATTTGTTTTTTACAGCATGCACCCGAGTCATACCTTTTGTAATGTACTGAAAGGGCAGTTTTTAAGATCTTTGAACTTGCATACAGTAATAGGTTGAATGTGGATTATGCTTCACTTAGTATGGATTATGCTTCACTTAGTAATGACTTTTTTATGAGGGGCTATGGTTCATGAGAGATTATTGATGCTTAGTTTAGAGCAAGTTAAAGGTTTGCATCAAACACAAGGGATACCTTATTTTTCTGATGTTCCACATAGTAAGAAGAATAAGAGGCAGAATTCTGGTTGTCTGAGAATTGGTCTCACTTATTCTAGTGAGGTGAATGATGTTTTTATATTATCAAGAGAAAGTGGACGATCTTACTGGCTGATGAAGGTATAAGTAAGTTTATTGGAGACAAACTCCGATTTTATTTCAGGAATGCAAAGAATTTGAAGAAGAGGCTATGTTTTAAAGGTAATTTTATGTCAGAGCTTTGTGTTAAATCTTCAAGAGTTGCTATGCATCCTTGTTGTGGTTGCAAAGCCTGCCCCTTCATTTGTGAAGTACCCTACTTTGTTCATCCTGTAACTAATGTTAGGTATGATTTTAAGTGTTATGCAGACTGTAGAAGTATAAACCTGGTGTATTTAGTGACCTGCAAAGTTTGTCCCAAGTTTTATGTAGAGATGACAACTCGTAGTTTGAGAGAAAGGGTGTTGAAGCATTTAGGAGACATCAGGAGGAACTTCATAATGAATGCTTTATATAAACATACTAATTTGAATTCTGACCATAATTTGCTCTTTGAAGTTGCTCAGTTAACTTATAACAATACCAGAGGTGGGGATTTCATTAATAAACTGGGGCTAATGAACTTAAGTGGATTTTAACTTTGCAAGCAGATAGGAATTATAGTTTGAATGAAAATACATCATTAGGACCTTATTTAGAGGACACAAGATTAAAGATTGATTTGTACCATAGTATTTAATAGGATTAAGATTACAGATTGATTTGTACCATAGTATTTAATAGGATTTGATGTCAGCTTTTTTATTGTGAATTCTGATTTTAAATGTTTTCAGTTTGTAGGCTGCATTTAAGCTGTTCCTTGCTTTGTTTGAATTTAGTCTGAAGAAGTGCTTATGCACCAAAGCACTTACTTTGTACTTAAGAAATAATAACTTGTCATTTTAGCTGAGCTGGTCTTTCCTTTCTAGTATTGCTTTGAATATTGTATAAGAATTTAAAGACTGAGGAACTTTATATATCCCATCTGCTGTTTTAGGGGCAGCTGGCTGAGTATAAGGAAAAATGCTGGCAGCAACACATACATCTTCTAAAGCACAGGAGGATTGGTTTTAGGTTCTGGAAAATCCTTCTGTAACAACTCATAGTATTTTCTGAGGGAATGAGAAATCTCAGTGTTCTCCCACTGAAAACACTGGCACATTCTAACAATTGTCCATAGAAAGATAAACCACCGCAGGGAGAATCAGGAACTGAACTCCTTTGAGTCTGAATTAGAAATCTGAGTGGAAAAAAAAACACGTATTTGACCCTGCATCTTCCTGCTCAGATTCAGAATCTTGAACCTCTTCAGGAAAAGAGGTATTCCTCTTTTTTTAACCATTAACTACTTTACAAGAAGGATCAATAGCCTGAATTAAACCCTAAGCCAGACCCAGTAAAGTACTCCGATCCAAAGAAATTTGAGGAGGAATTAGATACATGCTTGGTTTTCTGTTTCTTTATGACAGGAAAAATGGGGGCAACCATGTTTCTAATGGCAGCAGCAGTTTCCCCAGGGATGTGCACAGCATTCTGACCCAACAACTTAGACTTCCCTGTTCCTTATCCCAGGACTGACAAGAGTCGCTCTCACTTGCCTACTGAGGGGATCCCAGCAGATGTAGAGGATATGGTTAACACCAGATCCTTGCTGGCTGTTGTTGGTACACCAGAGGGATATGGGTAAAAGATGAGTGGTGTAAAGTATAACAAATAGCCACAGCAAAGTCATCTACCTTTGCCAGAGACAAATTGATAGTCTACTGCGGAGGCAAAGGCTACTTGCTTAACTTTTTTTCTTTTGTGGCTGGAAGAAGGAACGGCCATGGGACTAGTAATCTGTTCAATGGTCAAGCAGAAAATGGTGCCTCTTCCCCAGGGCAGACTAGCAGCAAATACTGGTAAAAACTTCAAGTCTTTCAAAGTCACTTTCTCATTAAAAAAAAAAACACAGTAAAAAACATTTTAGAACATTTTGCCAGCTTAGAAAAAGTAAAATAAACATAATTTTGCCACAGAAAAATGGTTTTCAGTTACTTTATGCAACTTTTAAACTGACAAGAATAAAACAGCACTCTCATTTAAAAGTACAATACGGTCTAGTGACAGTGCATTAAAACACAAACTTCTAGCTTTAAAATAAACTTCTTGAAGAGGGATGTGATGAAACACAAACAATATTTATAGAATGGAAAGGTTTTCTCCAAAGGGAACTTATTTGCCCAGCAAAGGAACAGTAACAAGCAGACCTATTATCCTCGAAAGCCTTAGAGGAGCATACTCTGTGGCAGCAATAAAGCTCTGAGGGGCGTTACACCCAAACTTGTCTTTTAGTCAGCTCAGCTCGAGATGCTTAACAGTTTGAGCACATGGAATGTGCCCTGAATCTTTGGAAGCTGATGGCTGTTAAATGCCTGGCAGGATATAACCCCATATAGCCAAGGCTACTGCAACAGTGATCATTATGATAGTACAGAGTATCTTATAAAGTTGTTGTAAACAGAAACTGTGTCCTTAGCACCATGAAAATGAGTAATAATGAAATATTGTGGCATTAATAAATTAGTGGTGAGACATGAACAGAGCTAAAGGGTCTTGTGAATTTTGATTCATTAAAATGTATCTTGAATGAATCCTACAACATGGACAATCCTGCATAACAAAAAGTATTTCTTACTATATGAGAAAATTCCCAATGGTGTGAATCTGTACTTGCATGCTGTTGCTACATTACTTTATAACTTGTCCTGTCTTACATTTTTTTGTTTTCTTTTATATTTTTGAAATCGCCCATTACTATTATTTCCATAAACACAGATACACAAATGTTAAATAGCTTCTAATAATTCTGCTCTTTCAGAAGTAAATATTGAAACATATTGAAAAGTTATTATATACGGTTATAGCTTTGTTCTAATATGCAGCATAATTGCCCTTCCCATATTAGTAATTACATCCTTCACCTTTATACTCATCTTTTTATTAACACACAGATTCTACTACATTAATTAGTCGCAAATAACTTTGAATTATCGCCTCTTCACTTCAGAAATAAAGCTCACGTAAAAAAGCCTATAACATGCAACATTTTCTTGCGCCATGTTAGTATGACTATTCCTCTTATAGCTTTTATTTAGCTGTTTACATTTAATGAAAATACAAAAATGAGCCCTTATCTTTTCAGTGGGATATTATTTCTTTTATTTGTTTTCTTTCCTTTTGCAGTTTTTACCCTGTCACTTGATGTTTCTCTTGCACTTTCTTATTCTGTTTCTTTAACAGTTTCCCACTCCATTCTTCAGTTTCCAATAGATAATATCTACTTCCATTATAATTCCACAGTCTTTGATTTCAAACATCACTGTTTTATCTAACTTTTCTGTCTATATTCATTCTTTCCCCAAATTCTGTCATTTTTGTCATGCATATCTTCTAATTCAATGTTATCTATGATCTGCTATTTCCCTTTTCATTCATAGTGCAATTAATCCAAAAGTGCCTCATCTTCTCACATTTTTTTATACTTTTCATTATGTCATTTTTTTACTATTCCCCTTTTCATTAAATGCAATTTTTTTGCATTTAACCACAACATGACTAAAATCTTCAAAAAATAGTGGGCAGCTGATTGCAATATATTGACATTACTTCAAGACCATTAACAATAACATTATATAAACGACACAAATTTTGTTCATATGCATTCAAAGTAAACCATGTCTATATGTTCTGCTCATTACAGTAATTTGTCAATGTTTCTAACCTTAGCTTTGGATCACGGTAAATAGTGCATAAACTGCCAAACTATAATTTCCCCCATTTGAACTTCTTTGGCATCTTCTTCTCCAAGAAAAATACTTTTAAAATGTGTGTTTTCCACACAGTGATGTCACTGAAGTAAAACAAGAAACTTTAACCTCAATGACATCAGGAAAATGTGAGTTGTGTTGATGTACTTTAATGGGTGCATCTCTTCCCATGAGCTAAGGTGCCCAATTCAAGTCTATGGACGCACTGCACATTACCTCAAGATAAACTTACTGCATGAAAAATTAAACTTATTTGAGCCATAGTTTAACAAAAAGTTTACAAAGCTTTTTAATAAGAAAGCTTCCCATAAAAATAAGACAGGGCACGTAGGAAAATACATTGTAGCACTTACCTCATCAAATGCTACGGTGTATACAAAAGTTATCATCAAACCACATTAATCTTTTCATTTCAGGCACTGATGCAGATTTTTCTTTTGAATATTTTTCAATGTCTTTAAGCAAAACATCTGTTTAAAACTGTAGTTTTAATTTATGCCTAGTTTGTAAGTTATTAATTATTTAATTCTTCATTGGAAGGCATTCTTTTCATTTATCAAACTCTATAACAAATCTATGTGCTAGCATGCTGGAGTCAAATTTTACATCTGTGTACATTTTTTACCTACTAATACAGCAGAATAAATTTGTTCCACAAAAACCACAAAGCTTCTATTGGATTCTCTACTGTTCAACTTATATCCCTGCCTGGCTGCATAACAAGCAGTTTTAAATTGTACTTACTATTAAGAAACACTACAAATGCACCACTCAAAAACTGCATTGATGACTGGCTCAGATAAAGACTAAGTGTAGAAATTAAAATTTTTTGATGACATCTGTGTTATGACTGCTTATGAATAATAGAAGTCTAATAGAAAAACCGCTATATGACATTTCACTGAAATAAAAAAACTCATTTAATTTTTTAAAACATTTTTTTGCAAAAGGGCTACACCCAACTAACCCCCCTCCCATACCTCTTACCTTTAATTATATCAACTCCGAGGTCAAAGTAACTCAGGGAAAGGGGATTTTTTTATTCCAGTGAACTGAGATGATACCAACAAAACTATCATTCTGTTATCTTTTTCTGATGAGACAAGAAGTACTGCAACATAGTTTACTGCACTGCTGCTTGACAGCAATTCTCCAACTTCCTTGACTTTTTTGTCAGTTTTTTTTTAAACTACTGCCTGCCCACAATCAGACCCTCTTTTAGTGAATAAGCCCATTTGTTCCCCACCAGGTGAGAACTGACTGAGAGGGGTCATCATCATCCAAGTGATCATCAGGGGTGGTTAAAGTTTTTTTCCCTTTACTCACCGGCTGTACCATTATGTGTTTAATGAAATACTGAGGAGACACTGTAATGGGCAACCCTCACTTCCCCTAGGAGTACTTTCTCCAAGCATCCCTGCCTTCTCCTAAAGCATGAGCAGTGGTCTCCACTTTCCCCCACAGAGATTGCACCACCCAGTTTACCTTCGAGTGTATAAACCCCCCACCTCCTGACAGGAGAGGTTAGCAGACCACACCCATTCACTCCTCTCCCTCCCTGCCTGGCTCCTCCATAGCAGGGGTTGCTAACTAAACCCCAGTTGTCTGTGTCATATTAAGAACTTCACCCAGGCTGGCTCCCACATACATGACTGAGTCCATTATGCTCACATCCCAGTTTTACTGTTGGCACACAGCTCAGCAGTAGCAACAATCAATAAAAAGGATGGAAAAAAGAGACGTTTCTATTTATTTCACAAAATTGCAAACATTTTCATGCAAACAGCCAGGTAATTCTGAACAATGAAATACTTGGAACATTTTTATCAATGCTAGGAATGGAAAATGAATCAGGATCTAGAGGCACAGCAGAAAGGGGGGGTGTCTTCAACCTTTTTCTGATTTTCTGCTATGTAACCCACATGGTTCACTTGTGGGAAAAACAATGTGGGTTACAGACTTTAAATTCAGGTGAAACCAAACACACAGTTCAAGTTCCTAGAAAAGCAATAGGCTGTTTTTGAGTTAAAAGTGCAAGAGTTTGCTTTAGTGACACTGGTTCTGCTATATCCAGCCAGAAGTGAGAAATAAAAGCACTAAGAAAATACATGCAAGCAACAAAAAGCAGTGCTATTTTGAGCATTTTTTGTGTTAGTTTTGTGGTCATTTTAGTACCAGATAACAGCATTTACAGGTAATGTAGTCTCTGTGCACAGGAAATGATGGATTTTTTTTTTAGTGTCTAGAAGACAAACATAATTAACCCATGTCTCTGAAGTTAGTAGATTCGAAGATAGTATCACTGTTTGGTTTAGCCTCTGTTGAATGTGAATGTTCCCAACCAACTCCGTCAGAGAACACAAACGCTCTCTCTCTCTCTCTCTCTGTACCAACTTTGTCTCATTATCTGTCAGCTGTCTCGTTGTATTAGGTATAGCACATATGCCTTGAACTCCCAAGTTTCTTCCCATGCTTGGAA
Source organism: Protopterus annectens (assembly GCF_019279795.1). NCBI lineage: Eukaryota > Metazoa > Chordata > Ceratodontiformes > Protopteridae > Protopterus > Protopterus annectens. Next base: position 364,701,471 of record NC_056746.1, on the reverse strand, counting down.
TAGGAGTCACATCATGTCTACAGATATGTAGAAGAAACAAAATCCCTCAGCACTGAATAAAGTAACCAACGAAAAGCTCCAAGTAACAGAAAAGCAAAAAGACATGTTGGTCACACACAGCAGGCAACTGTAATACAAAAATAGTAAGTGCTTTCACGGAATCTTTCCGCTTCATCAGACTAACAGTGAATACAGAAAACATCACATTTAAAAAGGTTCACTATATCAAATTAACCAATCAACAGTTATACTAGTAATTAGAGCCCTATTAACACTAAAAAGACCATAGTTGCAATGCTTAATATAAAACAGGAAATAACTACATTCATTTTGAATAGATGGGCATATATAACATTTAAATACACTGTATGTAAAATACTTATAAATAAGAACAATAGCATTAATATAAAAATGTATATAAAATATTGATATAAAACCAATCAATTAAATCACAATACAACCATTTATAAAATTAATTTCAATGCTTATGTATCCCTCAAACCCTTTCTTAGAGCTAGGGCCCTTAAGCATTGAAATTCATTTTATAAATGGTTGTATTGTGATTTAATTGATTGATTTTATATCAATAGTTTTAGATAAATTTTTATATTAATGCTATTGTTCTTATTTATAAGTATTTTACATACAGTGTATTTAAATGTTATACATGCCCATCTATTCGAAATGAATGTAGTTATTTCCTGTTTTATATTAGGCATTGCAACTATGGTCTTTTTAGTGTTAATATGGCTCTAATTACTAGTACAACTGTTGATTGGTTAATTTGATATAGTGAACCTTTTTAAATGTGATGTTTTCTGTATTCACTGTTAGTCTGATGAAGCAGAAGGATTTCGTGAAAGCGCTTGCTATTTTTGTATTAAAGTTGCATGATGTGTGTGACCAACGTGTCTTTTTGCTTTTCTATGTCTACAGATATGGCCTGCTGCCTTCATTTGCTGATTACAGTTAAGCAGAACGAGACAGAAAACCTTTCACTTTCTCAGGAGTGTGCTTTATTGCACATTTCACCAGTAGTTCACAAAATATTGCAACCAGGGTCACCAAAGCTATGTGCATACTCACATAGTTTGCATTATGCATAAACAGTATATTATATTTTGTTATAACATACATTAAAGACTCACAATTTGATACCAGCCTGCTACTGGTCCAGAGATGACATGGCGCACATTAAATTGTACATTAATCCCTAACACATGAAAAGCTTGTGGAGACAAAGCACAGTAACAAGCACTAAGCTCTTGAGTAATACTGCACGTTTCTCTTGCTAAAAACATGAAAGTTGAATCACAGTCTGTATTTGTAGTTCCAGCAGCAACTTCAGGGATACCTGGAGCAAACACACACACACATGTATGCATGCACCTGTATACACACACACACACACACACACACACACACACACACACACACATGCGCGCACACATGCATCCATGCACACACAACCATGCTCACAAGAGCACACACATTATACATATACACACACACCTAGAAATTCTGTCAGTTTTTTATGACAGAGTAAAAAACCACTAAAATAAATTAACAGTGTAAGTACATGCACAAATGGAGGCTGAATGTATTCAGTCAAAAAACTCAATGAACATCAGCCAATAAAGCCATTGAAAAGGACACACACCAAAGACAGGAAAAATACATTTTCCATTTTCTAACATGATTTTTTTTTTTTTTTGGAAAAAGGCAGATATGCACAACTAAAACACTAGATAGCAATCTCCATAAATAGTAGAGACTTTTTTAACAACTAAATTGGGAGAAACAACCTGGAGTCTTCTTTTTTTTTTTTTTTTTAGATTTGTTAACTGGGAAAGCCCCCGGAAACAAATGTTCTTTTTCAGGGGTCAGACAGTAGGTAAATGACATTAGACCCTCTCCCCCGAGTACAGGAAGCAGTTTACTAATAGCACAGAGCCTTAATCTTCTGAACTAATTGCCATACATTTACAAAGTTTGTCTGATCTTTTCAAATGGCAATGAAGATCTGGAAATTGAGAATGATACAGTTCATTACAGGAAAGGGGAAGTACTTAGCAGCCTGGTAAAGTTTGGTTTGCTGAGCAGTCCTAATGTCTAGGGCATTAGTTCTACGAGTTACACTTGATGGACCCATTCCTGGGTGTGCATTTATTACAGACCGATTAAACACCTTGGGGGCTGTGAGATACCTGGGTGCACCTTGTGCCTCACAGTTAACCTGGGTGATTATTAATCTAAAATAAACAGACCTCATCTTAAGCCTACCTTAAGTACTAATGCTGTCTTTACCTGCTACTTGAGTCACTAGATCTTAATTATACATCATTCAACAACTGAGCGTATTTTACTGTTATCTCTTATATTCAATGCAATTAAACCTGCAATAAAAACATCTACTATGTATAACAAGAAACATTAAGATTTTTGCTGTGCCCTGTACAGCACTGTATGTGTAAACATTAGCAGATGTGCAGATTAGAGTCTTGCATCCATAACACTTTAAATGTTTCCAGTGTTTGTCTTTATGCTTGAAGGTATGTCATATTATGTTATGATGAATATCTTCACTGCTTACATGTAAATAAATCTGGAGGTGCTGAATTACTGAGCTACCAAGAAACATTTCCTCAATCTCTTGTAAGATAAGTGATTTGTAATAAGGAAAAAATAAAACAGGGTGGATAATATCTTTAATTGTTTAAGGCATTAGACATAAAGCTTCTTTTCTAGAGTTAAGTAATTATTTCTATCTCTAGTTAGTTTCTCTAGTATAATATACATATATAGATCTTGTGACGCCCGTGCACTGGCCCAGTAATCAAAGAGCCTCAATCCTCACCACTAACACCAGTGACGGGCATCCATGTATGGAAAGGATAATAAATACCCACACAGTAAGGTACAATTTCCCTTAAGAGCACACAGAGATTACAGTTAGTCTGGAGCTGGTCTCTCTTTTTCTCTCCAGGTCCCCAAAAAGACTCCCCACTGGCACAGCTATAGGGTCCAGATCTCACCCTAGTGGCCAAGCTAAACCTCCAGCACCCTCTCTGTCCAACCAGTGCTTCATGTCCCTGCCCAAGTAGCTGACACACACACACACACACACACACACACACACACACACACACACACACACACACACACACACATACATACACACACACACACACACACACACACACACACACACACACACGCACCCACACACACTTTGAGATCAGAGTTTATACAACCACACAGACACTCCTGGGGAAGGCTGGCATAGGTTCTCCAGCAGTGCCCCCTTTTCTGCCCAGTCTGAAAGGTAGTACCAGCTGCCACTACCCACTAACATTTATCAGCTACTCAAAGGCGCTTAAAAGGGTGTCCAATTATTACACTGCAATATTATTATCTAAATGGTAAGTGTGACCTAACAGTCAAGACTTATTTGGAGTGACTTGGTACAGCATCACTATATACATGCAATGTACTCTTACAGCTTAAATTATCTCTACACAAAACAGCCACAGTTGAAAGGTTTAAAAATATTTAATAATAAAAACACAAGACAATACTTCTTATTACACAGTGCTACTCAAGAGTTCAGAGATCACAGAGAAATACTTAAAATAATACCGTAGAAAAGTTCGAACATCAACACAGAAAAACACAGTCTAATCTTCCTAATTCTTAGCTATTTCTAAAAGAAAACACAGTTCTCAATAACTTACATATAGAAACAGGCAGTGCTGGTGATGTTGGATGTTCTCAAGACAAAATGCTCTGAGCTCTCTGATTCTCTGTCTTTAAATTGATAACACAGAGCTGCTTCACATGACATCATTCTTCACACTTCTCTGGTATTCCCAGGCTAACAGAAACTACATTTACATTCTTTACACCTGGTAAGAAACCAGAGCAATAAAGGTCATTTATACAAGCAAATTCTAGCCATTAACTCTGGTCTTAAGCCTCTCTCTAGACATAGTGGCTCCGTATTTTGACATCAAAGAATTGACTTATCAGATTTGTTACAACAGAGTGCACTGTTGTTACATTTTTGCAAATTAATATCCAATGCAGTCTTTTCCCATTTAAGAGAACAAACCTGTGGCTTACATTATCTAGCTATCCATCTACACACACACACACACACACACACACACACACACACACACACACACACACACACACACACACACACACACACACAATGAGACAGATACAGATATGAAAAGGTATATAGCTATAAATAAAATTATGCCATTGCATTCTCATCAATTCAGAATATATATATACTTGAATCTCAAATCATCAACCCATAACACTGAACTTCCATACCTTCCAAAGTAAAGATACACACATATATGTGTTTCTGAAGGGCAGGGGTGTCCCCCTGCACCCGCCATGTAAGATGCTGCACCCTCCATATCCACGCTATTTTATATACACTAGCTCTGAAATTGCACAACAGGGAGGAAAAAGAGGAACTTCTTTAACTCCACTGTTCACAGACCTCACACTAATCTTCTGGTACACCCACCTGGTGGCACACTCGGACACAAAGGTATGCACACATTCCTACAATATCTCTCACACATACACACTAAACACCCTATACTACATACACAACTCCCCAGACTCACAAAATAAACACACACACACGCACACGCACACACACACACACACACACACACACACACACACACACACACACACACACACACACACACACACGTACTCACTTACCATCACCATAAGCCTTTGACACCTTTGCAAATGAAAGTATGCCTTCCACCTCCATACCACATAATACATTACTGAAATGGGATTCAACAAAATGAGCTAATGATTTATACTTCATTATAGGCTAACTAATGGAGTCTGCATCTCCCCCTTCAGTCACGTGGGTTTCCTCCGGCTGCTCTGGTTTCCTCCAAAGGCATGCAGAAGGTGGACTGGACACTCTAAATTGGCCAAAGGTGAGAGTGTGTGGGAGTGAATGGTAAGAATGAACTACCACTGCAGGGCTTGCCACCCAGTGGTGTACAACCTTAGTTCGAGACGATTGTCACTGCTGAAGTGACACCTCGACCCCATGTGCAAAAATGGGAAAAGGGGGTGAATAGGCTAACTATTAGTAGTACTGTAGAATATGTCTAGCTTAGTCTCATGTTACACTACCTCCATATTCAAAAGTACCCTTTAAGGTAGAAAGCTGCACACCTCTGCCCTGGCAAGCTGTGTGACACTTACAACTGGCCAAATCACAAACTTCTGTAATGATTTTGCATGTGGTGTCAGGTAAGAGGGAGCCTCTCTTTCCTAAAGAAGTATTTTGTGTTTAAATCAAATGTCATCTGAAACATTTTGTTTCTTGCAGGATAACTTTCTGTTTTTCAGATTTTAACAAACTGTCCAAGATCCTCTAGTGAGAAATGCATCAGTATTACACTGGTTAGGTTTTCACTGTTTAAGAGTTTTAACTGTGGTCGAATATGACAGTGAAGAAAACACACTGCTCTTCAAATGCTCTGTGAAAAAATACTGTGTTGTGGTCAATGTAATATGCTCCCTTTGAAGCCTACAGACAATCAAAAGGATATCTGTAGTATAAGTTTGTCCCAAGAGTCAGTTATGTGACATCTAGAAAAAGAGCATGCAACTGGTGTGGCTTAGACTGAGTTTTCTAATCACTACCATACAGACACAAGTAATGTGCTAACGAAGATACACTACTTAGTAATCCTAACAAGTGTGGGCCCAAAAAACACTACAAAGAGCAGCATAAATGACTACATCTGGCCTTCAAAGATGATGATGAGCTCGGATAAAACACATTTTATTTTGACTTACTAAACAGAACACTTATAAAAAAATTTGACTGGATTCCATTCCATGTGGTACACTTACTGTCTAGGGAATAAAAATAATACAGTTACAGACTTTGTTGGATATGAATGTCAACTACGTACAACTTTCTCATTATCGACTTTCATAACTTTAGTTCTACTCCTACCAATACATTTAGCAAACATCTGCCAAGTCATGTCAACAACATTATATTAGCACCATCGAGTTTACCATTCTGAGATCACAACATTGTGTTCACCAACACTACAGCTGTGACTGACCATATTAATTAAAAGTTACTGCCCACTGCTGCTGCAGTAAAATACTTCTTAGCAAACTGTATTAGCATTACGGACCAAATACCAATGCCATATGAAGCTGCCGCTGTCACGCCACTCAGTATAGTTGGCACAACACAATCTATATACAAGCCAGGTTTTTGTGATATAAAAAATGAGACCACAATAAATAATTTCAAAACTTTTCCCACCTTTAATGTGACCTATAACCTGTACAATTCAATTGAATAACACATCTGTTAGAGGAAAAAATATAAAAAATAAAAAACATTCAATAAACTGTGCATACCCTTAAACTAATATTTTGTTGAAGAAACTTTTGATTTAATTACATCATTCAGTCGTCTTGGGTACACACCTGCCATCAATTAGAGAGACTCTGATTAACCCCAAATAAAGTTCATCTGTCCTAGTAGGATTTTCCTGACATTTACTCAGTTGCCTGCTACAGCAAAAGCCATGGTTCGCAGAGAGCTTACAAAGCATCAAAGGGATCTCATTGTTGAAAGGTATCAGTCAGGAGAAGGGTACAAAAAAATTTCCACAGCATTGGATACACCATGGAATACAGTGAAGGCAGTCATCAAACAGTGGAGAAAATATGGGACAACAGTGACGTTGTAAAGAACTGGAAGTCCCTCCAAAATTGATGAAAAGACAAGATGAAAACTGATCAGGAAGGCTGCCAAGAGACCTACAGCAACACTGAAGGTGCTGCAGGAATTTCTGGCAAGTACTGGTTGTGTACTACATGTGACAACAATCTCCCATATTTTCCATATGTCTGGACTATGGGGTAGGATTGCAAGACGGAAGCCTTTTCTACACAGAAAAGCATCCAGGCCTGTCTACAATTTGCAAAACAATACATCAAGTCTCCCAAAAGCATGCGGAAAATGTGTTATGGGCTGATGAGACCAAGGTTGAACTTTTTGGCCAGAATTCCAAAAGATACATTTGGTGGAAAAGCAACACTTTGCATCACCAAAAGAACACCATCCCCACGGTAAAGCATGGTTGTGGCAGTATCATGCTTTGGGGTTGCTTTTCTTCAGCTGGAATTTGGGCTTTAGTCAAGGTGGAGGGAATTATGAACAGTTCCAAATACTAGTCACTTTTGGCCCAAAACCTTCAAGCATCTGCTAGAAACCTGAAGATGAAGAGAAATTTCACCTTTCAACACGACAATGACCCCAAGCATACATCCAAATCAACAAAAGAATGGCTTCACCAGAAGAAAATTAAAGTTCTGAATGGCCCAGCCAGAGCCCAGAACTAAACCCAATAGAAAATCTGTGGGATGACCTGAAGAGGGCTGTGCACAAGAGATGCCCTCGCAATCTGACAGATTTGGAGCACTTTTGCACGGAATAGTGGGCAAATATTGCCAAGTCAAGATGTGCCGTGCTGATAGACTTCTACCCAATAAAACTGAATGCTGTAATTAAATCAAAAGGTGATTCAACAAAGTATTAGTTTAAGGGTGTACACACTTATGCAACCAGCTTATCGTACATTTTTTTATTTTTTTATATTTTTCCCCTAACAGATTTGTTTGTTTTCAATTGAATTGTACAGGTTATAGGTCACATTAAAGGTGAGAAAAGTTTTGTGAATTATGAGATCTGATTGTATTCTATGTTCACATTTTCTGATGCGTCTTTGCCAATCAGATGCAAGTCTGCACATTGTATATATTGATATCTGCCTGTATTCTTTGTCTATATTTTTTCTAAACATGTCTGCCTGAGTTTATCACTCAGTGATGTATGTACCGTCTCTTTTTTGGTATGTGGAGCTTTTCTCCCTGGGCCTCCTCTGAAAATGGACATATATCCAGTTGGACTATCCTGGTCAACAAATGTAAAGTAAAAATAAATAAATAAATGATTTACTGTGGCCTCATTTTTTTATATCACAAAAACCTGGCATTTTAACAGGGGTATGTATAGTTTTTATATCCACTGTATACATATCTATACACACACACACACACACACACACACACACACATATATATATATATATATATATAATATATATATATATATATATATATATATATACACACACACACATATGGATCCCCTTCAGAAACTCGAAGTTTCAAAGCTTCAAACTTCAAATGGCCAAGAGCATAAGATCGAAGTTTTGAAACTTCGAATGTTTTGAATGGAGATTGATGTACAGAGCGGAAGGGCAAATTTACCATTTTCCTCCCTGTATTGTGATCTCGGAGTTGGTATATTTATGTGCACCCATATATATATATATATATATATATATATATATATATATATATATATATATATATATATATATATAACATTAGTAGGAGTTGTGGGGACATAGGGGAAAGGCTCTTTCTTGGAGCATGCATACTGGCATGTTGATGTTGGGGTTTTTGATGTTGACATTTTGTAATCGAACTTAGGCATATTCGATCATGACTACACACTTTTGTATTAATTATAATGCTATGCAATGGTACATCTAATTTAAGGCACTAAAGAGACCTTCAGTAAGAAGCTGAGACATTTTTGGCAAAAAAACAACATGATTTTTCGTAGTGTAATTTATTTACTTATTATACAACGACCCCCCCATTAACATTCCAAAATGTGCACGCTGATTGGTCAGCGTGCATGCTGTAAATCAGAGTTATAGTAATGGAAAAAGGTCCGGTCGCCCGGACTTTTTCCATTAGTATAACTCTTTTTTTACAGCAACAGATAACGCAAGATCTCTGTTGATGTTCAGACACTGTCTCGCTATGTTAAAGCAGTTTGTCATAGCGAGACAGCTTAAAAAAAAGTAACCGATATCTTCCTATCTCAGTTGTTTTTTTTAAAGGTGTCTCACTATGTTAAATGGGTTTAACATAGCGAGACAGCTTTAAAAAAAGTAACGGAGATTCTCTGTTGCTTTTTTAAAGCTGTCTTGCTATGTTAAACTCCTTTAACATAGCAAGACACTTTGAAAAAAGCAACAGAGATCTTGCTTTCTCCGTGCAACAGAGATCTTGCTTTCTCCGTTGCTTTTGTCCACAGCTTTGATATACTGTGTAAGCATACGCATGCGCAGTACATCAGTACTGAACTGCTGCAGAATACCAGACAGCTGCGGAAGGGCAGCAAGGAGGCATTATACAATGCCATTATTTAAGAAAAATAATAATTTTTTTTCTTAAATGATGCCATTGTATAATAGCAATAGCCCACTTCTGGGTGTGGGTAATGCTGGATTTACCCACACCCAGGCATGGGTTATTGCTACATTAACTTATATTTTGATGACAAGGTTTTTTTTTTTTTTTTTTTGCTAAACATTGTCCAATTATAGAGGTGACCTAGGCATACCTCTAAACGTCTAAAAGTAAGAAATCTGGACAAAGCCTAAAATAATCTGGAGTGGGGGGGATGGGACAAAGGCCCAAAAATAGGGATATATTTCAAATATTTTTCTTATAAACGTTGAAAGTTGCTATAGTAACAGGATTTGTGTTAGCATGCATTTTCTGAAGTATATAAAATCAGAAACTCAAATGCCTGCCTGTCATTATTTAATGACTTCAATCCTCAGTGGTTTGCCAGAAAACCACAAATTTTACCAGACGCAGACCAAAAATGAAAGGCAAAAATCTGGACAACTGAGAGGTATGGACTCGGGGAGAAAATCTCCACTTATCGTTCTTGTGGATCAGCAGTATATACTGAATAAGAAAAATACATGCATATCGTCGTCTTCTTCTCCTTTCAGGTGCTCCTATTAGGGATTGCCACAGAGGATCAATGGTCCACAGAACGAGTGGCAGTAGAGTTTTACGGTGTCAAGTTGCCAGCCCAGCATCCAATCTTCCTCAGAAAGCACACACATGCACACACTCACACCTAGGGCCAATTTAGAATGTCCAATCCACCTGCAGCATGTCTTGGGAATGTGGGAGGAAACAGGAGCACTTGGAGGAAACTGACACAAACACAGAGAGGAGCTGCAGACTCTGCACAAAAGGCATGCCAGCTGAAAATCATACCGGAGAACCTTTTGCTGTAAGGTGAAGAAAATACATGTTTATAACACAAATTAAATACATTTCATAAACAGTAAAAGCTCCTCTAGCACTTTTTATAACATGTATATATAAAATGTAGATCATAAGTGGCACTAATATTGTGAAAAGCTCCATCAATTAAAGAGGCTTGGTTTCATACCCAGTTGTGAGACATATATGAAAGCAAATAAGTATAGAAAATTGGTGTACTTGTCTGAGATTATCTGTAATGTAAGGCTGCAATTTATTTTTACCCTAAGAAACTGAGGCCAAAAATTCAAAAGAACAAATAACATGGGCAGTCTTCAATAGCAATGCATATTGAAAATATGCAGCAAAGTGACAGATGGGTATAAACAGATGAGCTGCATGCTTTATTAAGACAAATGTTATAGTGCACAGGTCCTTACACTCTGTTTGACCACATTTCTAAATTATGCCCAGCATCTGTAAGTCTTTACTTACAGGTGAAGCCACTAGCGGCATGGCCTGAACCTAGAACATCATTAGGATGGACCTGCTAAGGAAAGTAAAAGAAAAGAAGAGGCTGGGTAACAAGTTTTATAACGTGGATTGTGACAATACAATATATGGTGCTGCCTACTGACAGACAGTGAAAAGTGCCCTGTCCATAGTGAACATCATGTTTATGACTTCGCTCATGAAGCATACACTACCTGCGTTTCTACAAAACGTACATTTAGACACAAATAATCCTACAGAAGTATATGGACACAATCATCTTTCCAGAGAGGTACAGTAACACACACTTTTCTTCTCACAGAGATACAGTGACACAAGTCCTCCCACAAGGGTACACTTAGATATTTATTTTCCCAAAGAGATACACTGACACACATGTATTATCCCACACAGCTACACTATCACACGTCTTCCCACACATTTGAAACTTAAATGACTGTGCACAAATCACTGAAAGCACAATTCAGTGAAAACTCAATTTACTGAAACACATTTTACTGAAAGTTATATATGGCATTTTCCCCACTGTAGTGCGACCCTGGAGTTAGTATATATACTAAGGGGGGTGTGGAGGGCATAGCCCCCCACATAGTTTGATATATATTAAGTTTAGAAAAGAGTAATTTATTGAAATTGCAAGTATCCGTGTGTAGTTCAAAATATTTAAAATAGGTGGGGGGACTATGCACCCCACACCCTGCCTTCCTATATATTCTAACTCCAGGGTCACACTACAGTGGGGAAAAGGCCATATATAACTTTCAGTGAAATGTGTTTCAGTGAATTGTGTTTTCAGTGAATTGAACTTTCAGTGAATTGTGCACAGTCAGATGTGTTTCAGTGAAATGTGCTTTCAGTGAATATATATATATATATATATATATATATATATATATATATATATATGTATATATATATATATATATATACATATATATATATGGTTCCCATTCAGAAGCCTGAAACATCATAAGCCTGAAAATCAAAATCCTGAAACCAAAAGCCTGAAAATTCAGAATCCTGAAAACTCAAAATCCTGAAAGCCCAAAATCCTGAAACTCAAAATCCTGAAAACACAAATAATGCTAATATGTCACTATAAAGACACTAATATCTACCAACTGACCCTGACCCTAACCCTAACCCTAAGGTCCGTCACTATTGCACACTCACCTGAGAGCCCTAACCTAACTCACTTAAACCGCCTCTAACCCCAATATTTGTCACTATTGCATACATGCCTAACCTGCTAACCTAACTCACTTAAACCGCTAACCCTAACATAAAACCAACGCACTTACCTGACCCCAGCATGACCTAACACCACAGGGCTAACAATAGCAAAGCCACAATGACATCAGTATGTCTATTTTGTGTTTTCAGGATTTTGGGCTTTCAGGATTTTGGGCTTTCAGGATTTTGAGTTTTCAGGATTCTGAATTTTCAGGCTTTTGGTTTCAGGATTTTGATTTTCAGGCTTCTGAATGGGAACCATATATATATATATATATATATATATATATATATATATATATATATATATATAGGGTCTATATTATAAGAGCGACGGTTGAAAACATCGAACAACATATGGTCGATGTCTTCAAACGTCGACCTTATAAAAAGACAAAAAAAAAAAAAAAATGTACCCTAATGGGTTTAAGCAGGGGGGCTGCACCCCACACACCCCCGCTGCTTAAATATACCAACTCTGAGACCATACTACATTGCAGTAAATGGAAATCTCCTCTTCACGGAGATTTCGTTTACTCGAGATTCTGAATGTTCAATATTCTCGTGTCGACAATGTCAGATTAGACATTGTTGGCTTTCGAGAATGTGATAGACCCTATATATATATATATATATATATATATATATATATATATATATATATACACATACACCTGTCTTCTTCCAACACAGGTACATTGATACACACCCATCTGCCCACAGAGGTACATGGACACATTCATCTTTCCAAAGAGGTACACTGACACACACCTGCCTCCTTAGACTGATACATCAACACACCTGTCCTCCCACACAGGTACAATGACATACACCTGTCTTCTTACATTGATACACTGACACACACCTGTCTTCCCACAGTAGATTGTCACATTCTAATTGACATATGCAACACTGAGAGCAATGAACTCCTTATACAGTGGGTACGTGGAGATCTGGTGTGTGCACCAAGCTTCGAGGACCATCCTACCGTTCAGGTTATGTGCACAACACTCATGCAATGTGAGGAAAGGTTACTGGCAGTAGTATGCCCAGGTGACAGTAAGCCTGTATAACAATGCCTGAAAGCAAGTTATCAGAATCAGATGGTCATGATGTTTAAATACCCCAAAGTATCATAAGATGCACACACTTACAGACTTTATATGATGTTATAGGTATATGACGGGTCTAGGACATATGTTCACAGACAACTTCATCAGACTTAAATTCTGTGTAGAATAAGCAGAATATGGACTCTGGTTTTCTTTGAGGGGCAAAACCTCTGCACTCCTACACAGAAGGTTTTTCCTTTCATACCCACTTTTACATACATGATGAACACCAATGTTGCTGTACTTACGGGAAAAGGGACTTTTCCCCACCTTGACTCTGCATAAGTATGATGACCATTAGTCTTATTGCACAAGTGTAATACTTCATGTGAATCTAGAATGGATCCACAATGAAAATTAGAAGTTATGTACTTACCATAACATTCCATCTGAGTAGGTGGATTCATTTGTCTGCAACCTGTGCGTATGGATCCGATATCGGATCAGAACCGGCATGGTTTATCCAGCTATGGATCCGAGCTCCTAGCTCCTCCCCTCACCCATAATGCCCTGCTCTCCCTACATGACCTCAGATCGAGTTTGCCCTGCACCAACTACCCTAACCAAAGGGTAACACATCCTATGCAGGAAACTGACAAGGCCAGGGGGATAGGAGGGCGGGATGGTTGCAGACAAATGAATCCACCTACTCAGATGGAACGTTATGGTAAGTACATAACTTCTAAATCTGAAGTAGGAGAATTCATTTGTCAGTAACCTGTGGGACAGAGTCCCCAGCTACCTGAATCTTGGGCGGCCATCATGGAAGGATATTCCGGAGCACCACGGAGCCAAAGGATGCTCTACCTCTAGACATGATGTCCAGCTTGTAATGAGAAATAAAGGTATGAGATGAAGCCCAAGTGGCTGCTGAACAAATGTCATCCAGAGGAACCCTAGACTTAAAGGCCGCTAAAGTAGAGACAGACCGGGTCGAATGAGCATGGACTCCCTCCGGTGCGGGCCTCCCAGAAGCTTGGTACGCTAACGGAATACACTGAGAAATCCAGCATGACAAGGAAACCTTGGAAATTGGCTTACCCAGACTGAATTTGGCAAAGGAAATGAACAACTGGTCGGATTGCCTATGACTAGCTGTCCTGTTAAGATAAAAACGAAGCTGCCTGTGAACATCCAAGGAATGCAGCTTGTATTCACCTTTGTTCTGATACTTAGGAAAGAAAACAGGGAGGTTGATGGACTGATTAATGTTCGCTTCTGAAGCTACCTTAGGAAGAAAGGAGGGATTGATCCTGAGGCACACCCGGTCCGGATGGAAGACCAAATAAGGCGGTTTCATGGACAGGGCCTGAAGTTCAGAAACTCTCTTAGCTGAAGTAATGGCTACTAAAAATGCAGACTTAAGAGACAAGAATTTTAGATCTACTGTGGCCGCAGGCTCGAAGGGGGGAGCGGTCAAGGCCTGAAGAACCAAAGAAAGATCCCACGGGGGAACCTTCTCTTTGACAGGGGGTCTGAGCAAGAAAGTGCATTTTAGGAAGATTTTACATAACTTGGCCGACATAAGAGGCCCAGAGTCATGACCAACATGGTAATGAGAAATGGCCGCTAGCTGAACTTTGACCGTAGAACTACTGGCGCCATCATTAAAGAGAGTAGTAAGGAAGTCTAGAACCAAAGGAAGGGGAACCGTGAAGGGATCTAGACCTTGCCGCTCTGCCCAAATGGAGAAACGCTTCCATTTACTGCGGTAAATTTTTCTGTTAGAGGGTTTATGAGCCGCTACCAGAATGGCCTTAACTGGGGATGAGATACTTGGAGTCCTGATTAGGAGTGGAACTGGAGCAGCCAAGCAGTCAGCTTCAGGTTGTCCAGGTTCAGAGTTGGTAGGTTCGATGGGTGTATCAGATCTGGAATGGGATCTAGAATCCAAGGTGGATTCACTGAATGAGACCTTAGGTAAGGGAACCAGATCTGTCGAGGCCAGAATGGGGCAATGAGGATCATTCTGCACCCCAACCGAGAGGCTTTCTGAATCACCTGGAGCAACAGAGGCAGAGGGGGGTATGCGTAAAGAAGACCGGGAGGCCAAGCATGCACCAGAGCGTCTCTCGAGGAATCCCCTGGAGGTGGGATTAGAGTGAAAAAACTGTCGCACTTGGCGTTTAAGGGAGAAGCAAAGAGATCGCAACAGGGAGTCCCCACTGTGCGAAGATACGTTCTGCTACTTGAGCATTGAGAGACCACTCGTACGGGGATAGAATGGTGCGACTGAGCTTGTCCGCAAGGATGTTGGACCGACCCGGAATATGCATTGCGATGAGAAAGCGGTTGGTGGAAATCGCCCATTCCCACACTCTCATGGCTTCTCGACATAAAGGGTAAGACCTGGTTCCCCCGTTTGTTGATGTACCAGACCACTGACATGTTGTCTGACTGAATCGCAATTGTTCCCAGGGGAAGGAAGGCTTGAAGTGCTTGCAACGCCAAGAGCACCGCCCTCATTTCCAGAACATTGATATGCAGGGAGGTCTCTGAGTCGTTCCACGTGCCTTGGACCATCCGGCCCGCAAAATGCCCCCCCACCTGAGGCGGGAAGCGTCCGTGGTCACTGTGGCGAGAGGGGGAGATGCACAAAAAGGGCGGCCTCTGTGGAGATCCGGGGAATGGAGTCACCACAAAAGAGACCGCTTGCAAGCCTTGCTGATTGCAATGGGGTGATGCAGGGGGAGAGAGAGAAATGACCATTGCACCTGAAGTGTCCACTGAAGTACCCGCATGTTCAAGCGGGCAAGCGGAAGAAGAGAAATCGCTGCCGCCATAGACCCTAGTGCCCTCAGGACCAATTCCGTAGGAACCGAGCTGTAGTGGAGGATGGCCCGCACCTGGAGTCGCAGATTCCGAACTCTGTCGGTTGTGAGAAAGGCCCTTAACTTCCTCGTGTCTAACCTGGCTCCATAAAAATCTATTAACTGTGTAGGGACCAGGTTGGACTTTCCCTCGTTCACGTGATGCCTAGCCAGGGAGCTAGGCGAAGAAAAGAGTCTCTTGCCAAGGATAGCAGATGCCTTGTTGGGGCGGTGAGAAGCCAGTCGTCCAGGTACGGAAAGACCTGCACCCCCTGAAGCCTCAGGTGGGCCGCAACCACTGCTAATACTTTAGTGAACACCCTGGGGGCTGTGGTGAGACCAAAGAGAAGGACCCTGAACTGGTAGTGACTGGCTCCCAGCCGGAAGTGAAGAAACCTCCTGGATCGTCTGTCCATTAGTATGTGGTAGTACGCATCTTTGAGGTCTATAGAGCACATCCAGTGATTCTCTCCTAGAAGGGGGAGGATGGATTGTAGAGTGACCATCCAGAACTTCTCTTTGGGAACTGCCAGGTTTAATAGGGACAGGTCCAGAATGGGTGTTAGGTCCCCCGTTTTTTTTTGGCACTAAAAAGAACCTGGAGTAGAACCCTGATCCGATCTGGTCTGGGGGGACGGGCTGGATGGCTCTTTCTCAGCAGATGGCCAATTTTTGCTGAAGTGGCCTCCCTCTGATCGGGTGGAATGTCGGGGAGGGATTTTAATTTTGGAACGTGAAGAAATGGGATTTTGTAGCCTCTGGATATAATCTGGAGAACCCAGCGGTCTGATGTTATGGACTCCCATGCCGCTAGGTGCTCCCCCGACTGCCTCCAGAATGGAGCAGCCGGGCAACCCCTCAGGGTTGCTGCGTGGGCCGTTCAGAGAAAGGTTCTCTGGACCCAAAATTCCTGGGAGCCCCTCTGCCCCTAGGGCGGCGTCCTCCCTGTCCTCCTCTGCCGCGGAAGGACTGGTTGTCCAGAGCAGGTTGGGATTGCTGCGACTTCCGGAACCACATCTTCTTCTGGCCCTTTTGGTTCCTAGAGTAGGACCTCTGGGGCACAGAGAAGCGGACTCCGACGGCAGACAGTGTCTTCCCGTCCTTCTCGCTCTGGACCAAGGTGTCGCGAACCGTCTTGCCAAAAAGGGCAGAACCGTCAAAGGGGGCGTTCGCGAATGACGCTTTGAAGGGCTCCGTGAAATCGCAATGGTGGAGCCAGGCCTGGCATCTTGTGACTAGGCCCACTCCTGCAGCTCTAGTGGCTCCCTCGGTAGCGTGGGAAAGTAACCGCATAGAGGTATTGGTCACGGAATGAAGAGTGACCATACGGGTGGAGTGCAAAAGTTTGTCCTCCTCCGATATGGACTCTGGGGGGGATGCAGCGTATTCTTTGATAAGATCGCGCTGCATCCTAATGACATGTGCCAAATAGTTGAGCGCCCTCACTGAGAAGGTCGCTGAACTAAACATTCGCTTCCCCAAGCGGTCCATCATCCGAGACTCCTTGCTCGGGGGATGGACTGAGGGACTCTCCTGAGCGAGTTCCCTCTTAGTGGCTGCTGCCGGCAACATGGCATCTACCGGGGGTCCCTTGCTCCAGTGGGCACTATCAGCAGGGGGGCTAAGAATCCTGTCCGGCCTCTTGGGGATTGGCTCCATGGTGTCCGGTTCTTTCCACGCCCTGGTGGTAATAAGGTCCACCAGGGGGTCGGCAGGAGGGGACACCCAAGAGGTAGACGGGCCCACTTCAAATGCCTCCAAGAACATGGACTCGTCCGAGGAAGACTTTGGGGCAGACCACCCACCTCTTATATGTAACATTTCCATGATGTCTCCAAAGGAGACATCCTCAGGGGGTGATCTTGGGGAGCCTTCTTCTTCCTCCAAGTCCGTGTCTTCAGTTAAAGACTCGGAGGAGTCTATGTGCCTCCTTTTACATGTGTGCTTGCGAGGTGCTTCCTCGAGGGGGGTGTCCGAGGAGCCCTCGCCAGCGGTGTCCAGTTCCAAAGGAACTGCTTGGGGCAGTGAAACGGGCTGTCCCAGTGGCCCTGTGATGGAAGCCTGACCCAGAGCAGATGGAGTGCGGGACGGAGCCGAAGCAAGGGCCAGGGGTCCGGATGCCCTCAACAGAGCCCTCTCCACTACATCAAAAGCCGAGGGGGAGCAAGCCTCGACCAAAGGATCCGAAAGTCGGTTTCCCCTCGGATCCGAGGAGTGGATCGGAGCCGGCGCCGAGCCCCTCGGATCCGAGGGACCAGTGCGCTCCAACACGGACGGCGCCGAAGGCACACTGAGTCCCTCGGATCCGAAGCTCGGGCCAAGGCTCCGAGAGGTCGGATCTGACAAACTCGAGGGCAGGGTCGGAGCCGAAGTACCCAGTACTGTCGGCGCCGACCCACCGGCTGCCCGGCTCCGGGGCCCGGGTAGCGGTCGGAGAAGGAGCTATGGGCTTGAAAAATGGGGTGCTCGGGGAGGCAGGAGCACTCCCATCTGCATCTGGGCCTGGATGAACCTTCGCATCATCCGGTCCAGATCAGCGTTGGAGAGGCTGTAGGTAGATCTCGAGGAGGCTACCGAGGTAGGCCTTGAGTGCCACCTCGATAGCCTCGAAGGAGATCGGGTCTCCTCCTCCTCAGGCCCCGGTGAAAAACATGGGGACCGGAGCCGAAGAGGAGGAGAGCCAGCAGCCAGACAGGCCGGAGGAGAAGCCCGCTTAGCCGGCGGGGCCGAGACGGAGGTCACGGCCCACCGCTTGTGGTGCTTCTCTCTCTGGTCCTTCTTCCTGGCTTCCCTCTCTTCCAAACCCGTAGAGGGAGTTTAAGTCCCGGGAAGAGGAGGGGGAGCAGGCAAGGCAGTCACCGCCGGAGCAGTCACTACCAACGGGGCAGGGGCCGAAGCAGAGTCCGGGGGTAAGAGACCCGCCAAGACCAGCTTCGACCTCCACTCCTTCAATGCCCTGGGGTTGAACCCTGCACAGATTGAACACCCAGAAGTGAGGTGTTCAACCCAGTGTGGCCATCAGCAGGGGATAGCTTATGGCCACACTCGGAGCATTTTGAGAAGATTGCCTTTGGGGCCTCAGACATTTTTTTTTAAGAAAAAATAAACTAACACACACACTGAAGGCCCCAAAGAAACACACACTCACACTAGCTACGCGCCAGAGAGGGGAGGGTACACAAAATTAAGTTAACTTAACCCAAAAATAATATATATAGAAAGGGAACCTAACACTTTCACACAGTTAAAGTATTTTCAAACAGAAATAACCCTTATAAAGTACTGAAAAACCACTTAGCTTATGGAGCTCGAAATCTAGGCTGTCACCATGAACGCGGCAAACTAGATCTGAAGTCATGTAGGGAGAGCAGGGCATTATGGGTGAGGGGAGGAGCTAGGAGCTCGGATCCATAGCTGGATAAACCATGCCGGTTCAGATCCGATATCGGATCCATACCCACAGGTTGCTGACAAATGAATTCTCCTACTTCAGATCTGAAGTTAGACTGCTGGCAAGCATACTGCCTAAGACAAATTTCCAGAAAACACAACTACAGAACATTTGGGGAAGATCATGAAAACACACTTACAGAACATTTGGGGAAGATCATGAAAACACTTGTACAAGGCAAGCTTCCCCGCACATTCATACAAGGGCCTTTACCCCCGATCCCCTTACATATATGTATTAACTCCAAAGTTGCACAATGTCAAGGGAAAAGAGAAAATACCCATTAAGGATAAAAAATGGATGACACATGGATACACATAAATATATTCACATAAATATTATCTTGTACTATAAGTAAAACACTGTTAAACCATTCTGGGAGCCACAGCCAGATCCAACACTAGGTAATCAAGGCAGTCGCCTAAGGCCCAGGGGCTGCCACAAACTTACATTTCTGCTTTAAGGACCAGAGCACATGATTATTTGAAACAAGCAGCATGTCCAGATGACTTTTATAAGGTTGAGGTTAGTTAGTATGTGTGTTTAATGCCCTAGTTAGGGGTGATACATTAGTTAATTTAACCAGGCTCAAACTCAAACCCTGTACTTTAGTTACAGGAGACAAGAGCTTGAATCCTTTACAACAACTACCAGACTATTATTTTCAGTGCATTTTCAAGAGACTAGGATGCGAGCTTCAGTACATTTTTCAAGGAATTGTGACCTTCAAGGTTAGATAAGTTTACTGCTGCTTATGCTAAGTCTGTTTTCAATGTGCAACTGTTTTGTTTAGCAAATGGTCACTACTGTTTGTGATACAGAATATAAAGCAGTGTTAGGAGCACAACAGGTAGCACACTTGTTTTTGATGCAGAGGTCTGTGGGTTCTACTCCCGCACTATGTAGATGTGTTGCACTTTAATTGTGGGGTGGGCTGGAGTGCTGCAGTCCTGAGTCTGTCCTCACTTGGATGAAATGCCTTGTAACTATGAACCTGTTGTCGCTTTCCCATCCATTCTGTATTGCGGTATTAACAGCTTACTGTTTTTTTTAATGAAACATAGGTAATTTATTCTACAAGGGAAGCAGACAATGAATTTGTAGATGAAATACTGAAATATAAAGTTGTTTGCTAGTAGCAACCTCTTCATTAGTTACAGGTCTCTTTAATTGGAATTATTCATATGACTTTTATTTATACAGAGATTGTGCATATTGACTGTTACTGGTGGATTATAATAACAGACGTTTTGAGGCCTTTTATGGTTGAAATGTTCTGAAATGGCCAGTTGTGTCATTACTGGTTCATATGTTTTCTTTCATTGCTTACTGGAAAATGTTCAAAATTACATATTTAAAACACACTCTAACAAGTGGTGCTGTATTCTACAAAGAATACTATCAGGAAGATGAATCAAAGAACATATGCACTGTACATGCATGGTTCTAAATGTGTGCAAGGTGCCTATAGTTTGAAAACAGCCCAAAGGTAAACTTAATCCGTCACTGACCAGATACTCTTTCTTTGGATGTGGGTTTCAATGCCATTTCAATGAATGTAAGTTTCAAGGCAGAGAAGTTTACTATTAATGATGAGTTTTATTCTGAAATTGTATTGTTTTGCTTAGCAAATGTCTCACGGCGTTTGTGCTATAAAATGTGAAATAAAAGTTTTACAATAAATCCAAATATCTGTAATCATTGTACAAGCAAAGAAGGAAACAGTATGCACAGGTCTGAAGTGTTTATGGTAAGGAGAAATAGCCAAGTAATGGGACACTGGAATGACTGGGGAGGGGCTGGTGGGCTAGGGAGGCTGCTGGGGGACCCCGATCCACTACCCTGCCTAAGGCCCTATTTGACAATGATCTGGCTTTGCTGGGAGCTGCCACCTCAGAGGATCTAGTTTTGGTGCTATGTGGTTGAAGTGATCTGCTTTCTAAACAATGTAGATTTCCATTTAGAACATCTTCTCTTGGAAGTTGTTTTTTTTTTCAAATTCTTCTGATGAAGGAAGTAGAATTCAAACTCTGGATATTTTTGGAGTGAGATCAAAGCCTCTCACACACCAATGTATGCTCCTTCAGCCTCCTGTATCACCTTTACTTATAATCAACTCAAAGGTTGATCCATTTCAGGGAAAGGAAACATTTGCTGCCAGGATTCATGTGTGATTTCAGCCAGCTGTGCATTACTGCACAGTTTTTCATTATACAACTGTAATTTTCCTTAAGTAACAAAAACATATTTGGTTACCGGAGTTAATGTCTAGGAAAACAGTTGTCCGAGGAGGCTACCGAGGTAGGCCTTGAGTGCCGCCTCGATAGCCTCGAAGGAGATCGGGTCTCCTCCTCCTCAGGCCCCGGTGAAAAACATGGGTACACAAACAATTAAAGCCAGCAGATACAATACTGTTTTTTCAGTTACAGATAAATATAGCAAATGCCACTATGAACTTGTCCAGCCAACAGATGCAATCCTTCCCAGTAACTCTAGTTAGACAGAGACATCTGAAGCCCTGAACAGACACATCCATCACCAATAGAGCTGTATCATCTGTACAAGTGATGCTTTCCAGAACTGGAACACACCAAATTATACAATTACTCATAAACAAAACCATAATGTACATTAATAAAGCTGCCTGCGAACAGAATGCCTGTATAGATTTAGTTGCCCATCATAGTAAGCAAAAACCGTACCACTGGCTTATTTGGGTTGTGTCTCTGTTGGTATTGCTTTCGGCAAATTATTTTAAATATATGGTAGTTCTGCAGAGGATGTAATACATATTTTTTTGCAAGTATACCTCTCAACTGTCCCTGATTTTGCAAACCGTCCCTGATTTTCTGTCATATTTTTGTCCTGCCCCTCATATGCTTTTTTGGTCTTCCAGTAAATCACTGAGGATTACAGTCAGTCATTAATTCTAGACATTAGACTTAAATACCTCTTACTCTTCTGAAAATTTGTGTTGAACCAAAACCTGTTCTATTAACTTTTTTAAGTGAATTAAAGAAATATTGTAGTTGAAAGGTATGTTTGCAGGTGTGCTTACACACATTTTACTTGGCTTCTACATTTTTCTCCCTCTATCTTTCTCAGCAGCTGTGTGTACTCTTGATATTCCATGGAAGTCTGTACTCCAAAGTTTTATCTTCAGTTCTGTCTTCCTTGTAGGTCTGTTTTTGTTACATATTTTCTGCAGAGTTTGCCCAGGATTAGAAGAATTTAAAGATCAAAGCAGCCATAACATGTTAAAACTTAGAACACAGAGGTACAGTTACTCAAGCATCATACTACAGCAAGTTAAATCAGTTAATTGCTCTATGGTTATACTATAGCCACAAAATACACTATAATTAGACAGATAATGGAGATATAATCCACAAGATATGAACAGAAATATCACCATGCCAACTACCTCAGTCCCATGTCTTAACAGTTATGATTTACCAGAAAACCAATTACTTTTACAAGGGAGAGGATATAAATATGAAGCAAAATAAGGGATATTGTGTGAAATCAGGAAAAGCTGAGAGATATATGAGGGAATGGGTTACATTCAAGAAGCTGGCACATGATTCCAAAAATCCTGACTATGACTACTGTAGATGGTCTCAGCAGGCATCAACATACAAGCTAATATAGCTCTGCAGAGCTTGGTTTTGGAGGAAGGTACCACTGACCTCAATTCATGCAACATTACCCAGGTAATACAGTTATAGTACAGTTATTTTTTTCTGCCATGTCTTTTTTATGTAATTTGTGAGTTTTTTTTTTGTTTTGCTGAATTCCAATGGTGAGAAAAAAACACACTGCAACCGCAGCAGAAGAGCGAATCTCAAACATTGCTCTTCTCCATCAATCTTTTTTGCAATAGGCAAGCCCTGCTTGCACCCGCAACCCCCCCCCCAACATCTCCAGACCCTATATATATTAACTCTAAGACTGCCACACCAAGGGGAGGCCATACTCCAGTTGAGAGAGGAGGATGTCTTTAGTGATGGCGGATTTGGATGCTTTAGCTAGAAATCTGCACAGTTATCTGGCCCAGAATAACAGTAAGTTAACCGTTTCCCTGGTTTTGTCAAGATGGAGTGAAATTGAGAGACTGATTTAGCCAGAGACCCAGCTTGTTATGATCAAGTCTTTGTAGCTGAGACCGAGTTTAGTGGACCTTCTGTTTGTTCAACAAATGATTACTTCACTGGCTGTAGAAACTAAGACCCTAGTCCTTTGGATTCTATAATTTCTTGTCCACAATTATAGAAAATTATCCCAAGTTAGGATTTCTTTATTGCTGAAGGTAAATAATGTAGAATTCATATCTCTACTTCTTGAACACATTGGTTTCTTTCATGTCATCTGTTTCCTGCCTTCCTGCAGAGATATCAGTATGTGGTCATGACACAATTCCATAATCCTTAACATCTTTTTCTGCCTGCCTGTCTGTGCCCCCCCCCCCTTCTCGAGGAGATTGATGCTCTTTTTGATGGTATCACAAGAACTAGACTTGGTACTGTAGGAGGAGACCACCAAGTATCCACAGAGAGTCAAGAGCATTTGCTTCTTTTTATTTTTTTGACATGATGATCCCTCCCCACTGAGGTGCATCATGGCATACTGTTAGCCATGCCTGCTGCAGTTAAGTACAGTCTACAGAGACAGAGAGAAAGGAGGTTCAGGACTCAAATGTTCTTTTCCTCTATTTCTACTGCTAACAGGTAGCCAGTGACGTAAAAGCCAATGCTAAGGTTTGCTGCTTTCAGGGATGAGACTTGGTAGGGGAAGAGGGACCTCAAGCACCTTTGTCAAACACTGCAGGAGAACTTGAAACAGGGCCCCTTAGTCAGTGGTTCAATATCTGAAATTATTCAATGAAGCCGCTCACATTACTGGAGGAAAAGGTGTTAGGTAAGGGCCTCACATTTATCCCTGTTAGTCGTAACAATGTTGTAGATACTATTGTGAATCTCAAAATGTTTGTTAGGAAGGTAAACCTACTAGGAGTTTTTATGGACAGGGACAAGGTGAACTCTAGGGGTGGTCCCCCAGACAACCACCTCATCAGAAAATGGAGAAAGCGGAGTGCTTTCTGTCCACCTACTCACCCATTCCTGGCTGCATTTGAAGCCATATGTGAGAGTGATATTAGGAGGATCCTGAAAAGCAGACCAAAAGAAGGTACTGTAACAAGGGGAATGATGAATTGCAAGCCTTTACTCAACTTAGCAGGGACAAGTCAAGAAGAGCTATGAAAGTGGATAAAAGTGGAGGAATACTAGTCACAGACTCCTCAACTTACCACAACAAAATACTTGATATGCTTAGTAATACTGACTTTTATAGCCCCTCTAAATCAGGTAGAATTAAAACAGCCTAAGTGAATATTTACATTGAACTGGCTCACCTCACTGAGGAAGGTTTAATAAGCAACAAACTCCTGGAATTCCTTATGGTTGCTTCCCCAAGTTCTCAACTTTTTTGGGATTCCCAAACCTCATAAAAACCTGCAGGACCCCCCCCCCCCCCACACACACACACACACACATACTGGCCAGTTGTAGCCAGAAGAGGTTCCATAACCAAACCTATCTCTGTATACCTAGAAGTCCAGATAAAACCCATAACAGAAAATAATAGATCATTTGTGCTCAAATCCCTAGATTTTTTGAGGAAAATCAGGAACATCAACATAGGTAGGGCCACCACCCCGGTTGTAATCAACCTGGTCCCTGTACAAGGTGCTTCCACATGATTATTGCATCATGGCAGTCACCCAAGCTTACAATCACATATATCAGCCCTGGCTGGAGAGACAGAAGCACTATGGAGGTTATTCAGGTTATTGCTCAGTAAAGTATAGACGTTATGTCCCACTTACCATAATCGTAGGTATTCAAGTAGATCAATGTTGCAGTACTGATTCTTGGGTCTTCTTGCCATGTAGAAGACTGTGACTGGCCCAATTTCTAGAGTCGTTGCAACATCCCTAGCTGATAGAGCCTGAAGACTGACATCTGGATGTCAGGGTATAAGAGGAGAGTCTGTCGGTGATATCTTCAGGTCTTTCTAAGCAGTTAGCATTCAGTCTGATGCAGGACGACAGCATGACCTTCCCAGCTGTCTGAATTTGAGTGAGAAGGAGGAGGATCATAGAAGGCAGAGAGGGGATGATGGAAATAAGAGAACTATTTGCAGACAATTCCTCTATCCGTTGTACCCAGCAAGGAGGAGAAACGTGATCAGCAGCATACCTCTCAGCCTCTTAGAGCAAGAAATCTGGACAAAGCCCCCAAAATAGGGACAATTTTAAATATTGCTCTTACAAACTTAGAAAGTTGATAGAATAACAGGTTTTGCATTAGCATAATTTTTTTAAAGAGTATGAAGTCTGAAACTCAAGCGACTGTCAGTGTTTTCTAACTTCAGTCTTTAATGATTTGTCACCAATTTGCCAAAAAACAACAACTTTATGAAAAACTGACCAAAAATATGAAGCAAAAATCTGGACATTCTGCAAAAATCTGTAACAGTTGAGAGATATGATCAGCACATAGAGAGGTTGGTGGATAGGAGTATGTACTGCAACACTGATCTACTCAAACATCTGCAATTATGGTAAGTGGGACACAACTGTACTAGGTCCTTTTGTAGTCAATGTTGCAGTACTGATTCTTAGGAGAACTCCCAAAGTCAACAGTTGGGTGGTAAGTCATCTGTACGACCTCAGGAAAATACGCTTTTGCAGGATAGCAGTAGCAAAACCTGCTCTAGCCCTGGAGACATTGCCTAGATTATAGTGTTTTGTAAAGGTCTGCACTGAGTTCCATACGGCTGACTCTAAGATGGCCTAGGTAGGAACTCCTTTGAGGAAAGCAGTGATAGCTGCCCTGTGCCTGGTGGAGTTGGCTTTAATATACCCAGGTAGAATTTTTCCATGGTGTGAGTAATATAGCATGACATTATTAAAGAAACTATTACTTTTCTTAAATAATGGCATAGTATAATGCCTGTTTGCTGCCCTTATGTTAAACTCAAAATGGGTTTAACATAGCGCTTTAGAGCTTTAAAATAAGCAACGGAGATCTCATGTTAAACCCATTTAAGTTATACTAATGGAAAGGACCTTTTCCATTAGTATACACGCTGGCCAATCAGCGGGATCATGGTATAATTAAAATTAATGCAGCTGGCTATCCATTTGGAAACAGCTTGGTTACAGGCCTGCCCTATTTACCCTCTACGAAAGCCGCCAATAATTGCTCAGCTCTATTAGGAGTTTTTGTCTTGTCCAGATATTATCTGATTTGCCTGTGTACATCCAGGGAATGAAGGTTTCTCTGCCCTGTTCTGTGAATTTCTGAAGAAGAGTGGCAGGTGGATAGCCTGGTTTATGGTAAGTTCTGATACCACCTTAGGAACAAAAGATGGGTTTGTTCTAAGGGTCACCATATGCCTGTGAAGACAATGAAAGGTTCTTTACACATGAGGGCTTGTAGCTCTGTGACCCTCCTTGATGATGTGACAACTATAAGGAAAGTGGTCTTCCAAGTGAGCATCTTTAGATATGCAGTGGCAGCTGGTTCAAAGGGGGCATGGTGAGTTTCTCTAGCACATAATTTTGATCCCAGGAAGGAATAGGGTTCCGTCTGGATGGTTTCAAGTGAAATACCCCTTTTAGTTAAAGTTTCATGTGGGGGTGAAAGAAGATAGGTGGAGAATGGAGCAGGCAAACCAAGTTGACAGATGCATGTACTTTTATACTGAAGTAGGAAAGTCCCCCATCTAAACAGGCCTGAAAGGTACTCCAAGACTGAGTTGCTGTCTGCCAAAGAAGGGATGGTGTTCTTGCTATAACACCAGATGGAAAATCTCTTCCATTTTGCCAGGTTCTATCTTAGCTAGAATTTTGTCCTGGAGAGATTCAATGTACTTCAGCATATGGAAATGGAAATTCAGTGCTCTCGCTGCAAGGGTGGCAGAGGTTTAAGTTTTTTTCCCCAAAACCTACTAATCAACTTTCCCCTACCATTAGGTAAGGAATGTCCAGTTGGCTCCTTGGGTATACCTTTTGAGGATTCAGTAGAGACCACTGAGGGGTCAGCCTTGCAAGTTTTATAAAAGTTGCTCGAGAGATTCAAGCATTCTATAAAACCTGTCTGGTTTCCAAGTAGGTGGTAAAGAATCAGGATGTAAAGCAATGTCTTCAAATACATAATCCAGTACGACATGTACAGGGATAGCAAGTTGCTTCAGAGAAGGTGAACTTAGCAATTCCCTATAATGGGTCTAAGCTTGTGAGAACGATTTGATTTCACAATTGAAAGCCTCCTTCATTCTATGAAGGGTATCTCTGAAAGAAAGTTTTTTTTTGGGGGGGGGGGTGTCATCGGAGTCTGAATCTGGATAACCTTGTGGTGGAAAGCACTTCAGAGCTTGAGGAATCTGAATCTTCCTGAAAGGCCACCTTCCTGCTTCCTTCAGATGGGGAGGCTTCAGGAGCAGAAGTGTGGGAGGGCTCCCTGGATTTCATGAAAGCCATGAGTTCCTGTGTTATTTTTAGCAGGTTTTGGGCTTTGGCTTGAGAAGAAGTGGCTGAAGGTGGAGGTGAAGAAAAGGAACTGGTTCGCTTAGATTTAGGTGTCTGTTTAGAAGGGATGACCTGAGGTTGTGTTCATCCAACCGCAGCTTTGGTTAAGGTTTCGGTAGCAGAGGTAGACAGGGTGTCTCCCTCAAGATCCACAACCTAAATGTCAGAAAACTTGGCTTCCTGAGTGACTCAAGACCCAACCAACATCTGTGTTGCAGTAACAGTGTTAGGTAGGCTGGAAAACATGGCGGTATCCTGAAGGCTCATACGAGAGGGTTCAGGCCTAGAAGTCGCTGGACCAGAAGGCTGCAAAGGTCAACTTAGGGATTAGAGCCAGTGCTTTATCAGGAATGCCAGAGTCCTTGATCTTATTGTCTTTCCATTCCATCAGAATGACGCTTGCAGAATCTGGTGTTTGTGAAGAACAGGCAGTAGCACTGGGCTGTGAAGCCACAGGGGTAACTGAAGCAGAGGACTCCATATGGGTGGCTAATACTTTGGCCCTACACTTGAGGGTTTTTGCATGGAATTTAGTGCAGTCAGGACAATTAGAGACATCATGCAAAGGCCCCAAGCAGAACTGACAAAATGAGTGAAAATCTTTATGTGGGATTTGCTTCCCACACTTTAAGCAATTGTTGACCTTTTTAAACAGATTAATAGAGAAAAATCCCCAACAGGGTACTTATCTGACTGGAAGGAAGACATTCTGGAAAAATTAACCGACTGATGAACTGCAAGCATTCTGAACACATATGAAGAGCAATGGAATACATGGCTGGAAAGAAATGAAGATGCTGCCATCAGATGCCCTTCTTATACCCTGATGTCCAGATGTCAGTCCTCAGATGCTCTTCAATTAGGGATGATGTAAAGACTCTGGAAATCAGGCCAGTCAGGGAATTCTGCATGGCAAGAAGACCCAATAATCATTACTGCAACACTGACTACGTAGAATATCAACTTCTTGCATTTTGGCATGCATTATTTTCAACAAATCACCTGGACAGCCATGGGTACATCAGTAGCCCTGAGCCTGGCAAACATCACTCTGGGTAAATGGGAAGAGGATCACATCCACAAGATTTAATATAGAAAAGGACTTCCTAGCTCATGGCTACAGGAACAGGTTAATCAGTTCCATTCTAGAACCCATCAGGTACCTCAGACAGGACAATGACCCAATCCTTCTACAGCCAGGGGATCATCAAGACTGGACAGGATATTTAGGAACAGGCTTAAGGATTCACAAGATCCCATACAGGATAGGAGCATAGCCCTAACCTTCACCTTGGACTTTAAGAAGATCAGGAAAGTGATAATTGTCATTTAGCCGATCCTGTGTCTGAAAGTAGGCAATTTAACAACCTACTCCCAACCCACCCAACATTTACCCTCAAAACAGCAAAGAGCATCAGGGGCTACATGGAGAGCAAGTAGAACAAGGAGGATGGCAGGTGAAAAGGCATCTTTAGCTATAGACCTGCCATGTGTAATTACTGCCCAGTGATAAGTAATTTGAACAAGTTCAAATGCCCCAACATAGGCAAAGAATATCACAGCAGGTCATTTGGAAGCTGCAACATGGAATTTGTTATCCACAGGGCCAGCTGCAACAAATTTAACAACTTTTATATCAGAAATGCCATCAACAAACCCAAAAGATGGATCGCTCAAAGTCTGTACAAAATAAGAACAAAAACCTTAAAAAACCCTCTTGCAAAACACCTCACGGAACACCCAGGCCATGAAGAAAATGTCAACATGGGTACCATTCAAGGGAACAAAAATGACACACTGGAGAAAAAAGAATTACACTGATAAATCAAGCTGGAAGCATGTGAAAGACCAGGGCTCAACTTGTCCTGCTCCATCTTTCACCTCAGGAAATTGAACCACAAGAATTACTACTGAAATTTCCCCAAGCAACATCTTTCAATGGTGAATGAATTGATGTTTTCAAAAGGTTCATCAGCTAAAGTTTACAGCAAACCCCCAGTACGCAGAGAGATGGCATATAGGAAGGGAACCCTACTTGTAAACTTTGGACATAGCAGCTCCTGGATTTGTTCTTGCATACTCTGAATAATGTGGCTAAATTTGAAAGGAAAAGTTCTTCATTTACAAAACAGCTTTTGGAGAAATAGAAAAATAATCAGTTTATGTTTGTACTAAACATTTGTTTTTTTTAAGACTTGCCTCTACTGGCTGGCACATACCATCAATTTATTTTTGACTGTTGACTTCATCTGATCACACATAACCACCCTCCTTTAAAAGAAGAACCACAGTTCCAATGGAAAGGTTAAAATGATTTACGATATGTGCGATGTTTTTATATTTATTTATTATAACTTTTTATTCTGATATTACAGGTCTTTATAATTAGGGACAGATCTGATGATGTTGGCAAGAAAGCACCGCAGATCAGTATATGGACTTTAAGTGTTTAGATCTCTTTACTTCTCTGGAGATTCCTTGTCTGGATCATATTACATGGAAAAAAGTATTTAAAGGAGGTAGATGGAGACAGACCCTTCTGTGGCAGTCTTCCAACATCCAATCCACAGGTATGGGGAGAGCTCATCCTCGGTCCAGTCCTCTTGGCTCTCCAAGCAGAAGCAGTTTCTAGCTTATCTCCACCTGCCCCAAGCAGCTTGACTTGTGTAAACAGAACTGCACTTGCCTAATAACAGTCATCTGTACAGCAGCACTCATCTGTCCCACAACAAAGGAACTGACATTTTTGCAACTTGGATTGAGGATTCTGGAGTTTTTCTTTCTGATTTGTGCACATTCTGTTTTCTAGCATAAATTCACCAAGGTGATTATTTGATGACCACCTGGACAACCTGAACACTACAGCCAGGGGTTAAGAGATATTTCCACTGTTTTTTGCTTTTACTTGATCTCCTTGAGATTTCTGAGAAACCTAAGCTAGATTGGTCTGCTCGTTGACAATACAAGTGATTACAAAAACTAATAATTGCTTTCCAGTTGGAGAGACCTAGATGGCATCATATTTAACTTCATCTCTAAGTGGCAGCCTTTACCTTATGTATGACACCTCTACCAGGTTAATGGCTGACAATTTGCTCACAGGGAGCTGCCATCCTGTTGAGAATTGCGTTATTGATAAACAGGGTGATCTGGCTTTAGATTCCCTCCACCACATCAAGCAGCTGTGCTGAACAGCAATGGATCTAGTATTGAGCAATAATAATAATACTTCCAGCACATCTGAGATGGCCCTTTCAGCAATGACTGGTTAGCCATTGAGTTTGTTAGTCACGTAAAGACAGCTTTGTTTATTAGTACATAATCAAAGCAGCTAGTGTTCTGTATATTGATCACTTGTGATAAAACAGTATATCAACTCTCATTGCCATAAACTGCACCTCTTTACTGTATTACAAGTGCAGCTTACTATAACATTACAGGTACAACAGTTAAGACTGAACCTCACAGCAATAAATCTGAGCCTCGGTGTTCAGTTTGTTTTTGGCTGACAAGCCATTATATAATGCTTATTTATTAAAACCTGTAGGGCGAGATATAATGAGTACACCACCCTATATCAAGATAGATTTAAGAGGAACTGCCCAGAGAATTACTGAACTCTTAAATTATAAAATATACAATATAAATATAATAGCTAGGCGATGCACTATAGCAGAGGGCATTTGTGCTTAACTATAATTCACAGCAGTGCTAGAAAACACACATCTTGTGGAAGTGAACTATTAGAACAAACATCAACATGGTGTTGATGGAGCTGGCTAAGGAAAGTATGCACTATAGTGATGAGGACAAGAAGCAACAAAAGTGTAATGAATTTCCCCTCAGGATATTACCCTACCAAAGGTAGAAGTGTAGAATTACTTTACATTAAAAACATAACCATTCATCTGTTTCTTTTCTCAGTTGAGATACCTTATCTAACCCAACCCTTTCTATCAGAATTCTGATTAGCAGTTTTTCCAGCCACAAAGGCATCTTTTTGGTCCACCTAAACACCTGCAAGGTAAGAAAGAAATACACCACTTTTAAAGTCTGGAATGAACAAATACATTGGCTTTAAAGCTTGGAACAGTCTATCACTCTGCCTCTGAAGTCTGGAACAACGGCCATGATCTGCTAATCCTCTGTATCGTGAAACCCTGGATAAATTGAAAAAAATACCCTGGAGTCCTGTACCAGCTGAAAAAGGAAACGTGGAAGAAAAATAAAGTCATCTTTTGTAGAAGAGTAAAACTGGGTGCTACTTTTTGGGGGAGAAGGCCTATGAGGAATGGAGGAAAATGTTTCAGAGTTTATTGCTACAACCTGCAGTCCAAGGCAGCCCTGTAGAAACAACCTGCAAGGATGACCAAAATAAATTATGCAGATTCTCTACTTATAGACATACAATTGCTTAAAACCTGAGGGGGGGGGGGGCTTCATTACCCAAGATCAGGCAGAAAGCCTACTTTAATTATTTTCTTTGTTATTTTCAGAAACTGTATGAGTAAGATTTCTGCATGGGAAGATGTTACGGATGGTGACAAGTGTAATGTGGGAAAGGTTAAGTCAGGAATGACAAAGCAAGAGAAGGCAAGGTACTTTAAAGAGAAAAGACACATGGTCTACGTAATCTAGCTCATTGTGTGTTCAGACATACAGGAGCGGTGGGTGAATCTGTGGTAAATCTTTGCAGCCCTTTTCAGAAAGTGGTGTGATACTATAGGAGCTGAGGATGGGAAATTAAATCCCTATACGCAAAGGCAGATCTGAAAAGAAGTCCGGCATTCACATTTCACCCAGCAGAGATTTTCGAAAGGATTACACAGGAAAGATGGTACTAGATCTCTTAAAGATGTACAGTTGTATGGTTTCACACAGTGCGGTACTAACAATCCAGTTTGATCTAGTTATATGACTGGTTTACCTCTAAGCGGACAGGGGGAGCCCCACCTGAAAGGCCAATGGTACAGTGGTTAAGGTGTATGCCTTTCAACCACAAGGTGCAAGGTTTGATTCTCACCACTAGCAAGAGCTTTACAAGATTTAGCTATATTTTAGCAATGTTTCTGACACTGTGTCTACCAATAGTTTGATAGGAACTTAACATGGGAACTGGACTCAAACTGGAGAAGTGGATACATACATGGATGAGTATCTTGAGCAAACATATCCTTATTTCTGACTCATACCCATGGGATAAATAAGAAAACTGACATGTCTTGCAAACCAAACATTTGACTTCATAGATCACATGCTAATGAGACACAACACCAAAACATATGCCCATATATAGTAGGTTCTGGCTTTTAGGCTTGACTGCATTACTAAAGACTTGTATATCTCTGTGCATTTTTCAGCCAATATGATAAACGATTTAGACCTGTGCATTACTGTGTACCTTTGAACCACTGTACTGAAACATATCTGTTTTTTAGGGGTAGCATGGATAGATAGATATATCGCCCATGCGGCCTTGAAAATGCTAAGCATTGTAAATGACTTTGTATAAATACATTTTTGAGTTTTTACAGTATTTTCTCGCTATGTCCTTTATCACTCTGCTGAGAAAGTTTTATTTTTTGACACAGAAGGGAGCAGTCTGAGGCTTTAGGAGAACTATCTATGGGAATATCCATAACCAATGGGATGTCTCAAGGTTTGATAGCAGGGCAGGCCTTGTTTAGTATACTTGTGTCACATACCACTTCAAACTTGCATAGTAAGATTAATCTACTTGCCAGTGAAACCATGAAACAGTCAATGGTCACAGATGGAGGGGCCATTATCCATAGAGCCTGCCTAGCACATCTGGAGTGCTGGCTGAACAACTGTAAGACTGGATTTTAAGCAAAAAAATAAATAGTTATGTACTTTATATGAGGAATCCATTGGAAAATGAACACACACATAAAGACCACAGGCAAAAGAAAAGGAACTGAGGCCATAACTACTCCAAAATCACATAACATAGTGCACTACAACAAAGATCTTGCAAAGACCAACAATATGCTGGACTGCATAGTTAGAGGAGTACACTTGAAACATACTGAACAGCTCCTCCTTTTATAAAAAGAACAGGTATGGCTGCACTTTAAGTATTAGGTCTAATTTTAATAGATATACAGAGAAATGGAGGTAGCATATAAAGCAGGTGCATCAAAAAAAGAGGAAAATGGAGAGATGAGGGTATGTGAAAATATTGCAAAAGCGTATTACAATGACGGTGAACCTATGACACGTGTGTCAAAGGTGACATGCCACGACGTTTTGGGTGACACGCCAGCATTCACCAACACCCAAGTTACCAAAGAAACTGCTTTTGCATTCATTGCTCTTGTTAAGTGCATTGAATTATTTTGTACCAGGAGTCAGTTCAACAACACTGTTGCAAAGGTAAGGAAGTTATTAACTTCAAAGACTATTTCAGTATACTGTGTCAATAGAATTGGCAAACGGTAGTGCTGACATTGTTTTCTTTTCCTGGTTATACTTCTGCAAAGGGCAAGTAGTCTGCATTTCTAAGCGTGTGCTGTTTTACATTGCTCAACTGTCCCTCTTAATCCCTCCTAAAATTGCCGATATTTTACACTTAATATTGACAATAATTAGATTTATACACTTCAGAAAATGTTTATTAATTCATGTTCATTTATTTCTGTCAGTGTCTCAGATTAATAGTACCAGCAGTTTAAAACTCTCCATGTCTCTTAATTCGGGTCTATATTAGAATACCGAACGTTCAAAATTTCGAGTGTTCTAATAGCTGAAAATATCAAAGAAACAGAAAACCAAATTTTTTTTCCTAGGGAAAGAATTTGGTTGTCCGTTTTTGTTGCTTTGGTATTTTCAGAGCTGTGGTGGAAAGTTACGGGTTGGGTTCAGGTAAGTGTGCGATTGTGTGGATGTGAGGGTTAGGGTGGGTTAGGTGAGTTAGGGTAAGGGCACAGGTCAAGTAAGTGTGCGATTGTGTGGATGTGAGGGTTAGGGTGGGGTAGGTGGGTTAGGATTAGGGTGCGGGTGAGGTGACTGCGATAGTGATGGACCTTAAGGTTAGGGTTTGGGATAAGGTAAGTGGATAGTTAGTGGTGTATGTATAGTTTAGTGTAGGGTTAGGTGTAAGAGTTTAGGTGTATGTGTGTGGATTGCTGTTTGTTTGGTGTGCTTGTGTTGTTTGTATGTGTTTTGGAACAGCAAATTTTTCCCTAGGGAAAGATTTGCTGTTCTGTATGTTCGATGTTTTAAATTTTCGATTAATAGGGTTCGATATTAGAACACTCGAAATTTTGAAAGTTCAGTGTTCTAATATAGACACTCTTAATTCTAGGTTTACCTCTGATTCTGTTGAGATTTATCCCTGATGTACTGAGAGCTATGCTGTTTTATTTATTTATTTTATTTATTTATTTTTGTTTGGAAGGGGTGACACATCAGCAGAGTCAAGTTAGGCATTTTCCGAAATTTTGACGTGCCGAACCTAAAAGGTTCACCATCACTGGCTTAGTTTTTACCCTCTGAAAAAAAGAAGGGCAGAAGAGGATGGCATGAATTCAGCACCTTATCAGGGTTAGACAACAGCTCTGGGATTGAAGAAGAAGGATAGTGAGTAAGAAGGCTTAAGGGCAGCAGCTAGAAGAGGAACACTTCAACTCAGAGTATTGGATATCAGACAGAGAGAGAAGAGAGTTAAGTATTGGATTGCATTGCCAGAGCTGGTACTACAGTGTGGAACAACAATGCATTTTGAGAATTTCCAAGTCGTCGTGGCGTGGAGATTGATGACAAAGCCTGGATCAGAAAAATGGGTAAACTGCAACATTTGAATAGGGTCAATAGACTATAGAATTTTTGTATGCGTATTTTCATTTTGTTATCTTATCACAACTGAATAGAATGATTACATCTCTATACTGTGGAAAATTAAGAACATAATGAAACTAATGAATGTTACAAATTAAAACAGATGAAACCTAAAGTGAATCACGTGTGTGAGAAAGCTAAATCTGAAAGTCTCTAAGATGTTGGACTGAGGTTATTTTAGTCAAATTCTATTCTGGAATGAAAACTTGGATTTCAAAAGTAGAATTCACAAGTTCTTTTTCCATGAGGGCAAATCTCTCCACATCTCTTTCTTACTATAGTTATCTTCACAGTTATTTCACTAAAAGGGGTATTTCACTTGCGTCAAACTCCATTTGATTAATATGTATTTTGGAGAAATGCACGTTAATAGCCAACAAATGAACATGCTACTGCAAAACTGAAGACATTAGAAATGCCATGAAGGAGTGGAAGTGTCTGGATGACTTCCAAGCGAGACATCTCAGTGACTTCTTAAATGTAAACATTACCAATTTATAGCTCTATGGTTTCAACTGGTAAATATCTATATCAAGGGTATAAGTGAATATTAGCTTTAACATTCAAATGTTGCATAACAACAGATTATATAAAAGGATAAATTGCCAAAATATGTCAACAGGTTGAAAAAGATACTTACACAAGCTGGTTAAATAAGAAACATGGAATAACTGTACAAAGGAGGCTGAAGTTACATTTAACACAAAATATAAAAGGAAATTCTGCAGCTGTATTATGAAACCATATGTTAGTGTTAGCTGTTGATGAGGCTTCCCAAATGAAGAAGTGGATGATACTTTCCCATAACGCTTTTTATAATGTATAAGGCAACATGCTAACAGAGATTATGCTTTCTTATTCAAAACGCAATTACTTTGGATATTATCTATCTGATAAAGTGGAGACAGGAATGGTTACACTTCAAAAGATGGGATGTTAGCTATAGTAGGAGCAAGTGTATGCTTATGGTAGAATATACATCTTTACTTATTGGGGAAAAATGACCCTCTGAAAATGTGATTGATAAATAAGGTTGTGAACAGGGAATAAACATGCAAATGATGTATTGTGTGGAATGCTTCCACACCTTCCATTATGATTCCATGAGTTCAAACTGACTGCAGTCCCAACCAGATAAAACAAAGCAGTCAAAGCTGCAGGTAGAAAAATAACCTAAAATAAAGATTTTTTTTGCTGAGGCAAGCGTCTTGACCCCCCCCCCCCATGTTGAAGGCTTAAATATACTGACTGCATGGTTACAAAACGGTGAAGAAGAAAGAAACAATCATATAGAGAATCAGCAAAGGATGTGGATATTGGGGTGTTAAAACTGATGAGTTTAAAATCTCATCAAGTTTAAACTCATGGACTAGTAGGGTCATGGCCTCCATATAACTTACAACCAACTTTTCATTTTAATTTTGGTCTCTGCTACGGACTCCTGATGACAGTTTTTATTGGTTGTATATAGCCTAGTCATTTGATTTTATTACAATGGATTCTGAAGAAGTCTCAGGCAGAGACAAAAATGATATGCATTTTTTAAACAAAATATCTTTTTGAGTTTTTTGTTCTGTCACATTATCTATATAATTTTCATATAAAACAATTCACTTGCTGCTATAGTTCAAAGAAAATTTTAAAAAAAGAACATGTATTATTAACACATGTACTAGAATTTCAATCTCATCTTTAAACATCCCATAAAATTAAAAATATCATCTACAGATGCCATGTCCTAGAATTTGTGAAATGTAACAGCATCAATTCTATACAAAGAAACCTTGCATGACTAGCATAATTATTTCCTTTGATTCCTAGAAGGTGTGTTCATAAGCAGTTTTGTCTGGGAATCCTTTATTTCTATTTAGACTTAACCTCTAGAGCTTGTAATATGTTAATAAATTCTGTAGAAACAAATTCAACAGATGTGGATACAACTTCTCTTCTAACATTCTCAGTGGCCTAGATTCCTGAAGCATGGCCTATACCCTGACTTGTAAGTTGAGGAGTCTTTTTTCCAAGTACATGCCCACAGTATTCAAGTTCATTTTGAAAGATTCACATTTGTGATTATTTACTGTAAGCCCATTCTATCTTAGCCTATCGAAGAGCTTCTATCTGTTCTCTGAGTCCTCTTTTTTCATTCTCCCTGTGACGATAGGAGGTACTGCCAGTCATGCCAGGGAAAAGTAGGGTAGTGGATATATGACTTGTGCCAGCATGACTAGCTGGCATTCAGCTGGCTTATTTAAAAAAAATAAGGGAAATGTAAATGAGCTGTTAAATCACAGAACGGCACCCCACAGTGATGAGTAGGCCCGGAGATGGTAGGGCTGGGAGCAGCCATTACCTGTTAGTTTTTGTAAAGAAGAGGGGAAGTGTTGTAAATGTTTATGGCTCCAGGCACTGCCATAAAAGCTTCAAACGTGTATTCTAGCAGTTTGCTAATGTCCTGTCTCAAACTCTACAGTCAGATGACCAAATGAGGTAATTCTGCAAGTCACCTTTATTTATTTATTTTATTTGTTTAACATTTGTTAACTGGGAAAGTCTGACTTGGAATGAAGCCAATTTTCAGCAGAGCCTTGGGAGAAACGCTCCAGATGCATGTCTTTCTAACGTGGGAGGAAACTGGAGTACCTGGAGGAAACCCACACGAACGCCGGGAGGACATGCAGACTCCACACAGAAGGCCCCCTAGCCGAGAATCAAACCGGAGAACCTCTTGCTGTGAGGCAACAACACTACTGCTGCACCACTGTGCCATCCTTGGATATTATATTTTACACGGATATAGAGTATTTTGTTTGGGAGCCTGACTAGAAAAAACGCTCACCTATTTCATCTTGCCTTGCCCAAGTAAGTTATTAGGGAACAGTAAATTCTCTTAGATTCAGTCAGGAATATAGTGAAGCTTAGTTTAGAGATTGTTTTTCTTTATTTGTATGAGTCTGTCCATCAATGTTGTTCTCAATATTTTCTGTGATTTGAACTGTGTGGTTTACTGTGAATATATATTCAGTATTTTCATGTACTTTTATTATTTATTATTAAATATATTTAAAAATACTATTGTGGCTGGTCCTTAGTATCTAACCTTTGAGACTACTTATATTTATTTGGTGACACTGTGTGGTCACTCCAGAAGGCCTAACCACCTTCATGAACTACTACCATTTTTATTAGCATTAATATTGCACAGTACAATTGGACATCCTTTGTCAAGGGCCTTAGAGTAGCTTATTGTGAAGTGTCTGGTAGCAGTGTTAACTACCTTATGCCCTGGACGGAAGGGGGCACAGCATGTACATCTGTGCCAGCCTTTCCCAGGTATCTGTGCGAAAAATCAAATCTCTCAGTGTGTTTGTGTGTGTGTGTGTGTGTGTGTGTGTGTGTGTGTGTGTGTGTGTGTGTGTGTGTGTGTGTGTGTGTGTCAGCTACTTGCGGCAGGGACATGGAGCACTGGGTTCACAAAGAGGGTGCTAGAGGACTTGTTTTGGACACTCAGCTGAGGACCTAACGCTACAGCTGTACCAGTTGGGAGTGTTACTGGGGATCTGGAGGGTGACAGATACAGAGACATCCAGACCCATGACTGAGTGTGTTCCCTGTATGCACTTAAGGGAAACTGTACCTGATTCAGAGAGGTCTGCATCTGGAAATACTGAGTGTATCCATTTGTATTTCAAGAGCACGTCCCACTCCTGCATCAGTGGTGAGGATTCAGGCTCCTCAACTACTGGCCGAGCATGGGGACGACACATATTGGTGCCCATAAAATTAGGAACTACTTGGAGTACTTAGGGCAAAAGCAGACAAAAATGCAATACTAGAAGTGAGTCAACTGCTGGAATAAATTTTATGCATACTTTTGACATCAACTCTTAGAATTTTCATTTGCTTCCACTTGTGCATGTGACTGTGCCACAATCATTTCTAAAAATTCTTCTCTCCATCAGGAATGAAAAAAATCTGTCTGTTTGTTATCAGCAGACATTTTATAGACTTTACTAGAGGACTGACAGCTGAAATGTCAATTGGCTCATAAGTTCATAGGTGATTATTGGGCTAATGGCCCTTGAAGGCCTTTTTAAACCTAGCCATGTTTTCACATTTGTAAATGACAGGATAAATTACCCAAGGGCATATAACTGTATTTAGGTGGCAGTGCATTTACAAGCTGTCTCTGTCCAATAGGGGCGTCAGTGCTAGTCCAGAGGTACATTTGTAATTCCCCATCCATTGGTCCAGGTTACATTTAAATAGGATCAGGGACGAATTCTGCTTCACATGTATGGGAAGCCAGTTCCAGAGCAGGAGTAGTCTCTATGACACATACCTATCCCTCCAACATGATCTATTTATGTTGCAAATGAGGTTTATGTCCTTCAATCAGGTATTTCTAATGCTGTCAGACTTGAGGATGTGCAGCAATTCCATTAGTACTGGATCAGATGATGCCTTGTAAGCGAGACATAGATCATCACTCAGTAGACTGTGAGAGACTGAGTACAAAGATAAGGCTTGAGGCTGTCTGTGTATTCCATGTGGTTTATGCCTTGTATTCTTTTTGTGAGGAACCTCTTTGGGCATTCCAGTTGTTGCATATGCCTGGTAAGATACTGAAGGGAGCATTGTATTCAATGACTGGACTAATGAGGGCTGAGTACAGAGGGATATTGACATCTTTGGGCTGTATGCCATACCTTTTCTTATAAACTGCACAACATAGAATGGCTTACTTACAACTGTAGATGCATGATGGTCAAAGGTCAAGTCACTGTCTGCATATGTTCCAAAGTTCCTAACCACTGGGTCTACTATTAGGAGTCTGTTTTCTATGTGGTAATTCCCAGAGGTGAACAACTTTCCAAACAGATACTATTCTGCATTTTTTGGCATTCAGTTTTGGACTATGGCTCTGGGACCAATTATTAGTTTACAACATGCCCTCTTGGAAGATATTAGTGCCCTTGGAGATTCTAGAATTGTGCCATGCTTGCAGTTGTCTGCAAACCTGGTCAACCAGTGCTTTTAACATTAACTCTGACTTCCAAAAAGTAGATACAGTAAAAGGAGCAGCCCCAGGACAGAGCTGTGAGAAACTCCACTAGTGACTGGTCATTTTGTGGAGGTACAGTTTCCTATCTAGACTTCCTGCGTCTAATCTGTAAGCCAGATGGCTATCCAGTGGGTAACATAGGGGTTTACTCTTAGTGTTGTGAGCTAGTTAACAATGCCTGAATGGGGAATAATGTTGAATGCTTTGGCCAGGTCAAAAAAGATAGCATATAAAGTTTTGCACTCGTCCATAGCTTTAATGACTTTATCAAAAAAGTCTGCCAGGTTAAGCAGGCACAAGCTCCCTTGACAAAATCAAACTGTGCTAGATCCATTGTCTGAAGATTTTCCATGTCTCTGTTTATAAAATTCATTATAATTCTCTCCATGGCCTTACATACAGGACTGGTCAGACGTATGAAACTCTAATTACCCGGGTAAGCAGAAGGCCTGTTCTTGAATAGGAAGGATAACTGTTACAATCCTCTTTTCCCTAGGCATGAAGCCAATTTGGGGGTTAAGGTTGAACAGTGATTTTAGAGGGAACAGTAGGTCATGTTTCATGTTATTTGGGAGGCATCCTAAAATATAATCAGGGCCCATAGATTCTGTATTTTTTGCTTTGGAAAGTTCATTGAGGACTTGTTCGTTAGTGATAGCCAAGGAAATTATGGTCAAGAGTATCCCTTGGGCGATAATGGGGGTGGGGGTGAGTAGGAGGCAGGTGAAATTGAAGCTAAATTTATTAGATAACAGGTTTGGTATATCCTCTGGCTCTGTATAGGTGGCTATGTTTACAATTAATTCAGCACACAGTTGTGCATTACTTTTGAGGTTGAGAACATAGCTGAAGAAGGTTTTGGGGTTTCTTTTATCTGCACGGCTATCTTTACCTCAAATTGTGCTTTGGTGGACTTGATAAGACTCCTTAGTTGCTTATTTAGTTTAATGAGGTTTTTCACCTTACTGGGCATTGCACTTCCTAGTTCGGGCAATGGTTTTCTTCTTTTTGTTATACAACTTATTGAGATTCCACCAGAGTGGCCTGTTCTTTGAGTTAGTTCTATGCTTACATGCATACTTCCTTTGAGTTGTCTTTCCTCGCATTAGCAGTATGGTTACATACCATTTACTGCTCATTATCTTAAATAACACCCTGCAGTTTCCAGACTGTTTAGCTTATTTTCTATTTTAGGTATTGAAAAATAAAGTATTTCTTCAGTCTTGTTAACATTTAGGCCACCATTCATATCCTGGTCAATTTGTGTCTCTCAGGGTCAATCTGTGTCTTTCAGGGCCACTTTCTGTCTCCCATTCTTCCAGTATCTTTGAAAGTAATTACTTGGGAATTAATACAGTGGCAGTTTAGCTCAGTTCCTGTTATCTGCTCTATGACATACTATCATCTGCCTAAGTTTCTGGTAGCTCTGATGCATGTAGAAGATCCCAAGGCTCTTACTGAAAACAGAAAGGGAATTTCCCTGGTGCCCTAGGTTAACTTCTGCTTGTCAACATAAACACCACCTCAGCTCTCCCTGAAGAGAGACCACTAGCCTAGTAGGATTAACTTGATCAAAAGATAAATAATACACTAATAAATCATGCTATTCCTCTTGCATTGCATAAGAAGAGAATAAGCTGTTGTTTTAGCCTTGTTTCTTACTGGTACACTTCACTTTCCATTTCTGGTAAACTTTTCCCTGTGCACTTTTTAGCACTTTAGACATATAACGGTATATGTGGGAACATTTACATTCCATTACAGAAAGCAGTACTAAAAGCTGTTCCTGTTCATTTACATACTAGATTTCACTTCTACCACTTCTGAATTGATCCAGTAATGCATCTTCAATTTGAATCATACATTCTTCCTCTTAACAAGAATTAAAACTGATTTGTT
The DNA here is from genome assembly GCF_019279795.1 of Protopterus annectens. Lineage (NCBI taxonomy): Eukaryota > Metazoa > Chordata > Ceratodontiformes > Protopteridae > Protopterus > Protopterus annectens. Next base: position 364,658,756 of record NC_056746.1, on the reverse strand, counting down.
TGGTGTACGTTGTCTAGGCAGCTCAAAGGCACTAATATGCTCTACCTATTCATCCATTTTAAAATCGTGTTTACGCTCTTCCTTTTTGCTAATTAGTTTCCTGCCATACCAACATCACTATATAAGAATTTGTTCATGTTCCACTTATCAAAAGGACTATCACTTTGCACCAACATGCAGATTGTTAAAAAGTCTAAAACTGCAAACAACGTTTCCTGTTATTTAAAGCCACAAATCACGTAAGTACTATCAAATGAAAATGACTCCACTTACTTTTACACAACTTAACAAGTCTATTTTACTTCAAAACATGGCTTGTCATTTTTGGTTTTGTAGTCATAAAACACCTGTAACTTTTCCCTAGAAATTTACGTTCATTAATATTGAAATTCCGCGGTGGTGCAGTGGTAGCATAGTTGCCTCACAGCAAGAGATTCTCCTGTTCAATTCTCGGCTGGAGTGCGGGGAGTGCCTTCTGTGTGGAGTCTGCATGTCCTCCCGTCGGTTGGGTGGGTGTTCGAAAGACATGCGTAAATGGGCATGCCTTCATTGAAGGTTGAACGTCGAGCTGGCACCTCGACGTTCGTGAAAATCTACTGTCAATCATTAGCGGACCGGAGTTCCGCTGTGGCGACCCCTAACCGGGAAAAGCCGTAAGAGAACAATATTGAAATTGCTTAATTTTGCTTACACTATTCATAAAGTTCACTCCATCAAGTTGTTTCATGTCTATATCATAAGATCGAAGAATAAAAACGCTGACTTACCTTTCATTGACATGGAAATGTCGAAGCTGCAGTTTATTGAATGGCCAAATCACTGATTTCTTTCCAAGGGAAAGAAATCGTTTGGCCCTTCTGTTACATCTGCCCTTTCCCTGACTGTAGTGCAATCTCGGAGTTAGAATATTTAGTTGGGTGGGTGTGGGGGGTGAAGCCCCTCACTTAAATGTGTTTATTTTTAAGTGGTGTTAGTTGCTGAGCTACCGATTTCAAATCGGTGATTTGCAGTTTCAATGAAGTGCAGCTTCAAGATTTTTGTGTCAATGAAAGCTAAGTCGACATTTTTATTCTTCGATCTTATGATATAGACCTATTGTTTCAGCAGCTAACCATTAATTAATTTGCATTCAGTGACAACATTAACTTGCTTAATTGTATTTTTTTTATAAAACCTGCTTAACACTGTCAGCACATTTGCCTGCCTTTCTATAATTAATATATCTCATTTTCTAATGTACATTGTATGCCCCTTGTGCATTACTTGCAGTATACAACCATTAATGTTTCTTTAGATGTAATTTCATAATTATTGCTTTGTCAAACTTTGTACACGCTGTTATTTGAAAATTGTTCTGTGTTTTCATTAAATTCCATTACATTTAGCAGGCTGTTACCAGACAATCAGATCCTACAGTTGTTTTCAGTCTCTACCAGATGACTACCAGATTGCACTACCTATTAGCTACAAATTACCTGAAACAACTGAAAATAAAAAACATTCTTGGGATTACTTCCAAACTGCAGTCTTGTTAACAGCATCCTGTGCCCTGTAAAGTTGGAATGTCTTTTTCATTGAAAAAAATCCTGCACACTTGCATTCTGCTCTTTCCTTTAAAGTACTTGAATGTCTTTGGCTTAGCACCACTCTCAGTCCACTAAGATCACACATTCAGGTGTGTTAGTCTGACCTTAGCTGATGTGTTATAAGACCTGTTTCACCTTTGCAGCCCCCATCCATGGACCCTTCTACTGTTACACTAAGATCTCCAAAGCTGTACAATGCAGTGCAAGTGATAACTGATAAGCATGTCTTCCATTGCAGAATTACACTGTTGTTCCTTACCGTACACCAGTTTGTTTTCAAATCAGTTTTGCATATTTGGTGAAGTAACATCTCTATGAAACACAGAGTGGCAATATAATTATAAATGAACCTGGCTAAAGTAACACCCACAATGTCAGGATCTTGATTAAGGATCCCAGGTCAACATAACTAACTAAGACATACCTATTAGCACAAGAATGGTGGAAAAAAACTCCAAAAAAAATGGAAGAACAAAGGCCCAAAATCAGCAACATATTTTAATTGTTGCTCTTATAAAGTGAAATAGCATGCATTTTTTTGAAGGATATGAAACTTAAAACTCGTATATCATAACAACTTTAAACCTCAAGAATTTGTCAGAAACTACAAATTTTATGAGGATCGGACCAAACATATCAGGCAAAAATCTGGACATTCTGTGAAAATCTAGACAGTGGGGAGGTATGAGCCGAGTTTCCAGTTTACTTTGCAGAGAGCCAAACACATTTCAAGAGCAACAAATTGCACAGTACAGATGTTCCTGCAAATTTCATAGCAGTATCTAACTGACTACGCCCTTCCCACTCACATGTAACTCCTTCTCTCACTTCTCTAAGCCTGGAACTTGTAAAGAAACATAAATATCTATATCCTTCTTATCTAAAACAACATTATAATTCCCTACTCAATAGCATACTGCATCCTTAGTCTGTCATCAGAGTCTACCCATTATCATTTAGCATCACCGAGTTTTACACTATTCAGTAAATTATCTGAATAACGGAGATGCCAAGAGCTGTGTTATTAACTGTATCTACTCTTAAGAGATGTAAATTTGTGTTGCACTCTGAATGTATTGCTGCCTTTATAGATTTTCCCCTTTGCCTTGGGTAAAAATGGTCTCTGGACAGATTATCACTGTTACTAAACAAAAACAAATGCATGCAACTGTCACTATTTGTTCAACCCATCTACTGGCACTGTAGCATAGTTTGTAACATGCTCTGTGATATGGCAGTTTGTAAGATTTAACCAGGCCATCAACTGAGTAATGTAATGTGTGAAGTACTTTGGGATACAGGACATGTAACTTATTTCACTCATTACTACTTTATAATAGCCAGTAACACAGAATGTAGTGTATGATCCTGCGGCTGTGGAATGGTGTGCAGCTGCATGTCACAGTCTGTGATATGGTAGTGTGGCTGCATGTGACATGCTTTGTATGATACCATAGCTGCATGCTAAGTACTTCATGAATTGGTACTACATCTGTATGACACCTACAGTGGTATGGTGCTGTAGTTTCATGTCACATACTAAGTGCACTACAGCTGCATGACACCTGGCATGGTAGGGTACCATGGCTACATGTGACATGCTTTGCTATGATGCTGCAGCTGTATGTCACCTATTCCATGAACTGGTACTGCAGCTGCATGACAGCTGGCATGGTATGATGCTACAGTTGCATGACACATGCCATGGTATGAAGCTACAGCTGCATGACACCTGGCATGGTATGGTACTGTGGCTGCATGATATCTGGCATGGTATGATGCTACAGCTGCATTACACCTGGCATGGTATGTTGCTACAGCTGCATGACACCTGGCATGGTATGATGCCATAGTTGCATGACACATGCCATGGTATGATGCTATAGTTGCACGACACATGCCATGGTATGATGCTATAGTTGCATGACACATGCCATGGTATGATGCTATAGTTGCATGACACATGCCATGGTATGATGCTACAGTTGCATGACACCTGGCATGGTATACTACTGCAGCTGCATAACACCTGGCATGGCATGATTCTACAGCTGCATGACACTTGGCATGGTACGGTTCTGCCGCTGCATAACACCTGGCATGGTATGATGCTACTGCTGCATGATACCTGAAAGGGATTTAGTACTGTGGCTGCATGACACCCGGCATGGTATGATGCTACAGCTGCATGACACCTGGGATGGTATGATGCTACAGCTGCATGACACTTGGCATGGTATGGTACTGCTGCTGCACAACACCTGGCATGGTGTGATACTACAGCTGCATGATACCTGAAAGGGATTTAGTGCTGTGGTTGCATGATACCTGGCATGATATGATGCTACAGTTGCATGACACATGGCACAATATAGTTTTATAGCTGCAAGTGGTTGCATGATGCCTGGCATGATATGATGCTACAGTTGCATGACACATGGCACAATATAGTTTTATAGTTGCATGACACACACCATGGTATGATGCTGCAGATGAATAACAGCCACCTGGAGCTTTTCTTCCCGGGCCTCTGCTGAAAGTGGAACTTGTGCCCATTCAGACTTTCCCAGTAAACAAAGCACAATAAATAAATAATATGTGTGTAATGGTATGGTATCATACATGAAATGACCATGAAGTGAAATAATGCCATAAGAAGAAGCAATTTTGCAATGGTGTGGTGTTGCAGGTTGCCAATCATGAAGTGGCATAGTGATGCAAATTAGGCTATCATCCTTGTAACTGCATGGCTGCACATGGGCACACTGCATGACGTGGCACAGCATGACTAGAATACCTTTCATGGAGTTACATGACAAAGGAACTGTTGGTGGAGCTGCATAATGCATACAGGCAACACTCATAGAATTCTATGGCATAAGAGGTATTACCATGGCGTAGTATGGTGTCTCAGTGCCATTCTTGCTACTGCATGGCATCAGAGCGACAAAACCTCTACACTGGCATGGCTAACAAAAGAATAACTTCCCAGAAGTAGTAGATGCTCAGCAGCATGACAAAAGGTACCAGCTGTGCACAGGTTTAATATCACTGACATCCATGAAGGTGCACAGTACCATCACTGCACTAAGTATCATATGAACAACAGCCACGCCATGCCATAACTCAGTTCAACTAATGCAACAGCCATGCATTTAAAATGACCCTGTTCAAGTCTAAGCATCATATTATTTCTCTTACTTTTGTTAATTTCTTTAAAATATATCACATTTGAGGAGGTGGAGTCCACATTAAAATTTATGGTAACAGTATAAATGTGGACTGCATTATTTACCTGTAATTTGTTGTTACTGTGCACTTCCTGAACATTACAGGAGACATTTTCAAATGTTATAGAATTATTAAATTTCAGAAGGGCTGCACAGTTTTGCAGAAGTAGCTGCACATAAATGAGAGATATAGTTTAAAAAGAAATGGAAAATAACTTTGGGTAGATGTGTGGGAGTAGAGTTGCTGATACACATAACCTACCACAAAGAAGACTAATGATTAAACAACAGTAGGAGAAGCATAAAGCCATTTTGGAGAGGAGGAAGAAATCAAATACAAGGCAAGTTACAAAAGGAAAGTTCTGTGTGGAGTGCATAAAAGGCAGAAGAGGTGGGTCCACACGGTCCTTGTCTTCCGCCAGATTCTACGAGTCTGTAATGAGCAAATACAAACACTGAGTAGTGATGAATTAAGACTTTTTAAAACAGAATTAATAACTAGTGACAAAATTGTAGTAAACTACATCAGAACAAAACAAGTTTGCTTAAGGTTTCCCTCCAACACAGAAAGGTTTGGGGGGGGGGGGGCTCAGAAGCTTAAAACAGAGAAAGATGGTCCAGTTTATGAAATATGTAGTTTACAGTAGTTTGCATGACCAATGAGCCGTTTATTATGGTTTCTTAACACTGACAAAACAAGAAACATGTAAGGTTTCACTAAACTATGCAAACATGTCAAGAAATACCAAATCATGCATTCATCCAAAACCAAGACTTCCAGGTGTTTCAAATCAGTTCAGTACTACTTTACCTAATCAAACACATACATTAATTTAAAAGAATGCTTTCTTCTTCCTTTAAATACAAAATACCTCTTACTTCAATTTATAGCCTTTGTATTTGCTACTATGTATATATATATATATATATATATATATATATATATATATATATATATATATATATATATACACACACACACACACACACACACACACACACACACACACACACACACACACACACATACATACACTGAGTAATGACATCTGAATCTGGCTGGCCTAAAGCATTTGTTGAGGCTAGCACAGCAGTAGCTGAGAATTTACTTGTCATGATAAAATAACAACGCAGAAGATTTCAGCAACACATGGGAACTTGGCCCACTCTGTCACCCCCCCCCCCCAACACACACATACACCAACACTTAATGAGGTAGGGAGAGACAATAATTTAGCTGTTTACAGGCATTGACTATAACTTTTACTACTCCAGGGTGTCCAGAAATTTACCTTTTTGCAACTCAGTTTGCACTGTGCTGTATTTATATACTTGCTTTATTATTTATATATTTGCTGTGTTGTTTATGTCCTTTGTTGTCTGCACTTTTTTTCTCAGAGTAGCTCAGAAGCTAGTTTCAGGTGAGGGTTGTTGAGTCAGCCCATCTTAGCTGTTAGTCATTGCCTGAGGTGTATTTTCCCATGTTGTACTTCCATTACAAACTGCATTTCTGTGAATTTGCGCAGAGCTGATATACAAGAGAGCTAAATTCTCCTGACTGTGAGCAGAGTTGGAATCTTTTCCTATCTGATATTCCAAACTGATAAGTACACTTTTTGCAACTCAGTTTGCACTGTGCTGTATTTATATAGTTGTTTTATTACTTATATATTTGCTGTATTGTTTCTGTCATTTGTTGTTGTCTGCACTGTTTTTCTGCCCTCCCTCCCAAGTGTTCTTGTAGTCTTAAATTGGTGGATTTGGATTTGCCTGCCCCTGCTGTAAATCTGATCTTGGTCACTGCTCCCAGTCCAATCTCATTTGATCATTCACATAGTGCAGCGAGATTATTTGGGCAGGACTGCCCCCTTGCTTCTTTGACTTTCAATACTTCTGTTTCCTCCCTCTCCACTTTAAATAAAATTGTACACTTTATTCATCTTCTTTTACTGTAATTGTGTTCTTCATACTTTGTGCTCTTAAGTGTTCAAATGCTTGTGTTCTTCATACTTTGTGCTCTTAAGTGTTCAAATGCTTTTATTCTGCTGCATTTAATACTGCTTGTTAGTAGCCTAATTAAATTTATCTGCTATTTCAAGCATTTTAAGCTAAGGTCTTAGCACCTGTGCTTCAGGCGAGTTACTTCACATTTAAGAAGGTTCTTGTGGTCTACACTCTTGTGGACAAACCCTTAACAAAACCTCCTCTCCATAAAGTCCTGGATACCATTGATAAAATCTCCTTGTGTTCTAACTGCGTGTGCTTCTCAAACAATCTGGAAACACAGAGATGATAAGTATATTTTTTGGCACTTTTTAACTGTTCAGAGTTCTGCACTGTCTTAATTTTAGCTTGACTGAATTATTTATATATTTGCTGGCATTGTTTTCTGATACTCTAAGTGCCTCAATTTTGATTTTTTTCCTAATTTACTGCTTTCTGCACTTGTTTTTAGTTGTTTTTTAATTTAATTGCATTTATTTAATCTGTATTTGCTTTAATATTGCTACACACTTAAGTGTGCTAACTTGCACTGCATTTGAACTATTGTTACTGCTGTTTTAGCTGCTTTTCTGAAAAAAACAAAAAACGTTCTAAACTTGTTTCACACCCTTCCTGTAACTAGTCTAGTCCAGATACAGATTTGCTGTATCCAGGATTGTTTGTAAGCTTCTGAGCCTCCCCCCAAGCCTTTCTGTGTTGGAGGGAAACCTTCTAGCTTATCAGTGGGAGTGGTAAGTACTAGGTAGCCTATCTACCACAACAGGAGTGGTTTCTGGCCCAGAAATTGTAGTTTATTGTCTGTTTGGGCAGTTTTTCTACCCCTTTCAACTTTCTGGTTTAAAAGTCCACATTTGCACTTGTTTCCTGCCTTTCCTATAAGTAGTCTAGTCTAGATACAGATTTGCTCTATCCAGCTTCTGAGCTCCCCAGGCCTTTCTGTGTTGTAGGGAAGCCGTCTAGCTTATCAGTGAGAGTGGTAAGCACAAGAGTTTATTGGCTGTTTGGGAAGTTTTTCCATCCCTTTCAACTTTCTGGTTTAAAAGCCCACATTTGCACAGGTTTGCACTTGTTTAAGCTCCGCAGATCCAGTTCTGGGATCCAGCAGACTGCAAGAGCATCAAGAAGAGGAAAGAGATACTCTAAGTGCCTCCATTTTGATTTCTTTCCTCATTTACTGCTTTCTGCACCTGTTTTTTGTCATTTTTTAATTTAATTGCATATATTTAAACTGTCTATGCTTTAATATTGCTACACACTCAAGTGTGCTAGCTTGCACTGCATTTGAATTCTTTTTACTGCTGTTTTAGCTGCTTTTCTGCATAAAAAAATTTCTAAGATTGTTTCCCACCTTTCCTGTAACTAGTCTAGTCCAGATACAAATTTGCTGTATCTAGGACTGTTTGTAAGCTTCTGAGCCCTCCCCCAAGCTTTTCTGAGTTGGAGGGAAGCCTTCTGGCTTATCAGTGGGAGTGGTATGTACTAGGTAGCCTATCTGCCACAAGAGGAGTGGTTTCTGGCCCAGAAATTGTAGTTTATTGGCTGTTTGGGCCATTTTTTTCCATCCCTTTCAACTTTCTGGTTTAAAAGCCCGTGTTTGCGTGGGTTTGTGCTTGTTTAAACTCCATGCAGCGGCGTCAAGCTGAGGTAAACTATTACTGGTGCCAGAAAGTCTGCTCTTCAGTTTCTCCCTTAGATCTTGCTAGTTCTTTCACTCTCTCTTACACTTCAAATACCTTAATCGCTTTGCACTTCAACAGGTTTTTGTAGCAATTATTGTAGCACACCTAAGTGCCATCAGCACTAGTCATTCTTCACGAAAATAGCTCCAGTACTTAGTAGTTACGGTGACCCCTCCTGGCATGATTAAAGGGCAGTTCCCTGTGCTTTCTCCTATTAACCTGGTGCACTTGGATATTCTGAGGCAGTGTAGCAGCTGCCTTACATACACAGACAACCCTCTCCTCTTACCTCCCAACATTCAGACTTGTGAGAGATGCACTTATATCACCAAACTGGAAGGTATGCACTCTCCAGCCAAGATCGGACTAGCTGGTCAAGAGGAGAAGGTCAACACTTGCACCACACCACATGGAACACATAGCCCTTCAGAACACCCACCATCGCAGCTCTCACATAAAAACACAAACCACACACCCACTTTCGCGGAGGCTGTCAACAGAAATTTATCCAAACGGCAGAGACCTCCAAGACAGAAATACACTCGACCACCACAACACAGCACAAGCCACAGGATACATAGCTCACCTCCACAGTGTGCCCCTCAACCTAAGCCCCTAAGGCTAAACACCTTGCCCAATACACTAATAATAGATGTCCCACTCACTAGGTTGAATAAGGAGAAGATAACAGTCAGCTGTCTGTCAGGTGCTAGAATATGACACATAACACACGCACTCAGGTTACTCCACAACAAGTATGACTCTGTCATTGTCCATGCAGGTGTAAATGACCTGAGAAGCACCTCCCAGGACTACATGAAAAGAGACTTGGTGGAGCTCTCAGATTATGTGGCCCAGGCAGGTATGACCCTAGCCCTGAGCAGTATCCTACCATCATCCAGAATGATACCGCATTACAAACAAAAAATGACTGACTTCAACAATTGGCTAAGTTTCTGATGTCATTCTAAGGGGATCCAGTATCTGTCCGCTTGGGATGACATGACTGACAGACCTCGATGCTTTGCCAGAGATGGCCTGCATCTGTCACCCCTGGGTTTCTGCATATTGGCTAAGGATTTTGCCACCCATATAGTGCCTTTTTTAGGTGGTGTTACAAAGACCAAATTACCACTGTAACAGCTACAAATAAATGCAATCTCAGGGTCATGCTGCTTAATGCTAGAAGTCTAAATCTTAAGATGAACTCGCTCAAAGCACTCCTCAAAATGGAGAACATCGACACTTGTGCTGTAAAGGAGACCTGGTTTAAAGTGGCAGAAAGCACCCCTACGCTACTAGGCTATAACTCATTCCACACCTTTCGGCCCTGAAACATGGACTGAAGCTCCAAAGGGAGTGGTGTATCCATACTCATAAAGGATATGCACACCTCCGGACTAGTAGCCCAGCATAACGCATCTGAGATACTTCAGGTACAACCAACATTGGGTAAGACAGTGATCCAGGTCATAGCTTGCTACAGATCCCCAACCATCTCTCTAGACTCTCATTCCATGTTCCTAAGCAGTCTGGAATCTATCAAGGTCCAACCCAACACTCTCATACTAAGAGACTTCAACTACTCCTCCATCAACTGGGAAAACTACTCAAGCACCAATACACTGGCCCAAAGCTTACTGGAATTCACCAATTCCAATGCCCTGGACCAGCTCATTTTGACCCCCACTAGAGGAAGCAACATCCCTGACCTGGTTATTATTAACATGGACAACCATTGCTCTACACCAACAGTCAAATCCCTCCCTGGTCAAATCTGACCATAAACTAATCACCATGGAAATCCACATCTTATCCACACCTCCCACAAAGGTAACCACCTTGGAAAACATCTCCAAAGTGGACTTTGGGCTCCTAGAAACAGAGGTGGCTAACTTCACAGCACCCATGCCAATGGAAAATAGCTGCATGACTGTCGAATCATACACCAATGCACTGTATGAACATGTAAATAAATGCATGGAACTAGCCATACCCAACAGAAGTAAGATGTTTTCCTCCAAAAAAGGAAGCCAATCTGGTGGTCCCCTGCCATTAATAAACTCTACAACAGAAGGAAGAAACTGTTGCAGAAAAAGGTGAAAACCCAAGACTGGAAAAACTCCCTTATTAGCCTCAACAAAAAGTTGAGATCCCTCATCAAATCCTCCAAAGTCAGTTATGAAGGTAGAATTGTGGCAGACAATAAAAACAATCACAAAACCTTCTATAGTTATATCAAGAGCCTCCAAGGCAATACCCAGATTTGCTCTGAGTTACTACACAATGGTACCTTCTATACTGAACCAACAGATATTGCCAACATACTGGCCAAGAGATTCAGTGCCAACTTTACCCCCCTCCCCCCAAAGGACCAATCACAATACCAGAAGAATGCCAGGCACCCAGAATTACTGCAGCACAGGTTACAGCTGCATTGTCAAAGGCCATGAATACAGCTTCCATGGGACCTGATAATATCCCTGGCTGTGTTCTACATGAACCAAAAAGCGAACTGGCACCACATCTGTGTGCCCTGTTCAGTCACACTCTCACTTCAGGCTTTGTCTCTACTGAATGGCACACTGCTATAGTCATCCTTCTCATAAAGGGGCAGCGACTACACACCCTGGGAATTATCACCCCATTAGCCTGATGAGTCTGATATGTAAAGCTATGCAGCACATCATCATGGACCTGATTAACAAAGCTACAGGAAATCTCCAAGACCCCACTCAATTTGGCTTTGTGAAAGGGAGATCATGCCTACTCAACCTGGTTGACTTCTTTGAGTCAGTCACCAGGACTGTGGATGAAGGTAAGGCAGTGCATACAGCCTACCTCAATCTGGCTAAGGCCTTTGATACCATTCCTCACTCGGGAATTATTGATAAACTCACCAAACTAGGCATCAACCCCTATACCACTAGGTGGGTTGCAAATTGGCTTACAGACAGAACACACAGTGTGAAAGTAGCGGACTTCAAGTCAGACTGACGACCAGTCACAAGTGGAGTCCCACAGGGATCAGTCCTGGGTCCTCTCCTGTTCGGCATCTACTTCTCAGACGTCCAGACCAACATAAAGGGACTCTGGATGACTAAGTTCACAGATGACTGCAAGCTGGGAGCCATTATTAACTCCCCAATTGATGCAGACATCCTACAGAAAGGCCTCACTTGAGACCAATGACTGGTGTCGAAACCATGGCCTTAAGCTTAACGCCAAAAATACATCATCATTCCCTTTGGTAAAAACCCAGTTCCCACTAATTACCACATTGATGGGAGCCCACTGAACACTGAAGGCATTATAAGAGATCTGGGGATGCAGGTTGACAGCAACTGCTTCTACCACCACATTGCCACTGTGATCAGAAAGTCCTTCTGTGTAGCACATCTCATTACCAAGGGTTTTGCAATCAGGAAGAAAGAGGTCGCCCCTCTCTACTCTTTCCTCATTAGACCAGTCATCGAGTATAATGCCCCATTTCGCATGTACCTCACTAGACACCTGCAATAGCTGGAGAGTCCACAGAAGTACCTCACGAAGAGGATCCTAGGCATTAAACACATGTCCTACATGGACATATTCAAAAGACTCCAGCTATTCTGCCTCATATCGCCTACTTAGAGGAGATCTCTGCTTGACTTACAAAAGCCATGAATGACCCAGCTCTATTAGAAATGCTACATCTAAAGAAATCCCAGTCTCTCCACACCACACGCTCCAGAGACCTCAACCTCATTACCACAATCAACAGAACATGCCAGAGGGACAGTTTCCTCACCCACAGACTGCCCATGCTCTGGAGTAGACTTCTCATACATGTCAAGCAGAGCACCTTTCTGTCCTTCTACAAGAGAAGTCTTGATGGATGGATGGGTATGAGAAAGTTCACCCCTGGGATCACTCCAGTGGCTCTACTTGATAGAGGCACACCTATGAACCTATGAAAACTCTGATGTAGTGTTCCATAAAAGTTTTGATGTAATTAGTACTGGGTCACCTACTCGGACTGCAATTGTATTTTATATTCAGAATCTTATAAGGTACATACCATTACCCTTTTCTGATTAATAAATCTGTAAATGATGTTCTCTTCTTTCACCAGTAAAACCAAAAGACAAAAATCCCACTTGGTCTCATTATCGGTATATATTTACATGGAAACTTCTTCACAGAGGATTTCTAACTACAAATAAAGTGGCTGAAATTAATAAAAGCAATATTTTACTGTGTTGGAGAGGTTTGTAAGAATGTATTGCTGAATGGAAACGTTTTTTAAACTGTCCTCTAAGTCAATTTTGGTGTAATATTGATATTTTAAAAGCTTTATTCTCTGACACATTTTGTGTATCTATGTCTTTAATTTTATTTAATGTAAATGATGGACACGAGTTAAAAATATAACCTTTTACTGCCATGGACAATTCTTGTGGTAGCAAGGAAAAGTATTACAAGAAAATGGAAATCATCTATACTACCACTTTTTGAAGACTTCTTATCTTCTTAAAAGAAAATGCCTTAAGTGGGACCAAAGTAAAAGAACACAAGATTCCTCCCAAACCATTTAATAATAATCCTTGTACAAAAGTGATACCTCTTATAGGACTTTTCAACAGAATCTTGCCTCTAACGACTGAAAAAAGAAAGGAAAAGAAGCATCTTTTGGAACTTTAATATTGTTACCTATTTAGTACAGGCCTTTGCATATATTGTACATAGCAAGAGTCTGCTCACCTTTTCTATCTTTATAATTTACTATTATCATTATATTATTGCAAAATCTGAATATTATCATTGCTTCATAAAAACAGCAATCATTTTTTTGAGCAAAAAAAGGACAAAAATCTCAAGACAGTGTTGCTAAACATGGAATCCTCAGGAAGAATCCATATCTGGCAATTTTGAGGTAAGATCTATCTCCAAACATCGATGACTCCCACGCAGGTCTTTGTCTAATAGGGGACACCAAGTTAGGTATCATTATCTGCTTGCCAGAACTCATGCACGTGCGGTCCCCTACAGGGTGAATAGTGCAGCGGTAGCGTTGTTGCCTCACAGCAAGAGGTTCTCCAGTTCGATTCTCGGCTGGAGTGCAGGGAGTGCCTTCTGTGAGGAGTCTGCATGTCCTCCCTGTGGTTCGGTAGGCGTTCGAAAGACATGCGTAAATGGGCGTGGCCTTCGCTGAAGGTTGAACGTCGAGCTGGCACCTCGGCATTCGGGAAAATCTACTGCCAATCATTAGCGGACAGGAGTTCCGCTGTGGCGACCACTAACTGGGAAAAGCCGAAAGGCAAACAGTCTCACAGAAAAAAAATGCTGTGTGTCTTTAATACTCTTACTTTTCAGCAGGTGCCCAGCATTTTTTCGAACATTCGTAGCTCATTTTCATTCTTGAAGACCTGATATTTTGTACAAAACATTTTTGTAAACAGACCCACTGATATCTTTCAAAGTTTTTGGTGGAAAAAGATCCTTCTATTAGACTGTCTCAGTGATTCCCATGACCGAATCAAAAGGAAACATATGTTAACACAAATTTAAAACTGAATGAGAAATTACCAGCACCTCACCGGGTGAAAGTGTTGACACACATGATGTGTGACTGGAGTAGGGGAAGAGGAAATGACCTGCTGGGTATGTGGATCTTAAAGCAGTGTACTGCAATTTTAAGAGACTGGTAATATTGGAAAGCCTATGGTATTACCAGTTTAACATGTCTGGACAGAATACGTATCTGACCCAAATACACTACCTAGCACCTAGCAGGCTTTAAAGGAACAGTGAAAAATGTTGGAAAACTTCTACCCCTAACCCATGTGGTTCTTGAAGCTTTTTAATAACTTGTGTGTCAGCACAGGTTTTTTCCAGAACAAAAAATATTATAGCACATTATCTATTCTTTTCAAGCTGGGGGTTGTAGAGCATTATTTCTTGTTTATAACTGTATTTTTCATTTGACCTTTCAGAGGATTTTTTTTGTTCTCCTCTCTTTTGTTTTGATTTACAATATAAATAACTCTTCCTCCCACATCTCCCACACAAACATATACTGTAAATATGTAAATTATGCATTACTAAACACTGATGTTGATTAATGACTTGCTACTCATTTACTGTACAATCAAAATTTGGTAAGCTTCCTGAACAATATGGTTTTAAATTGTTTTGCTGGCAAATGGACTGTTAACAGCATGCTTTAAAAAATACCATTAAATTATGTTTCAGTTCTCCCCAGGCTGAATCTGAAAATGGTCTTATGTCCTACCCCAGCTAACAAATGAATAAATAAAAATAAGGCTTATAGTACACCCTTGGCTGCTGATGGATTTGATCATTGATGAAACTGGCCTACAGCTCCACAATCTCTCTTCTTATACCTCACCCTGCTCTCCATAGGACTGACAAACACTTTACTGTCTATGCAGTTGCACTGGTACATCTATACATGGGCAACATCCACTAGGTCGTGCATCAGTTGCTTGAGGTACAGTACACTTAGGAATGAAACACTGATCAGTGTTTTCCATAGGAAATCATTACTAGTGTGACTTCAAAGTGTGCAGTGATTCCTTTGTTGTGGGAGATTTTTCCTTTCTTTGTGTTTATGTGATCATGGTGTTGCTATACTTAAGTTTATGGGGCAAATCTACACGTAAGGGACAAAGGGGAGATGCTTGTAATCTGACGTTTTGCCCTTTGGGTGTTTAGGGTATTTGTGTTCACCATTTTGGTTTTTCAGCATCTTGATGCTCGAGGTTTCTTAGTAGAAACCAAAAAAATTTAATTTATGTAAAAATTGGTATATAATTTTGTAGAAATTTGTAATAAAAATTATTGATCAAAAATAAATGAATAAAACAAACCCAATTTATTTTTGAAATGTTGTTTTTCATTCTAGTACAGAAAATGAAGAGAAATGATATGAACTTTAAGGAGAAGGGATTACAACTTGAATATAAAGATCAAGTTCATAGTATATTAAACTCATAGAATAAAGAATCAAACAACAAATTATGGCCCAAATGAGTACCCACATGAGCACAATGGCAGTGAGATAACTCATACCAGATACAGCTTGCAGTCATTATGGTCTTTCAGTAATAACAGTAGGTTATCTGCACAGGAAATGATGCAATATCATGACAAGCAGACAATTCACACTGGGACGGAGAAGAAAAGCTGTGTGCCTGACACCAGTGTTTCATGATCTGACTGACATAGGGGTCATGTCAGGAGGTAGGCTTTTATTGTGGCTGTGGGGCAGGAAAAGACAGCACTGTTAGAGTATCACCAGGTTTGTGACTGATATATTCAAAGCACGGAATTATACACTTTACTGGTAATCTTACATTTTATGCATTTGTAGTGTGTGATTTCACAGTTTAGGCTCATTTCACTGAGTGTCCATGTTTTATTGTAACACTTTTCATAAGTGTGATACACATAAGCAATGCGTCACTAATGTGACTTCACTGGACTACTGCTGTGCTTTATGTAATTTTCAGACATGATCACTGGGACATGTATAGCCTTCTAACAGATTATCATCCGGGTCTACTTCAGTTAGTTGAACATCCATAACGTTGACAGGCATATGACTGAGACGAAAGTATCATTTCTTCACAACATCGGACCTGAAATGTAAAAAAAAAAAAAAAAAAACTGCACCCTACCCACACCCACTGCAACTTAAACATACCAACTCCGAGATCGCACTAACATTGAAGTGAATGGGAATTTTTCCCTATAGCGATTTCCATACAAACGGTTCAATGTTGTGAAGAAACAATGTTTTCGTCTCAGCCATAAGCGGTTCGACGCTATGGCTGTTCAATGATCTGAAGGGGAACCCTATCAGCTTGATTAAACAGATGATGGCTAAAGAGAGCTCAGTAAGAGAAAATGTTTTAGTAAACTATCAGAGTGACAATGCATTTGGATTTATTACATTTTTATCTTTTTTATATTGCTCATTTATAACTACATAGTATACAACATACAAGTTCTTACTCTCAGGTGAATTACAGGAGAATCACGCAGTATAAAAGATGTACTTAACATCACAAAATGTAAAAAAGGATGGAGTTACAGCCTTTGTCTGCTGTACATGTAATTGCACTGTTCTAACCCCTTTCAGAATGCACACCGATGACAATATTTCTGTTACAAATGCAATCATTTTCATTTATTCTTTCATTTTATAATGAACAGGTAAAATTAATCACAAGCACCTTGGTAAATTGTAATAGGTCAGTTTTAGCCACACAATTCAGGTTTGCATATGTAGTGTACAAAAGTAATGGTGGACAAAATGTCAGACGCAGGAAACATGAAGCAATACTGGTGCTCACAGCAGAAATAATGAGATCCCAGAATATGCTTGGAAGTCTAATTTTTTTCATGTACATTGCAAAAATAAAATAGCAAGCTATGCAAATGGTAATATAGTAGAAAATAAATTAATTTAGAAAGTTCTTCCCAGCAAGTATTACAGGGTAATTTGTGTCAGGATGGAATTTTCAGTTGTAATAGCTTAATTTCAGTTGCAGAAAATGGCCTGTTAAAAGAGATACTAGCTGGGGAAGATGTATAGGACAATTAGAATACAAATGAACAGAAGCGATAGGTAAAGTGGGATATGCATGTGGTGATTCAGTCCATTTTAATGCAAAAAATCGAGAAGGAGGAAACCTTTTATAGATGACACATCTACACAACTGTGGATTCACAAGCCGGTAGAAATGATCAAAATGACCGTGGCAAAATTGAGTAATGGTCATAAAATGGCAGATTCAATCCAAAAAACAATACACCTAGGTGACAACATCGTAGGAAAAATGGCATGGAGTTGGAGGGAAAGCAGTAGCAACAACAGACATGAACTGTGACCAAAGGGTGGTCTCATCAAGTGAGCAATGGAAGAAAACAACAGCCTGGTGTGATTCTGAGAAGCATACACATGGATAACCAGCTGAAAGAAGTTGTTACTTTTCTTTAAGGACACCTGGTAAAGACTTTGCTACCCCCAAAAGGAGTAAATATCTGCAACAGTAATTAACAGTATGGAGAAAGTTCAGAGGCTCTGCACCAGAGGTCACGTGGAAAAAAATTAAAATAAATTAATATGTACATTCTTTGGAAAGGATGGGAAAAGAAAAGTTATGACTGTACCATGCACAAGAACCGAAAGATAAGATATGAAATGAACTGCACAAAAGGAATTTGAGGTAGTATTTTTCAAAAACTGCGGTGGTGGTGCTGCGGTAGCGTTGTTGCCTCACAGTAAGACGTTATCCTGTTCGATTCTCAGTTAGAGCGTCTTCTGTGTGGAGACATGCGTGAATGGGCGTACCTTCGTTGAAGGTTGTGCATCAGGGCCGGCAACTCGGCACGTAAAAATCTACTGCCAATCATTAGCAGACCGGAGTTCCGCTGTGGTGACCCCTAACCAGGAAAAGCCAAAAGACACAACAACAACAACATTTTTTAAATACAGCATCATACAAACATAGCACAGCCATATTCCTGTGTAGTTTGAGGGATTAAACTCAATTATGTAATTCAAAAACATATGCAATGTAAACATAATAATGAATGTGAGGAGTGGAAATGGAAGCCATTAATTAACAAGATCTGCAGCATAACCAAATAGGCAGGAAACTGGGCAGACTGGCTGGGCCAAACAGCTTTCATCTGTCATCAGACTCTGTGCCTTTCCTAATACACTTACTGCTGCCCAGTGACTAAATAAAAAGCAGAACATTAGGAAAATGAAGATTAGAAGCTGACAACATAAACTATGTCCTTATGTAGATGTCACAGTGATTATCTCTTTCAAAAAATAAGAGCAATTGGTTTTATTCCCCCCCACATATATGTATGGGTCCAGTGATATTGGTCAAAAATAACTTTGGTCGACAGCTTTCCTCTTGGTTTCATGTGTTTGACAGGAAAGCTCATCAACATGCTGTGAGATCGACATAACAGTAGGATTGAGGAATGTGGAATATGCCCATTCCTTGGTGTTGGGCAACTAGAGAGTTGGTGTATTTAAGTAGTATGGGGTGCTGGGGGGGGGGGGGAGTTGCCATCTACAAAAATATTGTTTTTGTTTGGCATGCTACAAGGTTATGTTTTAGAGCATGTGCATTTCCCTATCGATCTTGTGAGGTTGATTTTTTTTGTTGAAGTTGTGAACATTGATATAACTAAGATTAGTTTATCGTCATTCTATTTATCTATCTATAAATATTTTTTTTCTTTCAAAAATGTAAACACAGAACTCGAGATGATTTTTCCCATTCTGTTATGAAACAATTTGCAATGAAATGGGCATGCCCTACGTGAAATATTTAACAGCAATATTTTACTGCTAATTATGCCTCACTAAACTGCACAATTAAAAGCAACGACAGAAAATGTGATGTCCCTTGTTTTTCCTAATGTACTCTTAATATACAATCAAAAAAAAAAATCAAAAGCTATACTGGACTCTGGATAAACAAAAATAAAATAATTACTCAGTTATTATTTTAGCAGATTGTTAAAAAGCAATAAACAATAAATGATTCAAATAATTCTTTAGAGTGTATTTACTTATTATTTCTGATTGCTCTGCCCATGGGACCAGCCGACCTTTCATTTTCTTTTCTTTAGACAGTGATTTCTGTTTTACAATTTGCTGATTGTCTCATTAAAAATATTATCACAATGTTAACTTTCTTAGACTTATCACAATGTTAACTTCCTTAGATTTATTAAAGGTGTCTTCTTTCTCCAAACAGTATTGCACATTCTCTAAAAGGCTGTTTTGAAAAGGAGGAAAGGGAACATATGGACTGTTTATGGAGGGAAATGAAATGGAATGTATGAAAAACTATTTTATACTGACAAAGAGAAGTGAATAAGTATAATAACAGTAAGGCTACAAGTTGTTGTGTCTTTCGGCTTTTCCCGGTTAGGGGTAGCCACAGCGGAACTCCGGTCCACTAATGATTGGCAGTAGATTTTTACGTGCCGAGGTGCCGGCCCTGACGCACAACCTTCAACGAAGGTATGCCCATTCACGCATGTCTCCACACATAAGATGCTTTAGCTGAGAATCGAACAGGACAACGTCTTACTGTGAGGCGACAACGCTACTGCAGCACCACCACCAACAGTAAGGCTACAAGTATGTGGTCCAAATAAAATCTGTGATATTACTGTTTTTTTTTTTTTTTTTTTTTTAAATGTCATCATAAAAGAGTAGAAACAAGCCTAATGGGAGACCATGTTATTGAATAGGTCAGCTTAAAGTAAGGTGGAATACATAAGGAATACAGAAGGCCAGCGATCACAGGTACAAGACCACCGAGGCAGACACAAATTATACCTGTAGACTTAGATACAGAGGTACTTGCGTATTATTGCAACCAGATTTTTCACGGCAATAGCAGCTGCGTCCGATCCTGAAATATCTTCGTAAATGTGAAAAAGTTGTTTTGTGTGTTTTCTTTACCACTACGTCTTTTTTTCTGGACTGTTATCAATTAAATGTCAGAAAAATAGACTATCGCTGCTTAGGTATGCTTCTTTATTGCAATGGAACATGAGCATACCGTATAGTACACTGAGAAGTTTAACAGTCAATTCGCACAAGTTAATTTTGAAAAGAACGATGGCAGTACAAAGGCTTCTGGCTTTCCTTGAAAGTCACTGACCATAATCCTGACAGTGTCATACACAAAAAGGGAAGTAGGTGCTCTGAAAATGTTTCCCTCAATACACAGAGCTGTGTGTGTAAAACAATGACATCAGCACAGACAGTATACATTCACATTTATGTGTGCAGAACTAGAATGCTACAAGAGTTTGAGAACTACAATTTCATTAAAGCACACACGCAAGCTAAATGAAAACAGTGACATGGAAATCATCCCAGTTATACCCTCAGATCTTCTGTCTTTCATCTGACAACAGCAGTTAAGGAAGAATACAGCCCAAATTATTACCGTTACTTGACAGCATTTGCTGCCACGAAAAAAAGGAATGTTTAGCAGGCGGACTTGCAAAAAGCAACATGCTGGCAGTAAAGTGCATACAGAAACAAATACAGCAGTTTTTTTTTAACATTTCTTGGCTCACACTCCCAAAACCAGCCTGCAGTGTGAAAGAAAACACAATAGATAACTTCTGCAAAACATTAACAGGCATATGTCATGATCGGGAAGCGAATGTTATTGCCGTGAAAAATTTGGTTGCGATACTTCGTAAATACCGATACAGACATATGGAGATGAAATTATTTTAATGAAGACGGTTCTGCCATTCAAGAGGAATGCTAAATAAGGCTTTTTTGCACTATATAAAATCAAAATCAACTGAACAAGCTTTGAATGTATGTTAACCAGAAACTTAAACATGAAATTCAACAAACAGGATGCATAAACATATAGACATTTAATCCAAACCAAATAGTCTAAATAAGGTATAGGCAGTCCTCTTGCATGGAAGCAATGCGTCTGCTTGCATGCCTGCCTGCCTGTACTGGACACAGCCTGGGTTTGATTATACCCTAATGTGTGTGGGAGGGGGGGTTGCTGGGAGGAAGAGGCGGTTTCTGGCCTGCCAACCTTTTCCGCAGTGATCTCTAGGGGCGTATCTGTAGACAGGCATTTCTAACAAGGAGAAGAACTCAGTCACACCAAAAAATAGATTCAGTTTGACAGCTGTGAGCATTTGGGTCCTGCAGCATCTGAACTTGAGGTACGTTGGAAGGTCTGTGGAAGGGGCATGCATAAATGGGAGTAAGCACCGACCTACATACAGTCAAATACTTGCTGAGGTTTCTTCTGCTTTTGCCCTCACCCATGGAAAAGAAAGAAGAGTTAAAGCAATGTTGGGCTTGGGTAGAATATGGCGAGTTGGAAGTTCAAAAATATACTTAAAAAGTTTGGGCAAAGCCAAAAACTATATGGAAATTTCCTTTAGGCTCAGAAAATAGATAAAATTATTTAAAATAAATGGGAAACAAATTCAGGTTATATATGGTATGCAGTTTCATCTGTAAATCGCAGAGAATATCTGTGGAGAGCCAGGCTAATATTGTTTTGTGATATGAGAGAGGCAGAAAGCAAACAAGCAGATGAACAGCTGTGAATCACTAGAAGGAACTTGGAAAAAAATAAGCAAAACATGAAGGAACATGGAGAAAAATAAGCAAAACATGAAGGAACATGGAGAAAAATAAGCAAAACATGAAGGAACATGGAGAAAAATAAGCAAAACATGCATCTATTCTGCGAAGAGGTCCAAAACCGTTCAAGTACTGGATGTTGTGAAACACATACAAATGGAACAATTTCTAGAACATAAACATTTCACTTCCAATGAAGCACTGTTTTCTTTGTTTTGCGTTTTACATGTATAAATGGTGGAGATTCGGTGTCAACAGCAAGAATTATTAAGGTGAGACACACAGACATCCCCCTCACCTGGCTGAACAAGGAGAAAGTCAAGGTCAGTTGTCTTTCTGGTGCCAGGAGTCGTCAGAATACACAGGCACTCATCTCTCAACAAGTACTGTTATGATTAGGACATAGTACATGTTGGTATGAACGACTTGAGACATACCTCCCTGGCCATACATGAAGAGACTGAGCTCTCTGATTATGTGTCACAGGCATATATCCCTAGCCTTGAGCAGCATATTACCCCTCTCCTAGGATGATACCACAACATAAACAGAAAATCATTGACTTCAATAATTGGCTTAAGTTTCCGGTGTCATTCTAAGGGGATCCAGTTTCTGTCAGCCTGAGATGACAAGATCGATAGACTTCAATGCTCTGCCAGAGATGGTCTTCATCTGTCGCCCCTGGGATTTTGGCTACTGGCAAAGGCTCTTACCAACCCATAGTGCCTTTTTTTATGCAAAGTCACAAGGACAAAATTCCCCAACGTAAAAATTTCATCAAAAAGCATCCTCAAGGTTATGCTGCTAAACACTAAGAGTCTTGGCATGAAACTGCAGTCACTGGAAGCAGTCCTCACCTTGGAAGATACTGACATCTGTGCAGTCACGGAGACCTGGTTCAAGGCTGTAGACAGCACCCCAGCCATACCGGGTTACACCTTGTACCACACGTTCAGAGCGTGAATGGAAGGTGTGAAAACTAAAGGAGGTAGTGTTTCAATATTTATTAAAGATAAATACACCTCCAAATTGGTTAAACAGTATGATTCCCTGGAGACACTTCAGATGCAACTAACTGTTTGTAGGATACCTATTCAAGTCACTGCCAGCTACAGGACCCCCACCATGAATCAAAACACCCACTCTGTCTACTTGGATCTACTGGAATCCATCAAGATACATCCAAACACCACGGTTCTGGGTGATTCTAATTACCCATCCATTGACTGGGTAAATTACTCATGCTAAAACTCACTTGCCCAAAGGTCCCTCTAGTTCATTAACTCCAACACCCTGGACCAGCTTGGTGGACACCACAAATAGGGGCGCCAACATCTTGGATATGGTGTTTACCAATATGGGGGAATGCTGTAGCACCCCCACTGTGAGGTCTTCCCCTGTCAGATCTAACACACTAATCAGTCTCATTTGAAGTAACTATCATGCCCAGACCCCCCCACCCCCAGCAGCAACTAAACTAAAAAAAACTTCTCCAAAGCAGATTATATCCTTCTAAGGGATGGTATAAATAGCTTCACTGCACCTCCCCCTCAGATGGAACTGGCAATTATGCCGAGTCCTACACCAATGCTTTTTACAAACACCTGTATAACTGCATTAATGTGGCCATGCCTGATAGGACCAAAACAAGCTCTTCAAGGAAGAGAAAACCTGCCTAGTGGCCAACTGCCACTAACAGGCTTTACAATAGGAGGACAAAATTGCTAAGAATAAGAAGGAGTGAGCCCAAAACTGGAAACACTCCCTCCTCAGCTTAAACAAGCAAATAAGAATTCTTGTGAAGTCTTCCAAAGCAAACTATGAATCCAAATTAGCATCCTCAACTAAGGACAATCATAAGGTGTTTGTTAGTGACATCTGTATCCTAAAAGGTAAGATGCAGATTTGCGCCAAACTGGTAGTTAATTATACCATATACACTGAGCCTGTGGACATAGCAAACCTGTTAGGCCAACAGGTTCTGTGAAAACCTTACTCCCCTGTCCCCACCACACATACCCCATGACATTCCTTCCACCTGTCCCCCACCTTGTACCTCTAGAGAGCAGGTTGTAAATGCCCTCTCTAAAGCCAAAAACACAGCATCTATGGGACCTGATAACATTCCAGACTGCATCCTATATGGGCTCCAACAAGAATTAGCAACAGCATTGGGTACTCTTTTCAATCATAGTCTAAGCACCGGCTTCATCTCAGCTGAATGGAAAATGGCCACCATTATCCCATTGCACAAAGGTGGAACTTCCACTGACCGAGGGAATTATAGATCTACTAGCCTGACTAGCCTTACCTGCAAGGCCATGGAGCGAATTGTCATGGACCTTATCAACAAAGATATGGGTAATCTCCAAACACTTGACCTTCCTCAGTTTGGATTTGTTAAAGGGAGACCATGCCCGTTAAACTTGGTGGACTCTTTCACGACAGTCATCAGACCCCTGGATGAGGGAAAAACTGTGCATACAGCCTACCTGGACATGGCCAAGGCTTTTGACACTATTCCCCAATCAGACATTATTGACAAACTCACCCAGCTAGGTATCAAGTCTTATATTGTTAGGTGGGTTGCAAACTGGCTCACCAATAGAACCAATACAGTCAAAATAGGGGAATCCCCCTCCAACAGCAGACCAGTGGACTTCCACAGGGAACAGTCCAGGGACCTCTACTGTTTGGAATCTATTTCTCTGAAGTACATGCAAAAACTAATGGTCTGTGGCTGACAAAGTTTGCTGATGACTGCAAACTGAGAGCAATCATAGAATCACCAAACAATGTCAGCATCCTACAAGAAGGTCTTATGCAAACAAATGACTGCTGCCAAAGTCACGGCCTTAAACTCAATGCAGAAAAAAATGTATTATCATCCCTTTCAGTAAGAGCAACATTCCGGCTAACTACCACATCAACAGAAATGCCCTAAGCATTCACTCAGTGGTGGCAGACCTAGGCACACAGGTTGACAGCAACCTTACCTTTGATCACCATGTCTCCACAGTGGTAAGAAGAACATTCTATACTGCTTATCTCATAAGTAAAGGCATTGCCTCCAGAAAAAAAGAAGTTATAACCTCCCTGTACTCTTCTCTCATCAGGCCACACGAGTACAATACCCATTTTGGCATGTACCTTTCCAGATACCTGCAGCAATTGGAGAGACCACAAAAGTTCCTCACAAGGAGAATTCAAGGTCTTCAGCATCTGTCCTATGTGGATTGGCTGAAATCACTGTCACTTTACTCCGTTTCAAACGGACTTACTCAGAGGTGATCTCTGACTTGCATATAAGGTAATCTCTGACTCTGCTTTATTGGAAATGCTGCATATCCATAAGTCCAATGGGTCACTGGTTACTTGCTCTAAAGACCTTAACCTAGTATGAGACATTAACAGAACCTGATGGAGGGACACATTTGTCTCCCACATGTTACCGCACCTGTGGAACAGACTCCCAATTCACGTCAAGCAGAGTGACTCTTTGGCCCTCTTCAAGCATAATCTGGACAATGGGATGGGTAACCGTAAATTCACCCCGGGGGTTCCACTTGTGTCTCTCTTGGATGGGGGCAATAGGTGCTGATCGTGGAAACAAGGGCAGAACTTGGCTAGGACTGTAAGGACCCTAGGGCCATTAGCCTAGTAACTTCCTATGATCCTATTCTTTTCCACCTGTCTCTCTGTTACTATTGATACACTATTCTGTAATTGTACTACTTTACAAAGAGATTGGAAATCAGCAAGGACTGGGCACTGAAAGAAACACTAGTGGTTGCTAATTAGTAATCTAGCTGCAACGTGCATATGTGCACGACAGACCTTTGGTCTTCCACAAACATCTTCACATGCTGAATTTAGAAGTCAGAGTATTTAAAGTTGTGACTAGCATTTGGTTACAGAAAGTCCAGTCAGAAGTAAATAACCAGTTATATGCAAAAGTCTTGTGTTCCAGAAATTGGGATAAAACCACCTCTGTTGCTGACAAATAATGCTACATTAGGAAGCCATCAGAGAGAGAAGCAAGAAAAAGAAGTCATTACAAACTGTTGCAATCTAGAGGTATTGCAGAGTGGGGGAGGGGGGTAATCTCATACAAAAATATGACCTATTGATTTGAATGGGAAAAGTGCACAGTGGAGAATCTAAGAAAAAGGTAAAATCAGTGAGAAAACAAGAAGTTATGTACTCACCATAACGTTCGATGTATGTAGTCCATCTTGCCTTACATTCTTACCCGTGGGTTTGGAGCTGAACCTCGGCTCTGACTCGGCCATACTCTAGCTCGAAGTCTTCAACTGGCTCATGGCTAAGAGGTATCCCATCATGCAACAGGTCTATTCCCCAGATCTTGTTTGCTGCAAGCGCGCGCACGCACACACACACACACACACACACACACACACACACACACACACACACACACACACACACACTCTCACACACACACACACACACACACACACACACACACACACACACACACACACACACACACACACACACACACACACACACACAGATAAGAAGAACAACTCCAACAGAAAGGACTACTGACACCTAGAGACTATACCTCCAGGTCCTCCAGGAGGGGGTAGGAGGGAGGGTTAGTAAGAATGTAAGGCGAGATGGACTACATACATCGAACGTTATAGTGAGTACATAACTTCTTGCTATTATGTAGTCCAATCTTGCCTTCATTCTTACCTATGGGACAGCGTACCTAGCACCTTGATCTTGGGTGGCTCAGTGAAAAATACTCTTGAGCACTGTGGAACCAAAGGAAGATCTGCCTCTAAAGACCAGATCTAATTTGTAGTGACTGATAAAGGTATGAGGTGAAGCCCATGTTGCTGCAGCACAAATATCATCCATAGACATCCTAGCCTGAAACGCAGTTGAGGTAGCCACAGATCGTGTAGAATGAGCCTTCACTTTAAAGGGTAATTCTTTGCCATTGGAAGCATAAATAAATGAGATGCAATCGGAGATCCAGTGAGACAAGGTTACCTTAGAAACAGGAACCCCAAGTCTAGTGTCTGAAAATGAGACAAACAATTGATCTGATTTCCTGAAATCCTTTGTCCTATGTAAATAGAAACTTAATTGTCTATGAACATCTAGCTGATGAAACTTAAATTCTGCCTTGTGGGAGAATTCAGAAAAAAACACAGGCAACTCAATGGATTCGTTGATACTGACAACAAAGGCAACCTTTGGAACAAAGGAAGGATTGGTTCTTAAGGAGGCCCTTATCTTTGTGAAACACCAAACAAGGTGGCTTAATCGATAATGCTTGGAGTTCAGAGACCCGCTTAGCTGAAGTTATGGCTACCAAGAATACTGTCTTCCATGACAAGAATTTAATGTTACACGTAGCTGCGGGCTCAAAGGGAGTTGAGGTGAGCTTCTGTAATACAAAATTGAGGTCCCATGGCATTACTGGATCAAAGACTGGTGGTCAGAGTAACAATGTCCCTTTCAGAAAAGCTCTACAAAGCCTATGAGCCAAAAGGTTGGGCTCATTAACAATGTGAAAGGTAGAAATCACTTCCAGTTGCACTTTTATGGTTGCTGCAGCTGACCCCTGACTGAACAGTTGAGAAAGAAATTCTAATATTGCCGAAATAGGCGCTGTATAAGGATCAATATGTCTCTCATGGCCCAAATAGAAAATCTCTTCCACTTACTGGAATAAATCTTCCTGGTAGAAGGCTTGTGGGAAGATGATAGAATATGGACCACTTCCAGGGAAAAATCATGAAGCCTGACTAAGGACTGAACTGGAGCAGCCAAGCTGTCAACTTGAGAGTCTGGATGGAGGGATGGAACTGTCCTGACATATGAGTCAGCAGATCTGGAGCTGGGTCCAGAATCCAGGGATTGTCCATTTGATAGGGTTGAAGGAAGGGAAACCAAATCTGATGAGGCCAGTGTGGGGCAATGAGGATCATTTTGCTTCCCAAAGACTGTGCTTTCTGAATTACCTTTGATATCAGAAGTAATGGTGGAAAGGCGTAAAGAAGACCGGAGGGCCAGTCGTGAAACAGAGCGTCCCTGAGTGTCTCCCCCTCCGGGGGGATAAGGGTGAAGTAGCTGCTGCATTTGGCATTGAGAGGGCTGGCAAATAGATCGCAGCAAGGCTGACCCCATCTGTGGAATATCTTCTTCGTAACATAATTGTTCAGGGGCCACTCGTGAGGCATTAAGATAGCTCTGCTCAGCCTGACAGCAATCACGTTGGACTTCCCCGGTATATGCGTTGCAACTAGAAAGTGTTGGGAAGACACCGCCCACTGCCAAACTCGAAGTGCCTCTCTGCAAAGGGGGTATGATTTGGTTCCTCCCTGTTTGTTCAGATACCATACCACTGACATGTTTTCTGAGTGGATTGCAATTGTCCCTAGAGGGAGAAAGCTCTGAAGTGCTTGCAACGCTAATAGCACTGCTCTCATCTCCAAGACATTGATATGCAAATGAGTCTCGTGATCCTGCCACATGCCTTGGACTGTCCTGCTGAGATAATGCCCCCCCCCACCCGATCTGGGAGGCATCCGTGGTCACTGTGGCAACTGGAGAAGATGGAACAAAAGGCTTGCCCATATTCAGATTGCTGGCCTGAAGCCACCAGCGTAGATCCTGCTTGCATGTGCCCGTAATCAGAATAGAATGGGAGAGTGGAAGATGCTGTAGTGACCATTGGGTGAAAAGCAGCCACTGAAGAACCCTCATGTGTAGTCTGGCAAGGGGAACTAGCATGATCGTGGCAGCCATAGTCCCCAACAACCTGAGGACCACTTTTGCCCTGGCCTTCCTCAATGATAGTAAGGCAAAGACCTGCTGTTGTAGCGCCTGAATTCTCTCTTTTAGTAAGATGGCCCTCATGAACACCATATCTAGTTGGGTGCCGATAAAAGTAACACGCTGCGAGGGCAACAAGGCAGATTTTTTTCCAATTTAGAGTAATTCCTAACCTTTGGCACAGTGTAATGGTGGCGTACCTGGTGTGTAACAGTAGATGCCTGGTGGTGGCAGAAAGGAGCCAGTCGTCCAGGTACAGAAACATTTGGAATCCCTGACGTCTCAAGTGAGCCATTACCAGTGCCATGCATTTAGTGAACACCCTGGGGGCTGTGGTGAGACAGCGTGAAACTGAAAATGACTGGCTCCCAGCCAGAAGCGTAGATGACTTCTCGATGTCCTGTCCATCTTGATATGGAAGTAAGCATCTTTGAGGTCGATGGAGCACATCCACACATCTTTCCCTAACAGAGGGAGTATTGAATGTAAGGTGACCATGTGGAACTTGGACTTTTGTACATGAAGGTTCAATCGGCTGAGATCCAAGATGAGTCTCAGGTCCCCTGTTCTTTTCGGCACCAAAAAGAATCTGGAGTAAGTCCCTAATCCTACTTGGTCTGCAGGGACAGGCTGGATGGCTCTCTTTGAAGGTAACTTTTTTATTTCTAAAGTTGTGGAATCCTTGTGTCTGGGTGGAACATCTGGGATTCTCTTGGTTGGTGGGAGAGGACAAGAGAAGGGAATATGATAACCTCTGGAAATTATCTTTAATAACCACTCGTCTTGGGTGACGTCTTGCCAGTTTTCTGGGAATAAAGAAATGCAACCCCCGACTGGCTCCAGAGATGCACAATTGGGCCTCCCTTCAGGAGCACTGGTAGGGAGAACCACGAAAGGAATCACGGTCCCCCTGGTTACGCGGGCCTCCTCTGCCTCTCGGGTGGTGTCTACCTGAATTTCCACCCCCTCCCCTGCCTCTGGAGGGGGAATCACTTTGCGCATCCTGAAAAAACCTCTGTGACTTCCTGAACCACATTTTCCCACCCTTCTGTCCCTTGGGGTAAGGTCTAGAAGGCATGAAAAAATGGACTCCCATGGCAGACAGGGTTTTTCCTTCCTGTTCGCACCTAGTGAGAGTGCCCTTCACCTTGGTTCCGAACAACGATGAACCGTCAAAGGGGGCATTGGTGAACGTAGACTTGAAGGCCTCCGCAAAATTGCACAGGAGCACCCAGGAGTGTCTCCTAAGAGAGACTCCGGAACCTGCTGCCCTACTCGCTCCATTGGCTGCGTATGAGATCAGCCTCATGGAGGAGTTGGTAAGGGACTTTAGGGTAGACATCTGTGCACTGACCTTCCGTGCCACGGCATCAGAAATGTTACCCTGTAGAGAATCTCCTAGCTCTTTTAGAAGATCTCTTTAAAGCCTTGTAAAATGCATCAAGTAGTTCAGTGACTGCAGTGTAAAGGCCACTGAGGTAAACACATGCTTCCCATACCTGTCCATAGCCCGGGACTCCTTGTTAGGCGGATGGACGGTAGACGAAGTTTCAGCAAGTTCCTTCTTGGTGGCTGCTGCCACCACCATGGCATCTAATGGAACACCTTTTGTTAGATATTCCTTGTCAGTGGGGGAGGACAAAAACTTACTGGGTCTCCTAGGGACCGGTTCCACAGTGTCAGGAGTTTTCTACAACTTTCGACAGACAAGATCTATTAACTCATCGAAAGGGGGAGAAACCCAAAAAGCGGAGGGTTGAAACCCGAAAGCCTTCAGGAACACCGACTCCTCATCAGAAGGGGATTTGGAGGGCCAGCCACATCTCTGCTTCAAGATCTCAAGGATATCTGAAAAAGAGATATCTTCAGAAGACGACTTGGGGAACCCCTCTGACTCCTCTAGGTCGGTGTCCGACATGAGAGACTCATACGGGGAGTCAAGGTGTTTCCTCTTACAAAATCTGTTTCTGGTGGGCTCCTCTGGAAAAAACTCTGGGGAGACGTCAGAATGTTGGGGACCACTCATGGAGGTATCCTGAGGCTTTGGGTCTCTGCTGTCCAGGGATAGAGGGTGATCCAAAACTGACATCGGTGCCAGAGGGGGCAGAGTATCGGTGCCATTGGATGCAGCTGATGACCTGGCCAGCACGCTCCTCATAACCTCGAAGGCTGATCCCCCTGGCTATGAAGGCAGACTAACTGTAGGGGATACAGTAGCAGCCCTCGGCGCCAAGGAGATGAGGTCTGAAGCAGATGTCGGGTCCAAGCTCACTCGAGCCGAAGCACATAGAGGAAGGCTCGGAACCAATGAAGATCTATCCGAGCCCTCCCCTTCGGGTCCGACCAGAGAACCACGGACCCTCAACCCCGGGCCAGAGTTGACGGGGTCAGAGCAGAAATCGGAACCCAGAGGTCAGGTGAGGCTACTGGAACCAACCTAACGGCACCCAACGGAACCAACAACTCTGGCTCCGAAGACTGAGAAAGGCTCAGAGGAGGAACAACAAAGGCTGAAGAGGCCATAGGCTCCAGAGCCGACTGGGTCAGAGCTGAAATCAATTTGGCCAACACCGATGACTGAAGCAGTTTCTTCACCACTCTATCAACTTCCTCATCGGAAAGGGTCCTCGTGGACCTGGAGGATATAGTTGCAGATCTGGATCTCCCTACAGAAGGGGACTTGCGTGAAGGAGAAACCAGTTGAATAACTGGAGAGTGACTCTGAACCAAAATATCCGTGACCGGCTCCGAAAGGCTGGAAGCTGATACGGACTTAGTCAAGACACTACCTTCTGTCAGCACCAAAGGCAATGGAACCGAAGTAGGAGAAGCTGTTCTAGCAACTTTCTCTGGTGGCTCCAAGAAAGAGAAGGAGCTGGAGAGCACTTCTTAGAAGTCTTTTTGTCCTTTTTAGCTGGAGAGGATAAGGCACTGGAAGGCTTAGCCAAATCTTCCTCGAAGGAGTGTTTAAGCAGTCCTTTAAAAATGAGCTTGTTCTTCTTCTTCTCCTCTAGTACATGCAGACTGAAGGAATGACAAAACAAGCAGGACTCTTGGAGGTGAATAGCCCCCAAGCAGTACATGCACATGAAGTGCCCATCAGTCAAAGATGTTTTATTGTTGCATTCAACACACTTTTTAAAACCCGAAGGCCTGTGTTCCTTAGAATCCTTGGACATGCTGAATAAAGGAGAAAACACACAGGTACAAAGCAATACGTGCACACACTGGATCCAACTAAACCCTGCATGGGAAACTAGAGCCTCTAACTAAAAACGGCCTAGTAACCGGCGGGAAAAAGACTACAGGGAAGACTAGGTCCTCTAACTTAAACGGGCCTAGCCCGGGGAAACAAAGGCAGGATAGCACCACTAGCTAGACATGACAACACTAATAAGCTAACAGAATGGAGCACCAAACCAAAGACCACACGGAAACAATGGGGAGGACTAGGTCCAAAACAGGCCTAGCCCATGGGAAATGAACGGGATACCAAAACAGCCAAAGAAAAGGCCACAAAAGCAGCAAGAGAAGAAAAACAAAGGCAGTATAACACCTCTACCACACACGCAGGGCTATGAAAATAGCTTTTTTGAGCAACAACAAGTCAAAAGTTTATAAACAGTATACTTAGCCATGGCCAAAAGCGAGACCATGTCTGAGCGTAACGAGCAGCAAACGAGATCTGACCTGTTGCATGATGGGATACCTCTCAGACACGAGCCAATTGAAGACTTCGAGCTAGAGTATGGCCGAGTCAGAGCTGAGATTCCGCTCCGAACCCACGGGTAAGAATGAAGGCGAGATTGGACTACATAACATTATATGTTCAGCCTGAGTATTCAGAAAATGTGCATGAAGAAAAGTGAAAAAAAAAATGAAAACAAAACAATGTGAGGAGTGGCTTTCATACATGCACAAATAAATAAATACAAATAAAATATGGATGTAACTTTTTTGTTTATAAAACAGGAGCAATATAGCAACAAAATAAAACAAAACTTTAGAGACAAGAAAACAAAACTCCTAACAGTGTATGTGATGTAATAGCTAAAATGAATTGACAACAGATTAAGCAAGAAACAGCCTTGAAAGCTAAAAATACACCCGTTAAAATCATGATGCGAGTACTTAGGCTATATTCACAATATGTAACAAATTAAGCTGCAAAATGTGTTGTCTACTCCAAATACAACAACGGATCTGACTCTCATGGCCTTTGCTTTGACCACAATCTTCCTCAGGACATACTCATAGTAAAACAAGCAGTACTGTCTGCTGCCTTAATCTGTTACATATTTTCTTTGTTTCCTCAAGTGCTCAGCTTTTTGTTTTCTTGAATAGTTTCTTGGCAGGATAACCGATCACTGCATCATTTTGATGCATTCCAAGAGCTTTGCAGCCCTTTGTTCATAAAGTACATTAGACTAGTGGCTTTTTAAAGCCCTTTCAGCATAGGATAATGTCCCTACTGTATGTGTGCCAGTTAAATTCAATCACAAAGCACTGCACATTATAATAGGCAGTGTGAAGACATTTCAGATCTATAGTACAGGCTCTGTAGTAAATAATGCCTCATGAAGACGGCTGGGCACAAGCAAGGAAGGTGCCAGTTAAATGTTAGCAACAAAGCAATAAAGATTATTATGTTAAGAAAGAAAGATTGTGACCTTGGTTTCATTTACAAAATATGCAAGCAACTGTGTAATTGAGCTATATAATGTTCCCTGCCATGAAGTAATACTAAACTTGTCTGACTTTAACTTAATTTCCTTTAATATTTACATCTACATTTAAAGGAGTTTGAAGAGAAACAAAATATCTTTTATCAGTGTATCCTTTGCTGGGCATTATAGTCACATATTAAACATTACTATTTTTCTCAGCGTAAAGTGAATGAGGTATAAACTTGCGAGTTCATCTCCCTGCTGCTGAACTCAAGTCACTTTTTCTATTAGAAATCACTGCGTGTGTAGCTTCTATTTACACACTTGCAGTGTTTCACTGTGTAAATGGACTCTTCTATTTTTGTTCAAGTTTGACCATGGAGGGATCTAAACCTCACCACAATAATAAATAGGATGTGCTGGAGGGATAGATTCCTGTCCCAGAGACTTCCCATGCTCTGGAACAAGATTCCAATCTACATTAGGCAGAGCTCCTCGCTAACACTCTTCAAGAGAAACCTTGACGAGTGGATGGGAAACAGAGTTTACCCCTGGGATCACTTCAATGGCTCTTCTGGATAGAGGCACAAGAAACTAATCTAAGGGGCGGCGAACGCCAACACATTCCGGAAAGGCTTATAAATGCCTTTGGGCAGTACCTACCTATGAACCTATATGCAGTGCCAGCCTTAGGCTGTTTGAATCTACCTGGCCCAATATCACCCTCAGCAGGTCCTGCATCCATGTCCCCATGGCTGACCAAATCAATTCAGTTGTAAGTAGCTGTAACTGCAGCATCAGATCATAAAACCATGCATGCTTCTTGTTTTTTTTATTTCTGCTCAGTACTGCTCACAATCTACACAACAAATCACAGAGCCTCAAAGGCTTTTTGAGCTCCTGTGACTTCCTGTGTAGTTTGCACTAGGTAGAACTGAGCAGAAAGCCTGGAAACTTTGAGGGATGGAGACTCGTGGTCACAACATCAGCAGTCTGCCTGTGGCACCATTAGGCTCTATGTAGGTATAGAAGATTTTTTGCTTGTTTGTTTGTTTTAAGACCCTGGCAGACAACTAGATATGCATATCTGTCAAGTATACCTGATTACAAAGCACATTCCTCTTTTTGTGTCTTAAAAATATTCCATGCTCTTTATACCTCTCAAATGTTGCTGATTTGGGGTAAAAATTTGTCTCTGACCTCCTAATCTCTCTGAAATCTGCCAATTTTCCAAGAAAAGGTAGTTTAGATTTCATCTGGAGCTTTTCTCCTCGGGCCTCTACTGAAAAAGGATATGTATCCAGCTAGACTAGCCCGGTTAACAAATGTAAAATAAAATAAAATAAATAAATTTAATAAATAATGACTATCATTAGAATTATAGTGGCACAGCGGTGGGTGGCACAGGGGAGCACTGGTTAGCATTATTAACTCACAGCAAGTAGTTCTGTGTGTTGATTTTCTGCGCAGAGTCTGCATGTCCTCCCTGTGATTGTGTGTGTTTTCTCCAGGTGCTCTGCTTTCCTCCCACATTCCAAGAGATGCAGTAGATGCATTGGACACACTAAATTGGTCATAGGTGTGTGTCTGTGGTATGGAAGAACAACCACGGTGGGCCAGCTACCCGATAGTGTGAACCTTGACTCTAGATGATTGTCACTGTTGAATGATACCCCGACCCCATGTGTGAGAAGCTGACCATGAAAAAAGGGTAGGGTATGGATGGATGGATTAGAATTACATATCTCTCAATTCAGAAAATGCATGCTAATTCACTTATTCTGTTAACTTTTTTATAAGTTAATAGTACTAACATTTTTAAAACTGTGCTTATTTGTCTTTGATTATTTTTGAGTTTCTCTGGATTCTGGAAGTAAGTGGTTGAGAGCTATGTTCCTCAAAGTTCCACACTGAATGAAAAGGGTTGTCAAGCTTTCAGTGTTAAGATTTTGTTTTATAACTGATAAATAATACTGAATCATACTAGTTCATTAAAAGAACATTTTTAAGTATAAAGTATTATATTTTAATAATTATGTGAGCTTGCCAATTGAAGTTATTAATAATGTATTAGTAACAGATGGGGGGTTAGCAGAGACGGCTCCACCAAAATGGTCCCAACTGGATGTCACAACTGTTAAGGCCAGCCCTGTATACAAGCAAATAGTATATGTGCGTGTATCTGTGTGTGCATGTGTGGTGGTGGTGGTGGTGGTGGGGGCATTTGTTTCAAAGAGCCAAAGGTTCAACTGGTTTGCTTCATCTCTCTCAGGTTTCAATCAATGTAAACGTTTGTGGGAATATATAAAAAGAAGTTATGTACTTACCATAACATTCCATCTGTGTTGTCCATCTTCATTTATCCTTAACAGATGGGTCCGGTTCTGATATCAGAACTGACTCAGCCATTACTACATCTCAAGCCAGCCAAAAATTCTCAAGCTTCACCTTTACCCACAATCCCTCTCTCACAATTACCTCAGATCAAGTTTGCAGAGAAAGTATAGATAGTAGAAAAGAAGCCTAACTGCAAGCCATATCTACTATGCTTGAAAAATCGCAATAATTTATGGATATATAATCTGCTCCACACGCACACAAAAAAAAAAAAAAGGATAGAGGGAGAGGAGTCAAGAATAAATGACAACACAGATGGAACATTATGGCAAGTCCATAACTACTTTATCTGATGTTATCAATCTTCACTTTATCCTTAACAGATGGGACAGTGTCCCCAGCTACCTAAGATCTTAGATGGACTCATGAAAGGATATTCCTGAGCATTGAACCAAAGGATGCTCTTCCCCTAAAGACCAAGTTTGTAATGAGTAATAAAGGTATGAGGAGAAACCCAAGTAGCTGCTGCACATATATCATCCATCGAAGCTCTAGATTGGAAAACTGCTGAAGTGGTCAAAGATTTTATAGAATGTTTTTTCACAGGCCTAGGCAAGGTTATTTCATTCTTATCATAGATAAATGAAATGCAGTCTTTCAGCCATCTGGCCAGAGTTACCTTGCCGACTGGCTTACCAACCTTTGCACTGGAAAAAGAAACAAATAGTTTATCAGATTTTCGAATGTCTTTTGTTCTGTGAAGACAGAAACATAATTTTCTGTGAATGTCTAGTAAATGTAAGGAATATTCACCATTGCTGGAAACGTTTGGAGAGAAAACCAGTAAATTAATAGCTTGATTGATGTTAGACTCGGAGACTACCGTGGGTAGAAAAGAAGAGTTTATTCATCAAGAAACTCTATCTTTGTGGAAAATCAGCTAAGGAGGAGGTTTACACGACAAGGCCTGAATTTCTGAGATCCTTCTGGTAGAGGTTATAGCTACCAAAAACAGTATCTTCCAAGACAAAACTTCAGATCACATTCTGCAGAGGGTTCAAAGGGAGAATGTATTATGGCCTGTAACACTAAGTTTAGATCCCAAGACAGTGTCAGATCTTTGAAAGGAGGTTTCAACAAGAGTGTGCCTCTTAAAAATGACTTACAAAGTCTATGAGAGGCTAAAGAACATTCTTCCAAATCATCATGGAAATTGGAAATTGCAGCTAATTGCAATGTGATGGCAGAAGGAGAAGCTCCATTGTGAAAAAAGAGGTTAAAAAGTCTAAAATATACTCTATAGAAGCAGGAAAAAGGATCAATATGTTTTTCATGGGCCCAAATGGTAAATCTCTTCCGTATAATAGAGCACAGTTTAGGAGTGGAAGGTTTATGAGCCGATAAGAGAATATGGCATACTGGGGAGGAAATATTTAGATGTCTGGCAACTAAAGGAATTGGAGGAACCATGCTGTCAGCTTGAGGTTCAAAATGTCTGGGTGAATAAGTCCATCTGGATGGAATCTGGAATCAGGTCCAGAATCCAGGGTAGTTGAACCAGATAAGGTCAAGGGAAGGTGAACTAAATTTGTTGAGGCCAAAAGGGGGGCAATGAGCATTACAGTGCTTTTCAACCTGAGTGCTTTCTGTAGGAATTTCAGAATAAGAGGTATCTGGGTAAAGGTGTACAGAAGACCAGGGAGCCAACTGTGGAGGACAGAGTCTCTTGTTGACTTCCCCGGAGGGGGAATCAGGGCAAAGTAATTGCTGCACTTGTTGTTTAGGGGGGAGGCAAACAGATCGCAGCAAGGTCGAACTCATTGACAGAAGATCCTTTCTGTAACTTCTGGATTAAGAGACCACTTGTGAGGATGGAGGATACATCTGCTCAGTTTGTCTGCAATCACATTGGAACTCCCCGGAATATGCATTGCTATTAGAAAGCAGTTGGAAGAGATCGCCCACTGCCACACTCTGAGGGCTTCTCAAGAAAGAGGATAAGACTTGGTTCTTCCCTGCTTGTTGATGTACCAAACTACTGACACATTGTCTGTTTGAACTGCAACTGTTGCCTGAGGAACAGCTGTTTGAAAGGCCTGCAATGCTAAAAGTACCATTCTTAGCTCCAGGACACTGATATACAAGTTGGCCTCTAAAGGGGATCAAGTGCCTTGGACAGCCTTGCCCAGAAAATACTCCCCCACCCCATCTGGGAGGCATCTGTGGTCACTATGGCCATGGGCTCTGAAAGAACAAAGGGGTGACTGAGGAGAATTTGTTTGTTACACATCTACCAAAGTAGATTCTTCTTGCAATAATTGATAATCAGAATTTGGTCTAAGAAGGGCTGGCAAAGGACAGACCAGTGAGAAGCTAGAAGCCATTGCAAAATTCTCATATGAAACCTGGCTAGAAGGACTAGAGTTATTGAGGCTGCCATCGACCCTAGAGTTTGCAAAACTAGTTGAGCAGGAATTTTCTTTCTGTGGATTATTTTTTGAACTTGTGCTATAACTCTTTGGAGGCTCTCTCGAGGAAGGGATGGTATAGTTGTTGCCATATTTAACACAGCCCCTATAAATTCTAAATTTTGCGTTGGAGTCAATTGGGATTTCATATGATTTACCATAATTCCCAGATGGACACAGATATCAAGACTGTAATCCCTGGCTGCTATCAACTGATGCCTGGTCATAGTGGTTATGGGCCAGTCATCTAAGTACAGAAACACTTGGAATCCTTGCCGTCTTAAGTGAGCTGCTACTTACAGTCATGCACTTGGTAAACACCCTGGGGGCTGTGATGAGACCAAAGGGCAGCACTCTGAATTGGTAATGACTGGCTCCCTACCCAAAGCGAAGGAACTTCCTGGAGCATTTGTTCATCTTTATGTGGGAATATGCATCCTGAAGATCTACTGAGCACATCCAGTCGTCTTTCTTCAGAAAATGAAAAATTGACTGTACCATAACCATTAGAAACTTTGTTTGATGAACTGATTTGTTCAGCATGCTGAGATCCAAAATTGATCTCCAGTCCTCTGTGTTTTGTTGGCACTAAAAACGAGTAGGTTCCAGATCCTTTCTCATCTGACAGGACTTCTTGAATGACTCTCTTGTCTAGCGGTTTTAAAATTTCTTGCACTGTTGAATCCCTCTGATTGGGTGGAACATCGGAGATATTTTTTGTTTACAGGGGAGGATGGAAAAAAGGAATGGTATAGCCTCTGGATACAATCCGCTGCACACAGGAATCTGTTGTTATGTTTAGCCAGGCATTTAGGTGCAAGGATAAGTATCCCCCAACTGCCTCCAAAGGAAGACAATCAGGCTGAAAGGGCTTACCCAGAAAAGAATCTCTGAAGCCCTGGTTCTGTGGACCACCTCTGCCACAAGGGCAGCATCTTCTGTTTGGGTTCCCTCTCTGCCCCTGGGGGAACCGTCTCCATGTGTGTCTTGGAAAGGCCCTTAGGATTTTTTGAACCACATCTTACCACCACTCCTCTGGTTCCTAGTAAAGGACCTTTTGGTGGGGTGGAAAAACATACACCCAGAGCATAAAGGGTCTTACCATCCTTCTCACACCTGGATAAAGTCTCTTTTACTTTTAGGCCAAACAAGGATGTTCCACCAAAAGGAGCATTAATGAACAAGGACTCAAATGGTTCTGCAAAGTCACATAGGCGCATCCAGGCATGTCTCCTTATGGCTACTCCTGAATCCGCTGCTCTGGACATCCCTTCGGCTGTATGTGGGATTAGCCTCATGGACAAATTAGGCACAGACTCTAGGGTGGCTAGCTGGGAAGCCACTTTCTCTTGGACTCCCTCAGCTTCAGCTCCCACCAGGGTATCTGACAATTCCTTGATCAGATCCCTTTGATGTCTTGTAAAGTGTGCCAAGAAGTTCAAAGACCTAAGGCATAGGTCGATTAAGCATAAACTTGCTTCCCAAATCTATCCATAGCCTGAGACTCCCTGTTGGGAAGCTGGATACATGAGCTCTCCTTACAGAGTTCCTTTTTTGTGGCAGCTGCTATGACCATGGCATCCACTGCTAATCCCTTGGCCGAGAACTGTTTATCTTCAGGGGCAGATAAGATTTTTGTCAGGTCTCCTGGGAATTGGTTTGATGCTGTCTGGAGCCTTCCATGCCCACTGTGAAATCAACTGAATGAGTTCATCAGTGGGTGGAGTCACTCAAGAGGTAGCTGAGCAACAGTCAAAAGCATGTCGGTAAACAGATTCCTCCAAGGAAGGGTTCTGGGACTTCCAGCCACCCATTTGCTTTAAAATTTCTAGGATGTCTCCAAAGGAGACATCTTTAAGCGGTGACCGTGGAGACCCTTCCCCCTCATCAAAATCTGTGTGCTCAGTGACTGATTCCTGAGGGGAATCTAAGTGCTTCCTCTTGCACTTTTTCTTCTGAGGGACCTCCTCAGGGGGATAATCTGGGAAGGTGTCAGAAGATGACAGAACCTGAGTTGAGAAACCCGAGAATTTGGCACCCACTGTCCCAGTGGTGAGACAGGTGGAATAACAGAGCTAGAGGGGGTACCTGTTTCAAGGGGGAAGGTACCGAGTGAGTCGCTGTAAGGGGCAGAGCCCTCTCCATCACCTTGCAGGCTGGTCTCCCCGAACAGGGAAGGAAGCCTGGACTCGAGTTGGACTTCCTCGGGACTGGGGTCACTCTCCACTCTGAAGAACCCACCCTCGAGATGGAAGCCGGAGCCAAACTAATTTGAGCCGAAGCTCCAAGGATCAGGGATGGCTCCAAAAAACCTAGAGTGAAGTCCTGCCCCCTGAACTGATAGGGTAGCTGGGGCTCAGAGAGGTCTCCAGTTCCAAAGCCACCAAAGAGCTCAGGGGCATTACCGGTTCCAAAGAGGTGGAAATCTCAGGTACTGGTACAGTTGGTGCCAGGAGAGTCAGAACAGAAAACTACAAGGCCTTGGAGGAGGTCAGAGGAGGAGCAGTCAAGAGGGTGAAAGAAGGCTCAGTTTGAAGACTCGATGGAGTCAGAACCGAAAAGGGATCTGTAAGTCGTCTAGCCCACATGATTTTATTCACAAGTCTCTCCACATCGAGCTCAGAAAGACTTTTTGTGGAATGGATTGAAGACATGGATGGAGATTTAGGCCTCTGAAGAAAAACTTCTGGAAGCTCACCAGTGAAGGGGTCTACAGATGGGGAGTAAGTAGTCCTGGAAAAACTTCCCTTGATTCAGGTACCGTAGCTTGTGCTGGTGTAATCGGTACAATAGAAGAAGGAGCTGAAAAACTGTCCTGCACTGGAGCCCTCGACATCACAGGACCTGACATAGTTATCGGTGCTGGGGTAATGGCCGCCACTGGTTATTTAGAGTCAGAAGCCTCTGTTTCCGAGGATACTTTTGGAACCAAATATTTCAATTTCTTAGTTCTTGGAGCCAACGGAGAAGTTGGAACAGGCACTACTCTTTCTGCCCTTGTCCACAGAAGATGAGGATGAAGGGGAGTAAATATCAATTTTGGCTTTGTCAGCAGTAGATAAGGCTTCACTGTAGTTGGAGGGGATCAAACCCTTTAGAATAAGTTTATGTCTCACTGTGGAGGCCCGATGACTGA
The DNA here is from genome assembly GCF_019279795.1 of Protopterus annectens. Taxonomy (NCBI): domain Eukaryota; kingdom Metazoa; phylum Chordata; order Ceratodontiformes; family Protopteridae; genus Protopterus; species Protopterus annectens. The sequence goes on along the minus strand of NC_056746.1, from coordinate 364,617,647 downwards.
ACCCATGGCAAATACTGCAGTCCTCTTGTAAGTGAATGAGACCCAAGCAATAAACACAAAGGGCGTGAAAGTCAGAAGATGGTATTTTGTGGCCACACTTCAGACATTTTTAAAACAAGAAGAGGCTTTAGCTTTCTCAGCCATCTTAAAAATTACAGCTGGAAAACAGGCACTCACACAGAAATGTATGAGAGAGACAGAGAGAGAGAGAGAGAGAGAGAGAGAGAGAGAGAGAGAGAGAGAGAGAGAGAGACAGAGAGAGAGAGAGACAGAGACAGAGAGAGAGACAGAGACAGAGACAGAGAGAGAGAGAGAGAGAGAGAGAGAGAGAGACAGAGACAGAGACAGAGAGAGAGAGAGAGAGAGAGAGAGAGACAGAGAGAGAGACAGAGAGAGAGAGAGAGAGAGAGAGACAGAGAGAGAGAGAGAGAGAGAGAGAGAGAGAGAGAGAGAGAGAGAGAGACAGAGAGAGAGAGAGAGAGAGAGAGAGAGAGAGAGAGAGAGAGAGAGAGACAGAGAGAGAGAGACAGAGAGAGAGAGAGAGAGAGAGAGAGAGAGAGAGAGAGACAGAGAGAGAGAGAGAGAGAGAGAGAGAGAGAGAGAGAGAGAGAGAGAGAGAGAGAGAGAGAGAGAGAGAGAGAGAGAGAGAAGCAGGAAAGTCTTTTTTTTTTTTTTTTTTTGAAGGGAAAGAAAGGAAAGGGGAGAAACTATCAACGATGATAGCTGCAGAAATACACCAAGGTGTACTGGCAGAGAATATTAATGATGATATTTAAAATTACACTAACGTTATGAAAAGAGAGACAGAAAATATTAAATGAAACGGTAGAGGATCAAATAGAGAGAAAAATAGAGAAATCTGTAAGAAATAACAACAGAAATTTACCTAAACCCAAGGAAACTCAAGGGCACTGGCTAAACGTGACCATTTTGGAAAAAGGGCAAATGACATCTGAGGTAAGAGAGGGATTGTGGGTAGAGGTGAAGCTAGAGAGTTTTTGGCTGGCACGAGCTGTAGAAATGGCCGAGTTGGTTCCGATATACAAAAAAAGACAATACTCACTGGCTTACTTTAAATGTCAGTCAACATCAAAACTACAGATGCCTATTTTATAAGGACAGTAGGGCACTCTGGGATGTGCATTGTCCACATAGTACTGTATTCCCAGTGTCTTTTAACAGATCCACTCTTCAGGCTTGTGCCACGCAATGCACTTGAGAGGTGGTAATATCTGAACAAAACACATCCCTTCACATCTCACTGCTTACTTGATTCTGAAAATTACAAGGACTGCATTTTGAACGGAGTCAACTAACTGCATCATCAGTTCACTGCTCAGACAAGAGTCAAGTAAAATGTAAAGTCCTGGCTACAGTAAAACAAGTCTGTTTAACATACACAAGGAAACATCATGTTAGACTAACAATCACACAAAAAATACAATTATATAGAAGTAGGATTATGTACAACCAGATACCTAAACAATAGATTAGATATAGATTTCACCAAGGAATGCCTTTTTTGTTCAGATTAAGAAAATCCTGTAGAAACTGTCATTGTTGATCGTACAAAGAAATTAAACAGTTACACTTCAGAATCTGACATGTTTGTTTCTGCTAGCTCCAGTAAATGTGCAGTCAAAATGTCATGCAACTCAGATTGCCTCTCTGACCTCAAACAAATGAGATGTCATTCACACGTCTACAGTATGGCAGTCAGTATAACAGACTGTCTTTTAATTAGAGAAATACATCCCTCTCCTTTTTGTGAAAATATATTTTATCCTATTTCCATGGAGTGAAAAGCTTGGAAAGCAGAAACAGTGAACTCAGTGTTCATTTTAACATTTCTGTAATATAATGTTGGGTTTGTTTAGCATATAAAACCTTACACCTTCTGCACAATTTTCTTTTTACTGAGCAGTTTTGATCGTCCTGCTTGTATTTTGCTTTTTTTTTTTCATTCTAATTAGTCAGGAGAAGCTTAAATGAATAGTGCTGTTAGCACACTACACTTCCCAAATTACACTTTTTTTTTTATTTCCTGACCATGGACAGTGAGAAAGAAGTTGAGACTATACCTTGCTCAGTAGCTCTGATTCATATACAGTGTTAAAACACTGGGACTGAAAGTGAAACCCTATATCTATGGCAGCAAAATCAAACAGCAGACATAGAATAATTGCTCAAGATAGTGTACTGCAGATGTTCATCAAAAATATAAATTTTTTTTAAGATAGTGTAGTACACTAACAACTTTAAATGGGCATTCCCAGGATTGCCAGAGCTCTGTATTCTTCATGGTCTACAATATTTTTACCTTAGAAGGGCACTGCAATTCTTTACATGATGAACTATGATTTAAGAAAAGCAATACCATTCAGCACTTACAGCTGGTTAGACAAGTGGACACAGTGACATCTGAATGGCACAGGTGCCAAAAGAGTAAACAGGTGGATATATTTCATAAGCATAATATGTCAGGGTAGGAAGTAAATTAATATAGCAGCATTCATACTTCTGTAGGATATAACGACTGATGAAAGTGGGTCAATAACCCCTTCCTCTCAGAAAACTGAAAACAAAGAAGGTGTGTCTTTCTCTGTCTCTCTATGTGCAGATATAACTTGAGAAAAACAGTGTCACATTATTGAAGCAAAATTACCCAATTTAAGATATGACAAAATGTGATTTTCCCACTTCACTTTACATATTCTTTTGGACAGCTGAAGCACTCTCCCCCAACTTTACATATTCTTTTGGACAGCTGAAGCACTCTCCCCCAATTAAATATAACTTACCTCAAATGACATACAACCTCAGCAAAGGTTACATTTAGCTGGGGTGGGCAATGCTGTTGTCTCCTTCTGCACTTGGATATCCCCTAATTCAGATATTTTTCATTCACCGACATGTTCAGCAAAAAACAATTTGGTTACTATCTTTCTCCATCAAATTTTACTTAAAGTAATTTGTAATACTTAATACTAATTTTTGTGAAAGGTGATAAACCGCACATTCTTCCATACCATCAGCTTGATTGTCTACTAACCTGAAAAGGCAAAGACAACACAAAGCCCCAGCCAAAATTAAATGTGGCAGATCAGAGTAAATTTCACTCCTTGCACACTACTCAAACAGATAAAGGTAACAATGAACAGCATGGAGCAAATCAAAAGGCTTCCAGAAGCCTTTTTATGCCCAGTATGCATTTTATCTCTTTTAGCACAAGAATAATACCTTAAGATTTGTGCTTCATGGTGCATTTTGGGACTGCAGAGCCACATCTCACTGTATAACCTACTTTCCCTACATTACTTCTCCTCACTCTGCCTAGTTACTGACTGTGTCAGCTGACCAGTCTTCCATGTAGATCATTCCCTAACACATTTCCATTCTTTCCCACACCAGCTTACCCCAGCATCTACATGCAGTAATAAACTCAGCTTGCTGCCATAAAGCCAAAATGGAGTTGTGTGAACTAAGGTGCTCAACAGTTGTTGGTGTTTACAGTTTAGTTGGGCATGCTAAAGGGTGACATGTAGCACAAAGTCTGCCTGCCTGACTGTAGCACATATATAAGCAGCAGTCTCCCCTCTCTGTTATGGTATTATCCTCTTTACTGATGATGCTCTGTGCAAACCAGAAATAGCACAAATGTACCCAAACTTGTTGGGAGACTTTACACTGGCTTGCTGACTCTGCTGGAAGGCATCAGTCCTGTGGACTTTCCATTCCTCCTAGGGGTAAAGAGCAAGCAGTGGAGGTGGTGCTGTCACTCATTCTCAGGAAACTGGGGGTGGGTGAGTTGTACTTAAGCCTTAGCTATTACCAGTGCCCTCACATGATTTGGCATGTAATGGAATTTGGAAAGGTTATTTTGCCCTCTTTCTTGGGTGATAAATGCCTTAAAGCATGCATTCCCATGTGGTCTCTGGTCTCCGATAGTGACTATAACACAGGAAGTGTACACTAGACATGCAGGCCGCCCCAGCCACTCTGAGCAGTGTGAGCAGGCATTACCTCATCACCCTTCTCCTTGCTCTCACCAGTTCCTCCACTGTGTGGGCCACTACTGAAACCTAGATCGTCTGGGTCGCAGTCCAGGCTTTATTCCTCTATGCTAGTAGAGATGGCAGACATAAATATACTGAACCCACTGACACTGCCAACATCCTGGCAGATAGATTCAGTGCAAACGTCACCCCTCCTCTCACCCCCAAAAGGGCCCACAACAATACCAGAAAAGTGTAGTGTCCCAGAAATCACAGACGCACAGGTGAAAACAGCCCTTTCAAAAGCCAAAAGCACAGCATCAATGGGGCCAGATGGTGTCCCAGGCTGCGTCTTGCACAAACTACAGAACAAACTAACCCCCCACCTAAACACACTGTTCAACCTCAGCCTCTCCACAGGCTACATGCCCATGGAATGGCACACAGCAACGGTTATTCCGCTCCACAAAGGAGAGGCCACAACTGACCCTAGTAACTATCGCCCCATAAGCCTGACTAGCCTGGCCTGCAAGGCTATGGAGCACTTCATCATGGAACTCATTAACAAAGACATTGGGAACCTCCAAACACTTGACCTGACCCAGTTCGGCTTTGTTAAGGGCAGATCATGCCTACTAAACCTGGTTGACTTCTTCGAGACAGTCACTAAGGCCATAGATGAGGGGAAGGTAGTTCACACAGCCTACCTTGACCTCGCTAAGGCTTTTGACACCATTCCCCACTCAGGAATTATAGAAAAACTCACCAGCCTGAATATAAACCCCTAAGTCACGAGATGGGTTGCCAACTGGCTTACAGACAGAACTCACATGGTAAGAATAGTGGTCTCCAGGTTCGACTCTAAACCAGTCACAAGTGGTGTCCCACAAGGCTCGGTCCTGGGACCCCTACTGTTCAGCATATACTTCTCAGAAGTACAGGCAAACACAGGAGGACTATGGCTAACCAAGTTCGCCGATGACTGCAAACTGGGAGCCATAATTGACTCTCCAGCTGACATGGACATTCTCCAAAAGGGTCTTACTGAGATGGACACCTGGTGTCAAAGTCATGGTCTCAAGATAAATGCCAAAAAATGCATAGTCATCCTGTTTGGAAAAAATAAAACACCCTTGAATTACCACATAGTTGGCAGCCCCCTTAATACAGAAGAGGTAATAAGAGATCTGGGGACCCAGGTAGATAGTAATCTCTCCTTTGACAATGATATTTCCAAAGTAGTTGGGAAATCCTTCTGTGTAGCCCATCTAATTACTAAAGGATTTGCATCTAGAAATAAAGAGGTTATAGTGCCCCTCTACTCGTCACTCATCAGACCCATCATAGAGTTCAATGCCCCATTTGGGATGTACCTCACAAGACACTTCCAACAGCTGGAAAGACCACAAAAGTACCTCACCAAGAGGATTAGTGGTCTCAGACATATGTCCTATGCAGCCCAACTGGAAAAACTCCAGCTGTACTCAGTGGCACATCGCTTACTCAGAGGTGATCTCTGCCTGACTTACAAAGCCATGTCCAACTCAGAATTGATGGACATGCTCCACCTAAAGAAATCCAAGTCACTGCGAGCCACTCGCTCTAGTGAGCTAAACCTCGCCACAACAATAAATAGAACATACTGGAGGGATAGATTCCTGTCACAGAGATACTCCATGCTTTGGAACAAAATTCCTAACTACATTAGGCAGAACCCCTCACTAACACTCTTCAAGAGAAACCTTGACGAGTAGATAGGTAACAGAAAAAACACCCCTGGGATCACTTCATTGGCTCTTCTTGACAGAGGCTCAGTTAATTAGTCAATGAGGCTCCGAAAATTGACACACTCTGGCTAGGCTTATAAATGCCCTTGGGCAGATAGCCTAGTACCTACCTATGAACCTATGAACATATAGAGTACCTTCACTGTTGAATGATTTTTCTTCAGATTCCCTTTAACCAGATCCCATTAATCAAGTTCACAGTTTTATGATTGTGTACCTCGATTAACACATTTAAACAAACAAATAAGTCCTGAAAGCGAATAATTCTGTAGTTGTAGTTCCTTAACAGTGCAGATATGGGAGGTTGTTGACTACTGCACTGTTATGAGCTCCATAGGAGAACAGGAATAATATAAAGCAAGCAGTTATGGGGACTGTGACATCTGTACACTGGCCCAGCAATCAAGGAGCCTCAATCCTCACTACTAATACCATTGAGGGGCGTCCACATTGGGAATGATAACAAATACACACACACACACACACACACACACACACACACACACACACACACACACACACACACACACACACACACACACAGTAAAAGTACTATTTCCCTTAAGAGCACACAGAGATCACAGTCAATCTGGATCTGGTTTCTCTCTTTCTCTCCAGATCCCCAATAAGACTCCCCACTGGCACAGCTATATGGTCCAGATCTCAGCCTAGTGGTCAAGCTAAAACCTCCAGCACCCTGTCTGCCCAACCAGTGCTTTGTGTCCCTGCCCAAGTAGCTGACACTCACACACCTTCAGAGATGTGTTATATACAAACACACAGGCACTCCTGGGGAAGGCTGGCACAGTTATGCCCCTTCTTCCCAGACTATATGATAGTACCATTTGCTACTAACCACTAATATCAGCTACTAATAAGGCCCTTATTAAAGGGTGCCCAATTATTACTGCGCAATATTATTATCCAAATGGTGAGTGTGACAAACAAGGCTTATTTGGAGTGGCTTGGACAGTATCACTATAGACATGCAATGTACTCCAGAGCTTAAATTACCTCTACATAAAACAGCCACAGTTGAAAGGTTTAAAATATTTAATAATAAATAATAAGAACACAAGACAATACTTCTTATTACACAGTGCTAGTCAAGAGTTCAGAGATCACAGAGAAATGCTTAAAATAATACAGTAGAAAAGTTCTAACATCAATACAGAAAACAGCTAGACTAGACTTTCTATTTCCTATCTATATCTAAGAGCAAACACAGTTCTAAGATAAACTTACATATAGGGCAAGGCAGTGCTGTTGATGTTGTCAGTTCTGAAAACAAATGCAAAATGCTCTGAGTTTCTCTCTCTGTCCTTAAATTGATAACACAGTACCACTGACTCATTTCAGATTACATCATTATTCACTGTTTCCCAGGCTAACAGAAACCCCGAGTGTAACAGCCCTTTTGATCTGGCAGCTGGTCAGGAAGCCAGAGCGATAAAAGACATTATACATGTAAATTCTAGCCATTAACTCTGGTCTCAAAACAATAGGAAGAATTCCTTCATTCAGACATGTTGGGTGCGAGTTTTCTGATCAATTATACAATGCTAGACTATTTAGCTTTCCTCCAGCAGAGTGCAATGTGGTTACATTTTTGAAGTTCAACATTTACCCTAATTTTCTTACATTTAAGAGAACAAGCATGTGGCTTACATTAATATTTACAAATGACAGAATTATCTATAAAATCCTATTTAGCTAGGCTGGCAGCTTTCACAGGGACCATAAGATGTCTAGCCATATGTCATTATCTACCTTTAAGAAGACACACATAAAACTTCATGTCACCCTTTTAAACCAATAGTGCTCACCCTCAAAGTTGAGCAATGTTGTACATGACAATGCTGACATAAATGTGTGCCTAGTCACAACAGTCTGAAATATAGCCAAAGTAGGGTTTGGATAGTGCCTCTCCAGTGAGTATTGATTATTTGTTGGGGAAGATTTAGTTCCCTAGTGAAGATCTTTATATAGATACTGGATTTGTGAAGAAATACAAGATCAAATAGAACTGGGTCTTTTTTGGCTCGAAACGTGAGGCATGGGTCAGCTTGGAGCACTCATTACACAACTGAGTACAAGGTGAATTGTGATAATCTTTTGGAAGAGCTGGGGATTTACAGCCTTTAACTTTCTCAGTTAGAAATCTCTGGTGCATTTCCAGTTTAGTGATATGCTTGGTTTTGCACATACCACAGTGTTTACTACAGTCAGTGCTTGGCCTGAAAAGGAAAGAGAATAGTCTGGACATGTAAACGACACAACAGCAAAGAGCTTAGTCTCTTGGTGCTGTATTAAACTGCTTGCTACAATTTTGCTGCCTTGGTGGCTCGATTTTTTTATTTTTTAGTGTTTCTTTTTTATGGTCTGGACTTGTTTGGAACATGAAAATATTCCTTTGGAAATGAACTGGTCCAGATATAAGGATTTCCTGAGTATGGTGGAAACATGATGATCAAATGAGAGTGTGTTGTCCATATAAGTACCAAGATCACTTACTACCATATCTGTCTGAAGATGACTTTTGTTTGTTTAGATTTTACTTTTGTCCTTTGGGAAGTTAGGTGGGTTCAGGGGACTGTATGTGTCAGTGGCTTTATGGGATATTGGTGAACTGTGGTCCTATGATCATGAAACAGTATGGGTAGGGAATTATCCCCTTACATACACAGTTGCATTATTGCAGAGTTGGTATAATAAGAGAATGGGTTGTGGAAGGTGTAGTCTACTGTTTTGCCACCTTGTAGAAACACTGTTTTTTCTCTCTTGGTAGTTTTGATGGAGTGGAAACTGATGATTTTTTTCAGTACATTTGCTTCAAGTCACTTTACATTTGACAATGTGACACACTCAAATGCAGACACACACATACACACACTATTCTCTTTCATCAGCTACTAAAAACCTCTGACCAAATCTGATTTCTGTTCCACTGGAACATGCTTTAATACGAGTCCTGCAGTGGGGAGATCTGCAAAACCCCATGAAAAAAAACCTAGAACAGGCTTTAATATGTATCTTGCAGAAGGGATTAGTATTAATCCTCTAATTCAATGAAAATGTTTCGAAATTCCAGCCTGACCATTTACAATATGAACAAAATACAAAAGTGTTTGTGCATATGTTTGCCTACACACACACACACACACACACACACACACACACACACACACACACACACACACACACACACACACACACACACACACATGTGCGCATTTGAATGGCATATCACAAGGTTTGCGGATGGTCCTATACCTGTTTGCAAACTGCAGTAAAGGTACCTTGGTTCATCCTACAGTTCACATACTTACATAAACTGATAATATCAAAACAGCTAAAACTATAAATCAAAGGAGGACAAAACAACTTCTTAGGGCTCATACCACAACAGACATAAAAGGTCCGGAAAAAAATAGCCTCATATATTGATACAACTTATACGGACCAAAGAGGTCATAGTATAACTTGAAATATGTAACAATAAATGAACCAGAGAAATATAATGATTTAGGTATAGCTGTTCACAAAATTAAAAAAAAGTTTTAACAACTACATAGATGATTTAACAACTATGTAGATACAATATGCAAAAGTTCATCATAGGTTTATATTTTTCATATTTATTATTTATATTTATCTATATTTATATTATTTATTCATTTGTTGTATGGCACTTATTCTTGTCTTAATGGCTTTGTTCAGCGATTTGTTCAAGAGTTTGGTTAGACTGAAAACCGAATACAGTTAAGCAGTTCATTAAAAAAAAATGAATGCTCTGTTCTCAAATTTTAATGAAGTTATGAAATTACCTTAATAAGATGTCTGCAAAAACATAATTGTCCCTGGGACCTTAACATATGTGTCTGTTTCAGTTACACAGCTCACATTAACTATAAAAGCAACTGCTGTTATGAGTTGGGTGACTTGTTTATTGTGCAAGTTGGGGCAAATTTAACTCAGGTATAACAAATGTACCTCATTCTTTCATAGGTGCTTACTGTAGCAAGAAAGCTACAGTGTGGGGGCTCTTTGATGAGATGTGCATGGGAAATTATAAACATTGCACATTGTCTCTCTACAACACAATCAAAAGAAAGTATGACAGACTATGTGCTAACTTGCTCTATTTTCTTATTGCTCTCAAATGAGTATTTTCTTTATGTAGCCACTATCAATCATCCTGTGATACATCAATATTTTAACTGCCATTAGTTTCCTTGCTTTGCACCCATGGATAGTTTCTGGTTGCCAGGTAACCCTGAACTGGATAAAGTGGACCTTAGCAAATGAATGAAAGCATACTTGCCATGTCAGACTTTTACTACCTGAGCACCGCTTTAAGCTCTGCCCGCCAAATCTTCTGACACGAGCTCTCTGTTATATTTAAATTATTTTTAACATATCCAACTATAAATTTTATTTGAGATTAGACTTCAGACTTGTAAGAACCATAAAAACAAGTAAAATACAACTGTAATTCTGTTACACAATAAAAATAATAGTTACTAATTTATATATATATGGATTCTAGGCTTGAAACTCCAGAAAGACTAGTAATTGAATCAAAGATCAGTGAAAAGAAACACATTGCCTTATGACATCTCTCACTGAAACTAATACCAGTATTAGTTGGTATTCTCCGTCCCAAATACCAAGCAGTGCCTGCTGCTTTAAGAACATACAGGTCACAACTGTTCTGTGTCTTGTCACCAACCATGTGATTATAAATATACATATCAGAAGCCCGTGTCTAGCACATTTCAAAGGAATCACATCCAGGGGTAGTCTGACCATTTTTAACTCCATAGCTGACAGACGGGAGGGAAGCATGACAACAGAATCCGCAAAGGGCCCGTTCTGTTCAAGTCAGTGTTGCTCAGGATATGAAGCTTCAAGCATATGTTTTTATTTTTGGATGCCAGGAAATCTATTTTCCTCCTAGCGGAGATAAAAGTTCTGCTTTCATTACTGGACTGACATCATCATTATTACAAGCAGTTCAGAGGTCATGCATTCACTTTACGAAGGGAAACACAACCAAAAAAGAGTTGCTGAGGTTTTAAACTTTCATGGGAAAGAGCTAAACATTCTGCTTATTTATCTACTAAATAAACTGCACGATGTTCTTAAATTCTGCCCGCTTTTTATTGGATCCAAATCCTCATCAGATAGCTCATATAGACCATTCACACATCTACCATGATTCTCCTTTATGTTATTAAAAATAAAAAAAAAAAACTTCAGCTGAAATGCTCTTGCTTGTTCTCATGAATCTTTTTCTGAAGCATGTCAGCTGATTCCCTCGAGGTAATTAGCCATTTTTATCTCGTGCCTTTCCTAAAACAACCATATTAAGTACTCTTCCCTTCCTTTTCATTACATGTTTTCTCACTGCCCCTGCAGTACTTCTGCTGTTCCCATGTGAAACATCTCCATCTTGGCTCAGTCTTTTTAAATATGGATTTCCGGAACCAAGCACAGTAATCCAGACAGAGATCCCACCAAATGGATATGTAGAGGGAGAGACACTGTTTTCTAACAGTGATCTCCCATTTGATATATCCCCATGTCCCAGCTTAGTTGCTTATTTCTTTCTTGCACAGTCTGGTTATATCTAATTATCATATAAAACTAGCTCCCTTTACAACTATCTGACTTTTCAACTGTGTACTCATTTTTCTTCTGTGTGCGTACACACTTTGTTTCCTAGATTCATTGGTTTGTATTTATATGTAGAATAGAAACTGCCATGCTTTAAAAATTCTTCCGGTATGGGCATGTTTTTTTTCATGCTGCAAACAACCTTGCTGCACATTTTCTGTCATCTACAAAATACATACGTCTTCCAGTGCTTCTTAGAAATTTTCTTTCCTTTGAACAGGACCCCAGTTCCTTTTACTCTTTGTGCTCTGTATTTAAATCAGTATTTTTATTAGCGTTACTATGCAAAGAAACACTTCAGGATTATTTGATTTGTTCACTAACGTAGTAGTACCATGTTGATGCTATTAAAAGACTTCCTGGTCCATTACCTTGTAATCCAGAAAATTGCTTGATTAATGTGTTATTAAATTCCATTGCTAAATCCATAGTGCTTTAATTCCACAGTTCTTTCTTTCAGCAATGACTTTATAATTTCTTTATTATTAAGGTCTGTGAGGTTGCAACATTTCAGCCTTCTGTCCTGTTTCCAGTTTTGTAAAGGAGAATCGCAAATGCCTTCCTCCAGCCTCCAAATACCTTACTCTCCTCACAGGATTATTTTAAAAGGGTAGTTAGCACTGTTAGCAGTTATATATGAATTAAAGTTTGAACCATACTAGGGCTCACTGCATTATCCAGCTTAAGTTTTACAACTTCATTCTGAATTCTCTCTCTTTTGTGAGAGGCATGGGATCATGTACCCCTTCCTAAACATTTACACTGGAGTTTAATGAATTGATTTTGTCTGTCAGTTGACTGACATTCTTGGAAGAAACTTCCTTTTTTCAAAATGTTTCCATTGTGGAAGCATGGGGTGGGGAAATCTTGTTTTAAATTTATATAAAGAACATCAGGATTGCCCTTCACCTAGGATTAAAGAAGGTATTTTAAAAAAGATGTTGATCTATCTATGATTTCAACAAACAGTAATCAGTAGACCAACTTGGCTGAAAAGTATTTCACTAGAGGGTCTGGGTTTTGAAACTGATAGGTTACCAGAGTGGCTCTCCACAGCTGGAAGGACAGAACACCATGTGAGAGTTGTTCTTTTTTTTGGGGGGGGGGGGTTGTCTTGTGTTGCAGCAGTGTCCACAGCTACTTTTTATACATGTTATCGCAGCTGAGGACTACATGTGAGTGTGTATGTATGTGCTCACATAAGCACTTGCATTTGCATGTATGTATGGCTTGATGGGTGGTGGGGTGTGGTGCTGTTTTGGCCTGCAGAAGTAGCAGCTCTGTTGCAGTGTCCAGTTACTTTCTATACATCATACAAAAGCCGAGTACTACAATGACCGTGTGTGTGTGTGTGTGTGTGTGTGTGTGTGTGTGTGTGTGTGTGTGTGTGTGTTTGCATAAGTATTTGCATCTGCGTGCCTGTATATGCATGTTTGTCTCTCTCTGTCTGGGACTGCATGCATGTATGCACTGAAAGTATACTAGCATTCATGTTACTATGTGCCTGACCTCCTATTAAAAATGCAACACTGTGATACAGCAGTCTTCACTCCTTCCCCCTGTTTGTAATACGGATATCCATCACTTACTAATCTAAGGTTGGTCTGTGATCCCCTATCAAGAGATTGGCTAAAACTCCTGGCAGACAATTTTCAAATTATACTGCAGGAATCAAATTACAGCACATGTAGGGCTTGATTAAGGTGATGAAAATCATAACGTTCACACTCACTCACACACTCACACACTCACACACTCACACACTCACACACTCACACACTCACACACTCACACACTCACACACTCACACTCACACACTCACACTCACACACACTCACACACTCACTCACACACACGCACTCACTCACTCACACACACACACTCACTCACACACACACTCACTCACTCACACACACACACACTCACTCACACACACACACACTCACTCACACACACACACTCACTCACACACACACACTCACTCACACACACACACTCACACACACACACACACTCACACACACACACACACACTCACACACACACTCACTCCTCTGGTCTGGTGTTAAATTCTGCCCATTAGACACTGTCTGAGTGGAACCTGCATGGTTTCCACATGTCAATATGGTTCTTTGTCAGATTTTCTTTGGTTTCTACAGTTTCCTCTCACCTCCCAAAAAGCATGTTGGTTGACAGTCCACATTAAATTGTCACTGCATATAGTGCATTATACTCTTGCACTTGTGGCAAGGGTCATGACTGACAAGGTCTTAAAAAGGACCAATTCATACATCTCATTAATAGACAAGCTAACATATAAGTAGATCTGCCTGAGCTGATGGTACCTCAAGTGTAAAAGATTCCATGGCACTTAACAAAATGAGTAGGGGGGGTCTCTGATTCCTTGGCTAAATTTCTCCTAGTCAGTTTGAATGCCATCGAAGGTCACCCCTGATAAGAGAGTGTAAATAAAAAAGTATAAATAAAATACATAAATAAAAATAAATCTGTACTTGCTATCCCTTCCCTATTCCTACCTATAGTCTTTTCCATGCTTTGTCCTTCCAGTCTACATTAAAGGTATAGCAGATCAGCCACAGCTTTCCAGTCTAGGTTTAATCAGGGTTATGGAGCTTATTCTCTGCATGCCATGCTATACTATGCCTGCCTGCCCATTTCCCATGATGACAATGTTCTCTTGCTAAGCCCATCACTTCAGCCAGAAGATGAGCACTCACTTTGTGTTCATTCTAACCACACTTCTGCCAAGTTAATGCTTCTGAGAATGCCACCTTGCAATCAAGCTCCTGGCAAGCACTTAATTGTTTCCTAGGTTCTCCTGACCTACCTCAACAATCTCTTCAAATAAGAAATTTGCACTTTCAAGTATAACCGTGTGCAATATTCTTTTCCCATGGATCAGGAGTTTCCTCATTTCTAGGCTGGGCAAATCTGGCTTCAGCGGAGTTATGCACCGTGCTGCAATTTATTCAGCCAGGGGTCCTCTGCCACCTTAACATTTTTGGTGACTGAATTTCCACTTGTGAGGACCCTATATCTCCCCCGAGCTCTTACAGCTGCAGACCTTTCAGTTCCACTACTGTCCCTCCTATCTGCCCCTTTGTTATTCTGGTCTTCTGCATCCGATGGACACTTAGCACACCTACCTGTCACTACAAGATCCTTGGCCCCCAAATTATTTTTCTGATGTCATCCTTACACCTTCTTGGCCATGTCCTCTTAAAATCTCCCTAGGCATATCAGTCCATACAGCCTCCACTTTCTTCCTAGTAAGCAGTTGCTCCCACTCAAACTTCACTTCTTTCTTTCTTACAGTCTGCTGTGGCTGCACCTCCACTCTCTGACCCTATCCTCCTTTCTCCCTTGAAATCCCTCCGGACTTGCCCCTCTCAGGTATCAACCCTCCTCTCATTCCCTGAGCCCAGGGTCCCTTGCTTGGCATGCTCTCCTGCCTGTGTCCTTCCCACCGTATCCCTCCACCCGGCTAACTAAGGACCTGATGTCTCTTCTCCCTTCCCTCAGTTGAGATACCATGACTATGAGTTTTATCAGCATTTATCATGACCTACACTACCTCCCTCTAAAAACCTCAAGCATCACAAGCTTCCTTCAAACTATACAGCTACTCATTCCTGGCTTATCCCACCGCAGCTTCCCTTCTCTTCCCCAACACATGGTCTTATTACTGTAAGTTAATGGACATATTTGCCTAACTCCCCCCCCTCACACACACATATACACATTTTGATGTTAGTACCTTCCCAACCATTTATTAACAAAAACACAGTTGACCTATGGCACACAGTACATATCAATCTCTACATGATACCCAAACCATGTCACAATATTTTCCATATTTAAGCTATCAAAGATCTTTGCTATATCACATACCAAAAGTGTCCCTTCTCTTCTTGCCTGCACTTAATATATTACTGTAAATTAAACATACAGGAGTTCCTTGATTTGCTTTCCTGGCACACCATTAATTCCTGTCATCATATATCTACTAATACATTTTCTTATTCTAACTTGTAGGACTTTCATCAACATTTTGCAGTCCATGCTACATAGAGCATCAAGTCTCCAGCAGTTTTTCATATTCCATTGTCACCTTTTACCATTAAAGAAAAAAGTAACAGTGCACCCTACACAATCATTATTAAGCCCTAAAGAGAGACATTCATTTAAAACATCCAAAAATTATTTTTGTTTGCATCTCATCCATGCAGACATAAAATCATAACTGAGTCCACCTTCCCTAGGAGAATAATTTTTATTTGCCTGTCCAAATACCATTTTAAGCTCATCTAACAATTTTCTTATCGGTACATATTTGTTAAATCTACATCTATCTTTTCTAAATGTGAGTGTCTTAACTCTTCACTTTCCTTGTATTCATATTCATTTTCCATATATTTTTTGCAATAGTCATAATATTTTGCTTACCATTTCTTTCAATCTCAGTGTCATCAAACACAAATTGTATTTTCACACCTCTTAATCCACTATGCTAGAAAAGGCAATACCTCTTATTTTTCCTTTAAAAATCTGTATCTGTCTGAATAGCAATGTCTGCACTCTGCTTTTCATAAATGTCTGCTTCTCTTGTAAGATAATATTGATCATGTGTTTATATTGAATATTCAGATTTCTGAAGTAATTTATAAAAAAACAATTCTCCATGAAATATATTTCCTTTTCATATAATAAATATCCTTTTGTATATTTGTCTTTAAATTCTATCCACCAATCAGTAAGGGACACGCAAAAATCTTTCATGGTTAGATGTTCTCCCCGTAATGCTTTCACTTTCCTCTGGCCCATTTCCTCCACCACCCATTCAGCCATTAATTTTATTAAAGCCTTTTCTCTACTGCAAAACTCCCTTCTTCATCACCAAACCCCCCCATATAACACAATGATCATTTTTTTTTGCCTCTTGATACTTTTTTGTAACCTCTCAGAAACAAGAAGCCTATCTTCTTCCAGGACTCCCCCCTATAATATGTACACCCTTTATCCCAATCTAACTGCAAATCTACTATCATTAAACGTTCCTTACTAATTATGAAATCTTTGGCTCTCTTGCCTTATATTATCTTATATTACAATTAAAGTCACCTGATATAACAGTTGGTAAATTCACTATTACATATGCCCTCACATTCTCTTGTAAACTACATCTGCCCTCATATTTCATGCTAGAATATAATAACAATTATTCTAACTACAGGGTTTCTAACTATTGTATCTACCAATAATCCATTATTTGTCTGTATTATCTAAAAGTCTTTAACCTTACTTCAAGCTGTTCATAAAAGAAAATAAACAAACGACACTCCCCCCACCCTCAATTTACCAAACTGCTTTCTTTCCTACTGAAGAAAAAACAAACAATCTAGTATCCAGGAGAAATATAATATTATCATATTTTTTAACCACTGTACTACTGTAATTCATGAACATTCACCCTTAATGCTGTTGACAATTATAAATAAAAAAAAAAAAAATGAATGATGTTTTTATTTTACTATTTCTCCCTACAACTTTTAGCTTTTTCATTTGCGCACCTGCTGCCTACAGTGCAGCTTTTATCTTCCCCACCTTCAAATCCTCAATGCTAACATTCCCCTCTTCCTCCATTTCTACAGGGTCCTGTTTACTGTTCATAGGCTCACAGAGGATTATTAGGCTAATGGCTTAAGGACTCCCTACAAGCCTAGATAATGTAACCCGATTTCACCCACTACATGGCCCCTAGGGGCAAGAGAATGGCATGGATTTTGTTCCTGTGCATGGAGTATCTTACAATCTGCCTCTGTCTGCAAGGGACATAGGCACTACCTCAGGTGTGAATTTGCAATTCCCCATTCATTGATCCATTGTAACTGTCCTCCCCTAAAGTTTCTACTAAAGCATTATTTAATGCCTGACAGACATCTGTCTGCCTGCATGCCATGTGCACAAATCTTACTTTTTTTTCCCTTGCCCAGAAGGAGCCCTACAGGTGTCTTCCTTTTGCTGCTCTCGAGTCCTTTCTGATTGCTCTTCCCCTTGTACTGCAAGAGAGAATTCCTCCTGCCCCTGACAATCAACCACCATGCATCCTTCATTCCCGCACTTAGTGCACTACAATATACATTCCTTATTCGTATGCAGCAAATATAAGGATAAAGGGCATACGAATAAGGAATGTATATTGCACTTAGGGCACTGCAATATACATTCCTTATTTGTGTGCCCTTTATCCATAACATTCACTGCATCTTTTGAGGGGACAAACATTTACCAGCTGGTCATGTTTCCTGCAAACAAAGCATGTCTTAGGCCAGCCTTCATAAAATAAAACCCTTCTAACATTATTTACAATACAAACACTGGTTAAGTAAACAATAGCATTATGTAAAATTTTCCCTGTTACTTCTGCTTTCCATTTGCCATTGAAAATACCCGTATCATCATAATATTTTTACATCAAAAACAAACTGACATTCTTTTCAAAGTACATTTTCACATCCATTCAGTAAACATCAATACTTATAAAGTGTAAAAGGAAAAAAAATGTTTTTTTACCTAAAGTGAGAAACCGTAACATATTCCTTATAAACTTTATAGTTTTGTACTTTTATCAGAAAGACCCACAAATTTATATACCACTTCATGTGCTAACAAACACATCAGTAAAACTTTCATTTCCAGCTGATTGATAGCACATAGATTCATAGGAACAAAGCCTAAATGCTTAAAAATGCAATCCCACAGTCTGTCCATTTTTTGTCCATATTTTGTTCTGATATGAATTACAGGTTTAGTCCACTGTGAAAATCTGTTCACGATCTGTACTCCACAGCTGCTGCAACGTTTGCATAAGTAAGTTGTGGTTTTGTTGCTGTGTGACATGCTGGCTCACTCTGGCTTTCTTCTGCTTCGTTCTCATCTTCTCATCCATTCACATCATATGCATCATTATTCATGCCCAGCACTTACCTGTGAGTTGCAGTTTCTGATGTTACACCATCACTCTGTTCTACAAACTGCTTTTCCATTAAATCATCCCAGGATAATGCAAACTCATCAGCTGGTTCCTCCAACATGATCAGCACCAAAACTGTAGCTTGTAATTCCCCAGTGTAAAAATTCCAATCACTTCACCAGTTTTTCATCTGCAGTTAATCCTTCCACACTGTGTGCAGACACAGCCTCTGCTGTGCCTATCCTTTGCCATTTTGGCGTCCCTGCTGAAGAGAGTAGGGGAGAGTTCCCAAGCGTCCTGGTGAAATTTCCATATGAATATCACATGAAGAGAGACCCTTGGCCTAGTGGGAATAATCTGGTCAACAATTTGTAAATAAATAAATAACAACTTTAGAAATTGTAAACTATAATTACTACTGCAAATGGAGCCACTGAACCTATAAATAATATACCTGAAGCTGTCACCACTATAGTATAAATGTCCCGTTTATAGTAACAACAGCAAAAAAAAAAAGTATTTTCACTGCAGGACAAACTATACATCCCTGACCCTCACAATGTACACCGCTGTCACATACATTGTTAAGTAAATTCAAAAAACTTAAAATACTTACTCTGAGGAGAGTCAACACTCAGCAGCAGCAAGTAAAGTTAGTAAACACACTGCATATACTGTTTAGTAGTTAGTGCAAAGGACTCCAGATCTAAGCTGCTAAAGAACTGCCTGCCATGGCCAGAGTACAGGGTTTAACTACTTTCACTTTCATTTGCCTGCTGTGTGACTTAGTTAGTCACTTAACCAGACAGTAGTCCTGAGCTGCCCCTGAAAAGGGACAGTTGTGTCCAGTGGGCTTACCTGGGTGACACATATTTAAAATATTAAAAGCCGTAAAGATGTAAAATGCACATGTACAATACAAGTATATCTATTTGTCACACAAACAAATGCATGAAAGGGATACATTATGCAGTGACATTACTTTAAAGATGCATAATTTCTCTTTAGAATAACTCAGGTATAAAACACTAATAATCACTGTTTGACTATGGATGATACTCACAATCAGTGAAATGTACTTACTTGTGCTTTAATATTGCTGAAAGAGCCACAGGAGTCTTGGTTAAAATTTTATACAACCCACAGCTGAACCCTAACAAACAAAATAATATCACTCTGTGCCTTAAGTATTCTCTTCAGAAATTACAAAAGTGAAAAATAAAGTAAGACTAAAACAAACAAAAGTGAAATACAAATAACTTTGATTCAATCAAGTCTATCAATACGAGGGAAAAATATATATAAACAATTGTAATGATGTGAACAAAAGCAAATTAAATCTCCGCACTATCATTACTAGACTAAGAGTAAAGAGGTGTAAGCATGTGTCCTTTCCTTAAACTGCATCTCCAAAGGCAATACAACACTACACTAGGGGCTAAATTTACAATGTTTATGAATTTGAATCAGTTTGCAATTATCTAATCTGTAGTGCAAAAAGAGGTGAAACAGGTAAAAAGTGAAAATGAACAAGTAATTAAGCAATTAATTCATTTAAAAATAAGTTTATCTCAACTGAAAATGTAATTAAAAACCCCAGCTTACAGATAAAAACTTATTCCCTGTGGTCTTCTGAATAACTATATGTCAGAGGCTATGAGGTTACTATACACTGTTTTAGTGGCATCTGTTCTGAGAACCATATTTTTTTAATCTTTCCTCTAAAAGAATTTGTTTCACACAAATCACTGTTGGTCTTGTGATGACATTTTACTGCACATTCACCATTCTCCCACACCAGTACCCTTCCTGTTTAATAATACTTTTCTGAGACATTCTTCCATTCTGGTAAAGTCTGCCCTTTTGAAGTCCTGAACTGTTATTTGAGGGGCTTGTCTCAGCAGTTGAACTGATTGCGAACTGCACTGTTCACTGAGCGCTTGTTGCAAAATGGCTGTCAGCTTCTAGATCTGAAAAATAAGATGTAGAAGTGCTTTTTCCTTCTCTCGCTCTCTTGATTTTTCTGTCTTATGGGTTCTTATAAGAGGTTTGTAAGGACTACATCCTATAGAGAAGAGACAATAATACAAAGACAGCAGTAATGCTCCTAAATTATGCCTGTAGCCATGGTTTTGCAATTATTTGTAATTTTTAGGCCCTTATTAATAGCTCCCTTTTTTCTCTGTCATCCTAAGGAATCATCTGTCATTTTCTTACCTATTTCCTCCATTTGAATAAAAAGCCTGAATACATGCCCTAGTCAGACAACATTGTGACTTCTAGCCTTTTCTGTGACCTAAAGTGCTTAAATTTCCCACTTTGTCTCTCTCATTGTAAGAAGTCATCTGCCATTTTCTTACCTGTTTGGCCTATCTGAATATGAGGTCAGAATGTGTGCCCTAGTCAGATGGCATTTATTGTGACCTAAAGTGCCTTATTGGCTCTCCTCTGCCGTACTACTTTCTGCTACACTCCTCTCTCTCCCTTTCCCTATTCTAATCTTCTTTCTGTTCCTCTCCCGTTATTCCTGTTCATAGGTTCATAGGTTGGTACTAGGCTGTTGGCCCTAGGGCCTATACAAGTCTAGCCATAACAATTCCCTGGCTATTTCTTCCCACAGTATTTACTTCCCTTGACCCCTGTCTAGCAGGGCGACTGACGTGATCCCCAGGGTGAATTTCCTATCTCCCATCTAATCATCTAGGTTCCTTCTGAAGACGGACAAATCGGCGCTCTTCTGCTTGACATGTACAGAATCTGGGGAGTCTCTGGGTCAGGAACTTATCCCCTCCAGAATGTTTTGTTCATTGTGATGACAAGGTTTAGATCCCTGGAGTGTGCGTCTCTGAGGGATTGGGATTTCTTTAAGTGTAGCATGTCCAACAGCTCTGGGTTTGACATGGCCTTGTATGTTAAGCAGAGATTCCCACTGAGAAGACGATATGCGACAGAGTATAGGAGGAGTTTTTTCAGACAGTCAGCATAGGGTATCTGCTTTAGGCCTGTGATTCTTTTAGTGAGGTATTTCTGCGGCCTTTCCAGTTGTTGCAGATGTCTTGAGAGATACATACCAAACAGGACGTTGTATTCTATAATGGGTCTAATGAGGGAGGAGTACACTGAGACAATGACCTCCTTTTTTCTGGATGAAAAGTCCTTAGGGATGAGGTGTGCCACATAGGATTTCCGGACTGTTGTGGCGATATGGTTATCGAAGGTGAGACCACTGCCCACCTGTGTCCCTAAGTCTCTTATCACACTTTCGCTGATTAGTGTGCTGCCACCTATATGGTAATTCACGGATACATGTTTTTTCCCAAAAGGGATAAATATACATTTCGTGGTATTGAGCTTGAGCCCATGGCTCTGGCACCAAGCATCTGTTTCTGTAAGGCCCTTTTGTAGAATATCCACATCATTTGGGGATTCAATAATGGCTCCCAGTTTGCAGTCACCTGCGAACTTTGTTAGCCAGAGTCCCTTAGTTTTGGCCTGTACTTCAGAGAAGTAGATGCCAAACAAGAGCAGTCCCAGGACTGAACCCTGAGGTACTCTCCACTTGTCACTTATCTGGAGCTGGATTTGGAGTCGGCTACTTTTACAGTGTGGGTTCTGTCAGTAAGCCAGTTGGCAACCCATCGAGTGACGTAGGGATTAATGTTCAACTTAGTAAGTTTATCTATGATTCCAGAGTGGGGGATGGTCTTGAAGGCCTTGGCGACGTCCAGATTGGCTGTGTGGAACACCTTACCTTTGTCCACGGCTCTGGAGACTTATTCGAAGAAGTCAATCAGGTTCAGGAGACAAGATCGGCCCTTCACAAACCAAAACTGCGTGGGGTCCAGTGTTTGAAGGTTGCCAATGTCTTTGTTTATAAGTTCCATGATAATACATTCCATGGCCTTGCAAATCAGGCTCGTCAGACTGAAGGGGCGGTAGTTCCTAGGATCCAAGGTGGAGCCCCCCTTGTGGAATGGAATAACTGTAGCTGTGCGCCACTCAGTAGGCATGAAGCCTGAGGTGAGGCTATGATTAAACATGACACATAGGTGATGTGCCAGTTCATTCTGTAGTTCATGTAGTACACAGCCTGGGATGTCGTCTGGTCCCATGGATGCTGTATGCCTAGCTTTGGAGAGTGCATTTTTTACCTGTGTGGCCGTTATTACTGGCATTTGCAATCTTTCAGTATTGAGATGGGCCCTTTAGGGGGTGAGAGAGGGGTGAAGTTTGCACTGAATCGATCTGCCAGGATATTGGCAATATCCTTGGAATCAGTACATTTAATGCCATTCTGTTGTAGCTCAGACCAGATCTGAGCATTGCTATTTAGATTCTTGACATAGCTATAGAATGCCTTGTGGTTGTCTTTGGAATCTTTGGCAATTTTATTTTTGTAACTAACTTTGGAGGATTTTATGAGGGATCTAGGTTTCCTACTAAGGCTGGTAAGGGAGTTTTTTGCATCCTGGGATTTTCCACTTTTCTGCAACAGTTTCTTCCTTTTGTTGTAAAGTTTGTTTATGGCAGGGGACCACCAGATTGGCTTCCTTTTTTGGAGGAGAGCGTCTTGGTTCTATTGGGGATGGCACAATTCATGCATGAGTGGATGTGCTCTTACAGTGCCTTAGTGTAGGATTCAGCAGTCAAAATTTCAGTTCCCGGTCTACATGAGTGTCATGAAGTTTGTCACTTTTGACTTGAGTAGCATGAAGTTGGCTTTGGAGAGTTTTTTTACGGAGGTTTCCTTACTGGGGGGTGGGGGTGGGATGTGGATGATGTGGATGTCAAGGGTGATTAACTTATGGTCAGACCTGACCAACGAGGGGGTGAGCATAGGTGTGGAGCATCGATTCCCTATGTTGATAATGACCAGGTCTAGGATATTGGAGCCACTGGTGGGGCTAAGGATTAGTTGATCCAGGGAGTTGGAATTTATGAATTCCAAGAATCGTGGGCAAAGGTGTTGATACACGAGTAGTTTTTCCAGTTAATGGCAGGGTAGTGGAAATCACCCAGTATTAGGGTGTTTGGTTGCATCTTAATATTTTCCAGTATGTTTAGAAAGGTAAATAAATCCAAAAAGAGGTTCAACACCAGCAACACAGTCCGAGAAGAGCCAAACAACACCATCCACTCCACTATTCAAAGCGCTCTCCGTCAGCCTGACAGCAAACATCTTCAGAAACAGCCACAGCAACAAAAAACCCTCCCTATAAGCAAGACAGGCAATCAGCACTCACCAACTGCACCACCTTGTTCCACCCAAGCAAACACACCCCAAAATCAAAATGACAACTGCTGACAACCAGCAATAAAACAACATTAAAGTATACAAACACACCAAAGTATGCAAACATGTCCACGACAGCGACCACAACACACAAAGGCAAAAAACATCAAAAGCCATTCTGTACAACCCAACCATTGACAGAAATAATATATGTTTTTAACAAAATGCGATTCATCTCTCCAAGCTCTCCAGCCCGAGAATGCCACCAATCGAGCACAAGTCATTCAACCCAGGAAAACCGTAGGCATTCAGCCCCACTTGCCAAGTCAACCCAAGTTCTTTAAGCTTGAGTGGTCTAGGGCCACCCCCACTGTCATACCCGGCCCGATCAGTGACAACAAATCCAAAAGCATGTTCTTCACTAGAAATAGTGTGCCTAGCCAGCGCACCCTCCAGTTCACATTCACTCACAGCACACCTTTTTGTTCTGATGCTTCGACCACTCCAGTGCACAAATAGCGATGCCTATTTCTATTACATTCATCCCTGTCCATTTTATACAATTTGTATTCCAGTATAATTCCACCCCTGCCACATTTCTCCCTGTACACTGAATCTGTGCCCGCTACAATTTTAAGATGATATTCATGCAGCAAAGCCACAGTCAGTAAGATTTCCACCTACCCAAGAGCAATGTGCTTATTACATTCCAATTTTTTTCAGTGGCATTACCACTTTGTAATCAATCCTTTGTTTATAAAGCGTTGTCTTTCTATGTAATAAGTATTATCCTGGTTCATACTGGGCCACTTCCTTATGCGTGGAAACCAACTGCTGAACTTGGACTTGACTAGATCTGTAACACAGGACCCACAAGATCTGTAACACAGGACCCACAGAAGTTCTTGGAAGGGAGTTTCACCGAGTCAGGTTCAATAAATCAGTTGTGATGAATTGCAACCTGATGAAAATGTAGGTTGAAACATACTCTATTGAGATGGAAACTGGACAACAGGAGATTATTGACAATTTTGTTTTCCTTTTTTATGGGAAGCATAATATCTATGACACTCCAAACTATTACTCACTCTAACTAATTCTAATATCGCATCACATGAAACAGCCTCTATGTCTGACACAAGTTTTTTTTTTTTGCACAGATTAATGAATATTCTGTTTGTTCTGTTTTGCTCTCCTGTCACCCAACAGTTTGACCTGGACGGTAGAGCCACCTCAGTGTAATTTTCCAGCCACAGTGAATGACTTATCATAAAGCAGCACCAGCCGCTGAACAATCGTGGCTCCTTCAAGTGAGCTGTCCGTTGCATACAAAGAAAAAGAAGGGCAAGAAACAGGCACCATGCACCTCACTCATACAGAAGTCCACAGCAAGGCTCT
Source organism: Protopterus annectens (assembly GCF_019279795.1). Classification (NCBI taxonomy): domain Eukaryota; kingdom Metazoa; phylum Chordata; order Ceratodontiformes; family Protopteridae; genus Protopterus; species Protopterus annectens. Next base: position 364,592,561 of record NC_056746.1, on the reverse strand, counting down.
ATTTTTGTCTAGTCTCTGAGGAGATCGAACCCATGTTTTACTGTAGGGAAGGAATGGGTAAAGATTTGGCTTCATACTTGGCAATGCTCCAACTAACTAAGGTGATATTCAATAATGTCATAATTCTCTACTACTCTGTCCCTATAGTACATTTATCTTGCCTTGTGCTATATGATTAAGTGTGACAAGTTTGGCCACTGGCAAATGAAGCACGCGATTTTAGTCACAATCATCTCCCACCTGTCTGGTCTTTCATCCAACTGAACCATATACATATATGGTTCTATATCATTTTGTCAAAGTTGCATTTGATTGTAAGTACATCTGACTGAAAAGCCATTTTGTTGAAAACTGTAGAAGTCTGTAGCTGGCATTTCTGGTGTCATTTTTGATCATGGGAGTTGTCAGGAATGTAATTTAGAAGATTTTGTGTGGGTTTGCGATGCCCACTGTCATGTTGTACCCCATATTTGTAGATGATTTGAGTTTGTGCACGAGCAATGATTCATTGTGTGTGCTGTTTTTTTTCCTTTTCTCCCCGAGTGTGTGACTGTGGAGTTAGAATATATACTAAAGGGGGGTGTGGGGGAAGAGCCTCCCATTTGGTGGTGTGTGGGGAGCTTTCCCCCTGAAAAAAAAGCTATTATATAAACCAGCTGCTGAACACACATACAAAAGTAGCAATTCACACAAATGAGCAATATTTTATTTATTTGAAAGTGCACAAATTCAGTCCCAAACCATTACTTTCTACTACATTACCCAATATACCAGATAATCTTCTTTATTTAATGTCTCAAAGCTAACCTTTGAGTCAGGATAACAAGCCAAATAGACATGTGACCAATCATTGCTGCTGGTCAGTGAAAACAGCAGGACATTTTCTAATTCTAACAGCCCGCATTGGTGATAACTTGCCTGACATTTGTTGTCATTTTTGCAGTCATACTCATGGCACTATCGGTCCCGGGCACCACACATGAGCTACCAGGCAGCAAAATCTATGCCCCAGAACAAGGGACAGAGCCCAGACAGGACATCATGTACCTTCTGAGCTGATCACATTCAGAGTGGTACTACTTTTTGACAATAACACAATGACTATTTAAGAAGTGTACAGTAAGTGTCTCTGATGTTACACCCTGTAGTTGTTCTCTGTACTTCCTCTTTTCTAGGCTAAATCTCAGGGTACTCACCCTGCATATGTGTAGATTTGTTTTCTACGTATATGTGTAAATGAGGCAAGACACAAGGTGGAAATGAGGTGGTGAATTTTCTAATATTCCCTACAACAAATGCAATCAGTACTTTTTACATAATATACCAGATCAATACAAAGAAAGGAGACAAAAAGTACAGTATACATGAAAGTGCCAAACAAAAAGATGGGCACATCATTGTAAATAATGAAAAAACACTATAACTATATTAAAGCACACATTTTGAGGGATCACTGAACGTCTGGGTAGTATATACGGATTGCTTGGGATAACAATTTGTGGTGGCACATGACACAGATGATCATGACGGTAATTCAATTTTGTACTGCTGAGCTTAAATGAAGGAAGGAGTAAGCACTTCTGCAGAGTTTAACATCACCAAAAAATGAAACTGCTATGACATTTGCAGAAAACATTTTACAGTCATTTTTCATCTAAGCCTTTGTTGGTAGATGTAATACTCAGTAAAAGCACTGCAACTTTTTGTAAACTTAAATTGCTCCCTAGCAGAGATATTTGTATGAGGATTGAGAAAGCGCTCACATATACAATAGCATTTGCTTTTAGAAATGTGCCCAAGTTTCATCAAAGCAGTAGAAATGAAACCACAGGGCGGCCACGGTGGTGCAGCGGTTAGCGTTGCCGCCTCACAGCAAAAGGTTCTCCGCTTCGATCCTCGGCTGGGGTGCCTTCCGTGTGAAAGGTGCATGTCCTCCCTGTGGTCGCGTGGGTTTCCTCCGGGTGCTCTGGTTTCCTCCCACATACCAAAGACATGCTGTAGGTGGATTGGACACACTAAAATTGGCCCTAGGCGTGAGTGCTTGTGTGTGTGCCTTCTGTGGAAGGTTGGGTACCAGGCTGGCAACTCGACACCGTAAAACTCCACTGCCAATCATGAGAGGACAGGTGATCCGCTGTGGCGACCCCTAACCGGGAAAAAGCCAAAAGAAGAAGAAGAAGAAGTAGAAATGAAACCACAGAAACAGAATCAGTGGAACTGCCAAACACTTACAAATGCAAGC
>NC_056746.1:364555319-364585319 GCF_019279795.1 Protopterus annectens | reverse complement strand
CTCCAACTACAAAGCTTTTATATTTCTATCCTATGTCTGCTGTTCTCCTTCTAACTGAATTCACATTGTTCACAATGTTTCACTGTTGAAATGTAGCACTGTTCAAAAGAAATCACTAATTTCCTATTTCTCCCTTGGTATCCCTATAGAACACTCTACCATATTATTGCATAAACCCTCAAAATGTTATCCTGTAGTAGATTTTTCAGCATATATTAACTTTACATGACGGTATAAAGTTGGACACACCGATCTCACCATTAAGATATTACTTTTTGGGAAAATTACTGTTAATATGATTCACCCAACTAACCCTAAAAGCTACTAATCAGACTCAAAGTTATTACTTTTACCTCAGATGATTCTGGAAAAATAAAGGCTAAACAATTAAGTGAAGTCATCATCAGGCTGCTAATCAGTATGGTCACCTTCGTGTTCCAAATACTCTTTTCCTCAGTTAGACACTGAAGAACTTGTGAAGATGTCCATCATTCGAAATGAGTTCAAAGGGAGCCTGCTGTGCCCTTGAGTCATGTATCACTGATACATGAGCAATTCCACAAATCTTATCAAATCCACTATAGCTGCAGACTGCAACTGCACTGGTCAACATCACAGCTCATTGGGGTAACAAGACTTTTTTTGTTACCCCAAGGCTGTGCATTCCAGGAGTTAGTTTCTCTAATTTTTTTCTTTATGGGGGGAGAGCTTGCCTTCCTGCAAAAGTGTTTAATTTAAATGTTTTCATGGAATTTACATAAGTGGGTTGTCATCTTTATTCTACCCCATGTTGTGCATTCTGACTTCAACAGATTTGTTTAATGACTGTGAATCGCTGTTCAAAGTCTGATGAAACCAGTGTAGGGGGGAAGGAATCATATTAGGAGAAGTACCACACACACACACACACACACACACATATATATATATATATATATATATATATATATATATATATATATATATATACATATACACACACACACAGATACACAGACACATGCATACACACAAACACATGCATAAGCTGAAAGGATACATATCCATGCAAGAGCACTCAGTCATACCACATAGACACAGCCACACGTGCAGATATGCAGAAAACATACATGCACACATAAATACATCCACACATTCACTAATATACACACACCCACACAGATACATACATACATGTGTAGACACACACACACACACACACACACACACACACACACACACACACACACACACACACACACACACACACACACACACACAGGTATGCACTAATAAACATACCCATGCATATTTACATACATATTCAGAAGAGACAGAATTAAGTTTGACTGTACATAAACAGGGTGCTCACATATACATGTATTCAGAAGTACAGCTCTGCTAAAGATGGTGTATAAACATGATGCATTCACTGTTTTTTGAAACAATTAACATCACTCAGAAGTAATGAGTGAACTGCTCAACAAAACTACTTAAGGTCTAATAACCAAAGACGTGATGTTTGAATCCATTTTTTGGTTCATTAAGCTGAAGAACAATGAAATTTTACAGTTTCCCCCTCATTATACATTGCAAGGAATTAATCTTGCAAATAAACTTGATTTGTTCACAACCCTATTAAAATGTTTTAACTTGATTGCTCAGCCTGTAACTTCCATACTTGAGTAAATTAAGAAAGGGTGTCTTTTAAGAAAGCCATTTTTGTATTTTGTCTTCGTAATTTTCCATACTTAATATGACCTATAGCAATTTCTTCCCTTTTGTTTGGTTCTTGTAGCAGGACACATCAATCAAACAGTAACGTCTTTTCATTTTCCTGGGTAAGAACACCCCAAAATGATCTATTCTTAACCAGTCTGCAAAGCAAGTTCATCCTAGTACACAGCACTTTCCTGTTACAGCCAGATAATCTGATTCTGTGTAGGAAGGGTTAACATTGCACAGCTTTCAATGTGCTGTTCAAACATAGTCCACAGATTAGCACCTTCTGGTTAAGGCAAGAAACTCTTCAGTATGTTGTTTGTCTCTGGTCTAAACTTCAGGAATGTCTGTCAAAGTACTGAATTAATGTCTTCAGTTGCAGTAAGTCTTCAAAGCTCAATATCTAGAGTACACAGTGGATGACTCTCTTTCTTTCAAGGCACACACTGCTTTAGGAGCTGACACAAGTAATACTTTGACCATTACAGATTATTGGAATGAAGACTTAGTAAGATGTATAACAATTTTTTTAAAGACCGTGTTGCTTGAACTGAGGTACACAAGGAATATGCCAAGCACTCTAGTTAAAACATTTTAATACACAGGCAAACAAATCAACAGAGTATGTTCCATTACTAAGGAGGCGAGACTGTAAGGTTAGACTGTACATGACCATAGGTAGAGAACAGTCGAGCAGGGCAGATTGTTCTCTATCTACGGTCATGTACATCCTCTTAAACATTAACTCTGCCTCCAGTGACTCGTAGAAAGTGGAACAATGCACAAACACGTCTACTAATATACAGACTGATCATGCACTAACCAGATGTTGCTTCCTCTCCTCCTGATGACTCTGTGTGTCCCTCAGCACAAATTAAGGCTTTACCCCCTGCTTTCATCTGAGTAGGGAGTTTTTATTGGCTTCATATGGGGACTGGATACAAAAACTATACTTACTTGCAGATGATGCATCAATTATAAAATCTTAAACAAAGCCATCCTGACTTTGCTGGTGTTTATTTGTTGGAATGAGTTCTGTTGAATGTTTATTTTGTGGAATATACATGCATACCATTGTTTACTTATGAGGCACTTACAGCACTTTGCATTCATTGCGCTTAGGACTGGTAAACGTCACTCTGTGCAGTGGCGATCCAGTGTGTAAGCTCACACTTAAACACACGGGAAGGGGTTGCTGGACAAGATACCTGGGAATTCTTTTTTTTTCCAAATAATGCCTTATATGCAACTGTGTGTGTGTGTGTGTGTGTGTGTGTGTGTGTGTGTGTGTGTGTGTGTGTGATAGTCAATGGCCATGTTTGTTTCTGTAAGCTTGTGTGTATGAGAGACAGAGAGTAAGAGAAAAGGATACAGACAAACTGGAAGATCAGCGTACAGAGAGATGCTATGAACTTTAAAGATATCAAGTATAATGTATTTTTTAAATTATGTGATACATTTTTAACAAAAATTTTACTAAAATATTGCTTCAACTACTGTGACATCACACAGACTTTCACTGTACTTTACCTTTGATGACATCACATTAGGGTTGATATGGATATGTGTTCACAGACTTTAATTGGTGCATATGGATGCATGCCACACATGACTGGTACTTATCCACCAGAATTTATGGATACATTCCTATATTATCCCTAAAATGACACTGTTGACAGATAAATTTAAGTGGGCAAGTTTTTAATAAAATGTTATAGAGCATTTTATCAAGATAATAGACCATATAAATTAGAATTACTGTGACACAAACTATTACTTGCCTTGATGCATTTCAGAAAAGTATAGTTGTGTAAGTAAAATTACCACAATAGTAGATATCTGAATGATCACTGCAGCATTAGCATTAGCCTTAGCTATGTGGGTTATATTCTGCTAAGGGTCCAAAGATGTAATAGCCAGGCAGCTTGCAAAGCTTCAGAGTACATTCCACATGCCCAAACTGTCAGGGAGCTCGAACTAAGTTGACTAAAAGACAAGTTTGGATGCAAATCCCTTCAGAGCTTTCCTGCCAACAGACAGAGGAAGGCTGAGCCCTGAAAGGACAATGCTAGGAGCAATAAAAATAAATGTCCACACCCAGGCATAAACAAAAAAACAGACCAAACAACAAGAGGGATGGAGGGAGGGAGGGAGCGGCTACTGCAGCAGTGAGTATTTGAGCATCTACTGTTATGGCATGTTTACTTACACAGCTGTACAATGTGCATCATATTGATCACTGCTGCAGTAGCCTTAAACATATGGGTAGATTACCCTAGCTTACTACATTTGGGAGGTGGAAGTAGAAAGGTCCAGAATCCCATGGAGAATGCTTCTAGCAAAGCCTGACCAGGATCTAGAGAAGGAATCAAGCTTATGATGCTTTGTAAAAATATGCACAGAGGATCAAGTAGCAGCTTCTAGAATATAGAATCCATTCCTTTCCAAAAATACTTAGATGAAGCCAAGGTCCTAGCAGAATGGGCCTTGACCCTGCCTGGAATAGTTTTGTTATGATGAGTACAGGAAAATGCAATAGCCTTAGACAGCCATTTGGAAATCGTCTGTTTTGACATAGGTTGTTCTTACCCTCACAAAAATGAGCAACAGATCGAAAGATCTGTAAGTGTTCAAACTGATTAAGATAGTACCCAAGTTGTTTGTTGTTATCCAAAGTATAGAGTATCCCTTCTTACTCATTTTTAGGTTCAGGAAGAAAACCTGGAGATGTATAGTTTGGCTTAAAGTAAAATTGGATACCACTTTAGACATAAAAGAAGGATTAGTTCTCAAAGAAACTTACAGAAAATGAGATTGAATTGATTCACCATAAGAGTCTGCAACTCAGCTACTTTTGATGTACAGTTTGACTGTTTTTGTCCTTAACAACTTGAAGAGGTCCCAGGGACAAAAGATTATTCAGACAGTGGAGTGCCTTGATCAGGGCAAGCAGCTCTTTGATATTCATGTGCCTGCATCCCACATATCCTGCACTTTTCATCCCACCTGAAACTGATCCCCAAATAGGTCTGAAGCATCTGTGCTGACTGACTGCTTTGGAACAGGGAGGGATAAGGGGAGAGCAGGATTTAAAGACATCTGTTGTCTTTACCTAATGATTTCTCTTCTGACAAACCATAGCACTTGGATTTGAAAAGACAAAAGGATGTTGGTGCTGGGTACAAAGGGTAAGGTACGGAATTGATAATATGACCCAGACTCATAAAACCTTAAGAAACATCTGAAGTCTGGATGAATAGGGGTGTGATGAGCATCTAGTGTTACTGGGAAACTTGAAAGAGGAAGAAGAGATGACAGGTTGTGAAGTGACATCATTTTGAATGTGGGCACTATCACAAACAGGTTTAGGAAAGAAAGATCCAGAACTGGTCTCCAAGCATTTTCTTTCTTTGGCAATGAGATCACCCCTGAATAAAATCCCTTCCTTGCCTGGGAAGGAGGAACTTGTATATGATGAAGAACCTGTGTAAACAAAATGAAAGATTATGGTGGCCTAATGGTTAAGGTGTTTGCCTTACAAACACAAGGTGCAGGGTTTAAGTCTCACAAGGGATAATTGGCTAGGCTTAAAATGGCTCACAAGGACAGTTAGCTTAGTACTAATCTATGAACTTATGATCTGAAGGAGGAGTGACCCCCTGAGAAGGAAGAATTTACTCCCATGTCATTTGTAATCTAGATGAATGATCTTCAGAACCCATTTTTCTGAAACTGGCTGTTACCAAAAAGAAAAATGGAGATTCAGACCTTCTAGAAGAAAAGAGAGGCCAGGGTGGGTCGAGTTCAAAACATCTCTTGAATAGTCATTCAGACCTGTTGGACTGTCCTTGCTTTTGGGAGGTTCACAGCTTCTTTTTGGAATCCCCTTGCCATTTCTTCTTCAAAGACTATTTGCCTATTTTTTGATTACACTGTTTATTCTGTTTTTTTGCCAAAACTGGATGAGGAGTTACAGAATCCTTTAGAAAATCAGGAAAAGGAGGACAGAAAAATCTTAGAGATTCCCTGGATCAGCTTATCCCATTCATCAATAAAAAAACTAAATCCAAGGCAATGAATGCAGCAGAGGATACGTAGTGTGAAGAAAACAATATTTTAATCCAACGACCGTTAAAACTCTCTAAACAGCAATTACAAGCAGCCAAACCAGAAACCAATTCAAGTTGAGCGCGCTTTCACTTTGCCAATACAAAGCTTCATCAGAACTAAGATCACCTGATGCAAGGCATTTAAATACATTCATTGTAATTAAACAATATAAATCTTAAAAAGACATAACACCTTGCTAAAACCCTGATATCAAAGCTATTGAACCATTAAAAAATTCACAGTAAAAAACAGAAAAGATCAGAATTATACATACATAATACATAAACTTGACATTACTTTATCCTAACATAAAAAACAAATAACATAAATGAAAAAAGTGCACAAAGCAACCATTGTATGTGACTTGCTAATTGAATATATAACATCTAAGACAACTAAAACAATCCACAGATAATAAGTTGTATCGTAAAATATAAAATCAGTGCATATGAATGTATTAACATACCTAACATGACTCTATATTGCACAATCCCCTAATAAATACGATGGGTCCACATAATAAAAACTTCAAATAGGGCATCCCAAAAAAAAACCGTCATCATCTAACAATTCTGATATAAAAAGTAAATAAATGCATAAATAATGAACAACCCCATTCAAAAATAATGTCACAACTTAGCCCGCCTTAGTTTCAATACACTACTAATACTGATGTAGTCGTTCAGGCCCGGGGGTCTACCAGTGTCAGTTTTTAACTGCCAAAATAATTCTCTAAACTCGACCCTGGACTCCCAGTTGTCACCCCGGGGATCCATTGCCACTTGTTCTAATACAGCAAATTTAATGTTCATATTATGACAAATTAATGAATGTTTATAAAAAGCATTAGATTCTTTTCCTTTACTAATTTCATAAAGATGTTCGTAAATTCTTTTTCTAAGGGTACGTGTAGTTTTTCCTATGTAAAAACTGTTACAACTTAAACATATACCAATATAAATTAATAATATAATTTTTTTTTATTGTTTCTTGCTCTTTTCTGTGTTTCTTGGTGGATTTTTATCCCATTCATCACATTTTTGGTCACCTATGCAGTAGAGGGGCTAAAAAATTAAATCAAATCTCTATCCAGAGGGGAATTTAAAGTCTAATTTTTAACATCATCTGGGAGGTTCTGAGAATGCAAAAATGCAAACACCCTTAAAACAGCACCAGTGGCCACAGCCCTGGAAAACATATCAACAGAGTCATCCACACACTATAAACAACGTGTAGTGATCTGTGCAATAGAAGAAACTAAATTATTTAAAGCCGATTTTTCCTCACAAGAAGAAACTGCAGATACTTTCACAGTCAGAACAAACTTTAACATATGAGCCTGACAATTCAAAATTCTGAAAATTAAAGTTGCAAAGTGTACATTTTTCCCATACTTATCAATATTTTCCATCCTTATCAAAAAGAGTACGATTGGAATTAACCAAGTGTTTAGCAGCAGTGGGATCAAATAAAGCTATAGCTGCTGGGTCAGGCTTGGGAATAGCACATAAAACTTAAAACAGTGAGGAACTTTATACATCCTATCTGAATTTTTAGGGGAAGCTGGCTGACTATCAGGAAAATTGCAGGCAGTAATACACGCATCCTCTAAAGTGGACAGAACAGGAGCAATGGGTGCAGGTTTTGGAAATTCCTCCTCTAATAACTCATAGTAATATCTGAGGGACTGAGGAACTTCAGAGATATCCTTACATTCACTGTTGCAGTATTCTTAACTATGTGGGAATTCCCTTCTGTGGAAACCCGTTGTCCGGCCAGTCTTCCAAAGACTTCTGAATTTAAAATGTATGCCGAACATCACCATACATACCCTGCGTAATGTAGGGCATAAAAGTGACATTCAGGCTTATCAAAAACATAACTTCTTTGCCACCAGTCTGAATGTATCTTTTACACTATCTGTCTGTTTACCTGCATCCGTTTTCTGCCAGGTGAATGCATATCTGTTCTCCAAGGACTTCTACACCTGTTTGTTGTTTTTGCAAGATAAGTGCTCCGTTAGGGATTTTGTTTTTTCTTTGTTTTTTGTGTCCCCTAAGGTTAATGTCATCCAGAAAGAGTAAATGCCAGTGTGGGAAACAGATTCCCCACAGAGACCACCACAATAGTATCTTTTTTGCTTAGGTGCTTCTCATGACCATACGTCTTGTTCTATTTGTCAGGCGTTTATTCCGAAAACCCTTCACAGTAGGCTGCCTTCTCTTTCCTTGTATCTTGATAACCAGCTTCTTAGGCTACTTGCTAAAGATATTATGGAAAGAATCTCCTGCCCCAAGGGTCAGCTGTTGGGTAAGAAGGTGAAAATGGTATGACCAGAATCTTCTGCTGTCCAGCCTCTGCCAGTTGTTTCTCGTGAGGTCGTTACAAACCTGGAGGCTCGGCCCAGGAAAGAGGGCACTTGGAGACCTATTCTTGACTTCTCTCATCTAAACACTTTTCTAAAGGTACATTCCTTTCGTATGTTGTCCCTTCAGATTCTGTTTCTTGTCTTGATCCTTCAGGCCTCTATGGTGTCTCTGGATCTCAAAGATGCTTATCTCCATATTCTAATCCGTCCTCTTTTCAGGAAATATTTGTGTTCCTCTGTTGCTTCCTGGCATTTTCAATTCTTTGCTTTGCCCTTTGGCCTTCTTTCTGCACCAAGGGTGTTCACTAAATGCCCTGCTTCTGTGATTGCCTTTTGCAGACTTCAAGGAATCCAGATATTTCTTTATTTGGATGACCTGTTGATTCAGGCGTCCTCTCCAAAGACCTTTTTGCAAATCTTCATTTTGCCGTATCCCTTCTTCAGAGCCTGGGGTTCACTATAAATTTCAAAAAGTCTTGTCTGACTCCTTCTCATATTCATGTTTTTCTGGGTTGCAGGATTCAAACAGTGCCAATGCTTGCATCACTGCCCTCGCCAAAGGCCTCAACTCTCATTTCTTTTTTTCATACTCTTCTTCCTCTGACTTTCATTACCACTAAGAGTTCTGGGTTTCATGGCATTCACCATTCTGATGCTCCCTCTAACCAAACTTCATATAAGAAAGTTTCAGTGGTTTCCAAAGTCAGTGTGGCTTCAACATGCACATCCTCTAGAATTTGTAGTTCTTCTTCCGTGCCTCAGACCTGAACTTCTCTGGTGGATTCAGTTTTTGTCTCTGAATCCAGGCATCCCTTTTCACCCACCTCTTCCACGAATTGTTCAGAGATGCCTCAGACATGGGATGGGGGCAACTTTTGGCCTCCCTTAAGGTACAAGGGATGTGGTCGCCTTGTCAGCAGAAAGAGCACATCAATGTCAAAGAGGTAAGTGCTCTTCTGATGGCTCTTCAGGCCTTTCAGTCTCAGTTTTCTCCAGGGCCTCTCAAGGTATTCACAGACAATACCACAGTGATGTGGTATATCAACAAATAGGGAGGAACAAGACCTTACCTTCTTTGCCAGCTGGCACTTCAGGTATGGGCTCTTGCCGTCAAGTGACTCTTCAGGCAGTTTATATCCCTTCAGGTCAGAACATTGTGGCAGACACTCTGAGCAGGTCTTTAACTCAGTCCCATGAATGGATGCTTCACAGGGATGTGTTTCTGGACATTATGCACCAGTGGGGTACTCCTCAAGTGGATCTTTTTGCCTCCCATCTGAACAGATGACTGCCTTTGTTTTGTGCCAGATTCTCAGGTTCTCTGGTATGGAAGGTGGATGCCCTTTCATTTTCTTGGAAGGGGATGTTTCTTTATGCATTCCCTCCCCTTCCTCTCATTCCAAAAGTCCTGTTCAAAATTCAACAGGATGCTCCCCAAAATCTTGTTGGTGACTCCCTTTTGGCCGCAACGGCACTGGTCCCCTCATCTTCTGCACCTAGCCGGGGGCAATCATCACAAGTTACCTCACAAGGTGGATCTAATCACACAAGACAAGGGATCTCTTATCGATCCCCACCTGTCCACTCTTCAACTGACACTGTGGGTGATAGGATTTTGATTCCTCATAGACACCTTTTTTCTGAGGATGTGCTGCAAGTCCTGCAGGAGGCCAGGAAACCTACGACTAGGAAATCCTACTTATCCAAATGGAAGAGGTTTTCTTTTTGGTGCCTCTCTCATAACATGGACCCACTTACTGTGGATGCTCCTATGGTTCTCGCTTAATTGTGTGAGTTGCTCAGTGCTGGTTTGGTCTATAGTTCTACATAGGCCCACCTTTCAGCTATCTCTGCTTGTCTGCCTTTTCTCCTTTATTTGGTCTATAGTTCTACATAGGCCCACCTTTCAGCTATCTCTGCTTGTCTGCCTTTTCTCCTTTATTTAACTGCTAGATTTGAGGTGAAACAATTTCTTAAAGGCGTCCTTAATATTAGACCCCCCCCCCAGGAAGCCTGTTTCTCTCCCTTGACTGCTCTTTTGTTAGCGCTTACTTCTGCCAGATGGGTGTCTGAGTTGCAGGCCCTTATGGCTTGTCCTCCTTTTTTGATTTTTCATGAGGACAGAGTGTCCTTGCGCACTAACCCTTCTTTTATGCTGAAGGTGATTAATGAGCTATCTATTAATCAATCTATTAATCTGCCTACTTTTTCCCTCTCCACAAACTGACAGTGAGAGGGTACTGCATACTTTGGACATGCATAGGCAACTTAGAGTTTATTTGGATATGACCAAGGCTATCAGAAAATCTGATCAGTTATTTGTTTCGTTTCATCCTAGATCTTTGGGCTTGCTGTATCCAAACAGACAAATTCTTCTTGGATTTCTAATGCTATTTCCTTTTGTTACACTTTTCATGGCAAGAGCCTTCCTTTTTCAATTAAGGCTCATTCTACTAAAGCTGTGGCTTCTTCTGATGATTTTTTTAAAGGCTTAGATACTAATTCTATTCTTGAAGCAGCTACCTGGACTTCTGTGCATGCCTTTACCAAGCACTACAAGTTGGAGGGTATCTCTAGTGCTAGGGCTAGTTTTGTTAGTTCAGTTCTTCATGTTTTTTTAGGGGATTCTTCTGCCCCTTCCTCCTCCCTAGTTCCTCATGTGCTTTTGCACTCTCCCATATAGTTAAGAATACTGCAGCAGTGAATGCAAGGACATATGACAATTGTGTAAAATCTTATCATAAAGGTAGATGTGCTTGCCTTCACTGCTGCAGTTTTCACTCCTTCCCAACACCTCCCAAGTTCTTTACTGTCCTGGATGTACAAATTACCTCTTGGGTTCCTTGGAATGGTGTTAGTCCTAGGGCAATTAGTTCCGTTTTTGGTAAGACTGAATGTCACCTTTATGGTGACATTTGGCATACCTTTTAAATTCAGAAGTCTTTGGAAAACTGGCTAGATGTCAGACTTCCATGGTAGGGAATCCCCATACAGTTAAGAAGCGTGCAGCAGTAAAGGCAAGGACATCTACCGTCACGGTAAGACTTTACACAACTATACTTTCTTCTACTGAAAACAGAGGCACATTCTTGCAATAATCTCAGAGACAGAGGAAACCCCCACAGGGAGAATCAGAAACTGAGCTCTTCTCTGAGTCTGAATCAAAATCTCAGAAGAAAACATTTCTTATTCAGATTCCGAATCTTAAATCTCTTCAGGAAAAGTGGTATCTCTCTTTCCTTCACCAGAAACTGCTTTACAAGAAGGATGAATAGCTGAAATTAAACCCTGAGCCAGACCCAGTAAACTACTCCTGCCTAACAAAATTTGAGGAGGAGAAGACATATGCTTAGTTTTATAATTTTTTTTGTCAGGAAAAATGGGGCCAACCATATTACTAACGGCAAAAGCAGCAGCTTCCCCAGGGATGTGGACAGCATTCTGACACAGAAGGGAAGGCTTCCCTGTTTCCCTCACCCAGGATCAACAAGAGTGGCTCTCCACTGCCCACTAAGGGGATCCCAGCAGCTGTAGAGGAAGTGGCTAACCTCCAGTCCATAGTAGCTGCAGGTGCTACAGAGGAATCTGGGGTAAAATGATGAGTGGTCTGAGGTACAACAAATGGCCACAGCAGAGTCACTCACCTGCGGCTGAGACAAACTGCTAGCTTGTTGTGGTGGCAAAGGCTGTTTCCTTAACCTTATCTTTTTGTGGCAAAAAGAAGGACCAACTTTGGGATGGGTAGTTTATTCCATGGCCAAGCTGAAAATGGTAACTCTTTCCTAGGGAAGATAGGCAGTAAATGCCAGCAAAAACTACAGGTCTTTAAAAGTCACTTTTTTCACAGAAAAGCACAGTAAAAAGCACTTTAAAACACTTTGCCAGTCCCCAAAATTAAAATAAACACAATTTCTCCACACAAAAAATGTTTTTAGTTACTTCGCACAACTTTTAAGGTGACACAATACAGCCTCATGAGAGTCCATTAAAACACAAAATTCCTAGCTTTAAAATAACTTTCATGAAGAACAAAGTGATAAAATACAAAGAATGTTTAGAAAATCATAAGTTTTTCCCCAAAGGGAATTTATCTGCTCAGCAAAAAAACAACACAAAGCCGACTGTCGATCCTCAAAAGCCTTTGATGAGCATACATTTTGACGGCAGTAATGCTCTGAAAGGCTTGGCACCTAAACATGTCTTTTAGTCGGCTCAGCTTGAGCTGCCTTGACAGTTTGGGTGCATGAAAGGTGCCCTGAAGATTTGGAAACTGGCCGGCTGTTATATCCTTAGATCCTTGTAAGGGTATAAGTCATATAGCTAAGACTAGTGCAGCATTGATCAATATGATGAATGTCTCAACAAAACATCTAAGAAGCATGACAAAAATGGCTTTTTTATGTGAAGAGTTATAAATAGCCAACAGCAATAAACTAGAAGGGAAGGTGGTAGAGTCTTTAGCTTCAAATATGCATGGTCTAGAGACAGAATTTTACCATGTGTAAAAGCAAATGAGGCAGAATGATGCCCTAGTTAAGTATTACTACTTTATAGTTCTTGGGTCCATGGTTTCGTCCTCAGCAGGGGTGCTATCCATGCATAGTTTGCATGTCCTACTTTCAACCATGAGACCTTCACTAGAGTCTTAGGCTTTCTCTCACGTCACAAAGACATACTGATGGATAAAAATGGTGACCTCCAGATTGTCAATTTCTATGAGGTGTGTGTGTAGGTGTGTGCGCATGCGTGCATGTGTCCATGCATATGTGTATCCTGCAACAGACTGACATCTCCTTCAGAAATAGTTCCATGATTTATATGCCTTGCTTTCTGAAACACGCTCCAGATACCTAGTGATGACCTTGATTAGAATAAAGTGGCTTACACAAAATTAATTGAAAAAGGCACTTATGACCAGCACATATGTGGTGTTGAACACGGACAGAAAAAAATCATTCTCTATTAACACTTTTTAGGTTTTCTTACATTGGGTGGCCATGGTGGTGCAGTGGTTAGCATTGTCACCTCACAGCAAGAGGTTCTCCGGTTCAATCCTCGGCTGGGATGTCTTCTGTGCGGAGTCTGCATGTCCTCCCTGTGGTCGCGTGGCTTTCCTCCGGGTGCTCCAGTTTCCTCCCACATCCCAAAGACATGCTGCAGGTGGATTGGACAGTCTAAATTGGCCCTAGGTGTGAGTGTGTGTGTGTGTGCCTTCTGTGGAAGATTGGGCACCGGGCTGGCAACTCGACACTGTAAAACTCCACTGCCAATCATGAACAGACAGGTGATCCGCTGTGGCGACCCCTAACTGGGAAAAGCCAAAAGAAGAAGAAGAAGAAGAAGAAGGTTTTCTTACATTGTCAACAACTCCTTCTGATGTTTCCTTGTTTAAGTTTACTTAGCCTGTCATGGCTGTATTTTTATTTACCATTTTCCTCAATGTATTCAGTTGTGTATACCAGATGTTTTTAGATACATCATGGTATGAAACATTACATTTCAGTTTTTGTATACCTATTCATTTTGCCATTGTCAGTGTCATTAATGGGTTTGTAAAGTTCATCACTTTGCCACTGCAAGGGCATGTGTCACTTTTTTCTGCATCACCATGGATAATTCACTTTGCAAAAAGTCCTTTCAGCTCCAGGCAAAACATGTTATCATACCACAACTCAAGCTAACTGCAATGTTGATAAATGTTTTTAAAATATGACACAAATGACTGCCCTGAAGGAAATAGTCATAATTTTAAATATTTATTACGTCTACACTGCATCTCATCTGGGTTTTCCTGTGATTATGGAAAACGTCACTGGTGCTGAAAATTGAAAGCACACAGCAGAAAATGGGTGCAGGCTTAAGCTTAAGTTACTAACTTCTCTAGATTACTGCAGTTCTTTCCTTAGTCACAGCAACTTCATCAGCATCTTAAACATTTGTTTGTCTGATCAGAGAAAGGTGTTCCCTAAATTACTGCCACTTGTAATTTTATTCTGTGAAACAATGAGTGCCTCTGAGTTGTTTCTTTTATCTCAGAGCTGACCCCCTGTACTGTTTTTTCCTCTGAAACATAATACCATTATCAGATGACAGGCTGTATTGCTTACATTCAGTACCCTGTCAGGAAGAAGGGTTAGGGCTCCACACTGTGAAAGAATTGATGTCATTAAATTAGTCACACGGAATCATTCAAAGAAGAATAAAGTTTCCACCAAGAACTAACGGTGTTTCTGTATAAAAGTCCAACAAAATACTAAAGAAAATCAGGAATCACTGAAATACGGCAGAGTTAAAAACACAAAACAAGATTTATTGCAATTAATAAAACAAATAATATTAAGGTAAGCGCTTTCACAATAATAATCTCTTTATCAGACCATAATAAGGCATTCTTAAACACACATATTTAAAATGTAGCAATTAATCATTTGAAAAAACTGTCCTATCAGAACAACATCCTCCCTACTGACAATCTATCCTGTGATATAAAATTAGAAAACAACCAAAAGGCAGATGATAGCACCTCATTCAACCTTGAGCACTGGTGCCAAAAATGCCCTGAAGTAAGGGGACCAACCAGTGAGAAGTGCTCAATCTACCAATGGCCATTACAGATAAAACACACACCCTTATTAAAAAACAATCACATCAGACTCGGGCATTGACGCTGGAAAAATAAACTATAACTGAGAAACCAACCAGCAAATATTACAAAATATTTGGATGGCCAATAAAAAAGTGAGAAGTGCTCAATCTACCAATGGGTAAGACAGATAAAACTCACACCCTTATTAAAAACAAATTACATCAGACTTGAACATTAACACTGGAAAAAAGAAGCTATAGCTGAGGAACCAACCAGCTTATACTGAAAAGTATTCAATGGCCGATACAAAACAACATTCACAACCAT
Organism: Protopterus annectens; assembly: GCF_019279795.1. Lineage (NCBI taxonomy): Eukaryota > Metazoa > Chordata > Ceratodontiformes > Protopteridae > Protopterus > Protopterus annectens. The sequence goes on along the minus strand of NC_056746.1, from coordinate 364,570,227 downwards.
CGTGCAAAGCCAATTATGTCTAAAACAAAATGTTCAGCAGCCAATCAGAAAAGTAGAAACATCCCCATTCAGACTGATCATCAGCACCAAAAAAAATATCTAGAGCCGACATATAAACTAAAACACAGGCTGTAAAATAAACAGCCTACATACAAACAAATAAGAATGACCAAATTAAGGTTATAAGGGACATGAAAATACCAGTGGCTAGAATCTAGCTATACAAACTGCGGGATTTAAGTATGGGTTTCAGGGGAATCTTCTCGTTTAACCCCGATTCCCTGTATGCACAAAGCCTAATGATCTATTTCAATTCCACCTTTTCTGTGGAACTGCAAAAGTCACCCACCCGTGGATCTTGTTCAAGCTTTTCTAAAAACCAAGAACTCAAACTTGTGCATAGAACTGCATTCAATTACAATGTTTAGCTAAGGCTTTGGAATCATCACGTGTGCATATCCTATGCTCTCTAATCCTTTCCATAAACATCCTGTTTGTTTTTCCAATATAAAATGATCTGCAGACCACACAGTGAGCTAAATAAACAATATTCCTGGTCTTACAATCTGTTGACACAGCCAACTCAAATCTGACATTGGTATCATGGTGGACAAGCACCCCACTCGTATCGATAAAAGAGCAATAATTGCATCTCTGACAACCCATAGTGCCTATTCTTCCTTCCATTACATTTTAACCAGAATCCCTTTTATTATAACACACAAGTCTTTTCAAAGACTTCCTAATTTTAAACCTAAAATGCAGTTTGTTCCCAACCACCCATTTGATCTTATCACCAGTTAATAAAATGGACCAGTACTTCCTAATAACCTCAGTGACCAATCTGACATCACTAGTATAAAATAAGGAAAAAAGGGAGTGTTCACTGCTGAAGTTAACGTGAACATATTCAGAAGCTACAGGTTCAGAAAAATATGGTCTAGCCCTTCTTTTTCATAACTCTCCCAGATCTTTGTGTGCTTTTTGTTCTTCAGTGCTGGAGTAACCCCTTTCCAACAGCTCTAACTGGAGACAATTAAGGTCTCTGTTGAAATCTACATCGCTCTTATTTAACCCAGAGACACACATGCCCTGGCCCTTCAAAACATAGTCAAAAACATGCTTAGGATGCATGCTTCTCCTATGTTGAAGTGTGTTCCTTCTACAAGGCTTCCTGAAAAGACTGGTGGTAAAGGACATATCAGGTAACCTATTGATCCTTATGTCCAAGAACTCAATATTACTTGATGAATAATTAATCATAAATTTAAGAATGACGTGGTGGTATATAGGTACTCCATGAACTCCTTCAAGGTCTCAACAGAGCCATCCCAAATTAGATATATATTGCCCACAAACCGACGTTAAAACTTAATATAGGGCTGGAAACAATTAGAAGTAAACACAGAGTTACTTTCCCATTAGGCCAGGACCATGTTGGCATAGCTATGGGCACAAGATGTGCCCATAGCTATGCCAGTTCTTTGTAGATAATACACCTGATCAAACAGGAGCACATTATTTTCTAGGACAATTTCATTGAACAAACAAATCAAGTTAATGTGTCTAGCGTCCAACTGGTTGTCACTAAAAACATCCTTAACAGCTCTATCCCCTCTATATTGGGAATGACGGTGAATAAAGATGTAACATCCAATGTAACCATCAAACAATGGGTGTATAAACTGTGGCCATCCACAAACAGATACAAATCATTAAAGAACTGCTTAGAGTCTTTGAGAAGAGTATGTTATTGATCAAGTACCCTCCTTAACTGCTTGCCCACATACCAAAAACCACCAAAGTATCGCACAAGTCAAGAGAAATCAAAAGGACTTCCTGTTTAAAAGAAACACTTTTTTTAAATAATAAAACTGTAGTGACTGAGTGCCTTCTTCCTAATACAAATAGACCATCAGAATCACCAAGCTGAAGTAAAATACATACCTATTAAAAGCCAGCTAAATAACCAAATAAGACAGAATGAATTTAAAATTTAAAGTGACCACAACCAGCAAAGATATTAGCGGCAAAAAAAAAAAAAAGTGTAAATCACAAAATACAAAGAATCACAAAACAGTAAGTATGTGTATTTTGTTAAAAATATTTGATGTCAACTTCAAAATTGGTTGTAAAGAAATCTTCTTTCGGCTGCTCCCATTACGGGTCGCCACAGTGGATCATCTGTTTCCATTTCTTCCTGTTCTCTGCATCTTGCTCTGTTACACCAACCACCTGCATGTCCTCTCTCACCACATCCATAAACCTTATCTTAGGCCTTCCTCTTTTCCTGTTACCTGGCAGCTTCATCCTTAGCATCTTTTTCCCAATATACTCTGCATCCCTCCTCAGCACATGTCCAAACCAATGTAATCTTGTCTCTCTGGCTTTGTTTCCAAACCTTCCAACCTGGGCTGACCCTCTAATATACATATTCCTAATCCTGTCCACCCTTGTCACACCCAGTGCAAATCTTAGCATCTTTAACTCTGCCACGTCCAGCTCTGACTCCTGTCTTTTTGTCAATGCCACTGTCTCCAACCCATATAACATAGCTGTATTGGTATAATACACCTCTTGGTATTTACAACCAATACATGCGGACAACAGTACAGAATTGGTTGTAAAGAAATACTATCATTAATCCCGGGGGTGAGTGGCATATAATTTCAATTGTCATTTAACTTCTCTTACTTCAAGCAAGGCTTTAAAATCACCCCCCAGCATTAACTTTAATCTGTTCCAAAATACCAAATTTAAGATTAGAATATGTAGGGCTATCACTAAGGAGCTTGTAGAGAGTGTTATTTCTGTTTCTCTTGCTAATATGGTAAAAGTGCTCATAAATTCTACTTCTTAGTGCCCTTTTGGTTTTACCCACATAAAACTCTGGGTACCCCATGCTCTTTGCTAAATAAACCACTCCTTTTGATGAATAATTCCATTTCATAAAAATTATTCTTGATTGTATAATGTTATCCAAGGTTAAAGAATCAACCATTCAGAATATGAAAACAATATCTACAAGAACCACATTTAAAAGTACTTGTTTTGTAAGCTGATTTAGGTAACTTATGTGTTTGATCACCTTCAAAACTCTGCTTGAGATTAAACTCAGTTTTAAAAACAAAAGAAGGAGAAGGACCTAAAATCTGATAACTATCAGGGCTGCCCCTGAGAATATTTCAATTGTTAAAAAAGATTTTTTAACCTCCTTTTGCCTGAGGCCCATATTCTAAAATCAATGCCCTCTCAAAATCTGAAGGTTCCTGTGTTTCACTCCTTTGTGCCATACCTGTACCTAAGAGGGGTTTATACTTGATACCCATTGCCACAGCGCATACTCCTTTAGATCACTGACTTAAGCTCTAGAATAGCCTCTGAATATAAACATATTGGCTATAGTTCCTAGTTCTATCTTTATGTCTTCATAATGGGAGGTCATCCTAGCTTCCCTAATGAAGTAGCCTTTTACAATGTTCATTTTCTGACTAAAGGGGTGACAACTAATGAACTCTAAATATGAATTAGTGAATGTGGGCTTCCTGTAAATATTTGATTTAAAGCCTTTTCCAGTATTAAAAATCATAGTATCCAAATAATGAATTTTGTAAATTTTAAGAAATCTGATGAGTTATTTATATAAACCATAAATTCACGGATGCATGCACATACCCATTCTGCAAAATTATCAAAGTATCTGGCATATAATTTAATCTTTTTAAACTTACTTTCTAAAACTACCTTATTCTCCCATTCTAACAGCAGCAAATTAGCATAAGTGGGAGCACATGATGCTTCCATAGGCACTCCTTTTATTTGTTTAAAGTATTCCCCCTCTAAATAAATAAAGTTGTTGTCCAAAACCAAACTCATTAATTAATTTATTAAATTAATCTTATCAGTATCAAAAAGACCAAACCTCACCAGACTGTTATGAACAAAAATCCATACCTCCCCCCTTAGGTATAGAAGAAAAATATCTACTATGTCGATGGTTAAAAATATAACATCCTTGGCACACAACTGATTTTTTAGTCTACCTAAAAAAATCCCAGGAATCGATAATAAGATGACTAACTTGGTTACACATCAGTTTTAACAGTCTATCAATATCAATTACAATCCCTATAGGATAAGTTTTTGAACCACGACCAGCGACTACTGGTGTAAAAGGTGTTTTTTCTACATTCTTGAGTATTTTAGGTATCCCAAAAATTGCGGCTGTCACTGGGAATTTGACTTTAAGAAAATTATACGTGTCCAAGGAAATCCTTTGGTCTAACAAATATTCTTCTACATAAGAATCAAATCTTCTGTAGTTGATATTAATTTCATTTACAGACACTGGTAGGCAAGTCTCACAATCACTTGACTCTTCATATATTACCTTAGAATAATTTATAGAGTCAAACAGTTCTATCCCCCCTATCATTAACAGTACTATTATGTTTGTCGACACAGATGGAAAAAGGTTCAATCAGCCAACCCTTCCCTGACACAAAAGGTCTGAAGGGTGGGCATACAGGGTCCTTGTGAATTTTAGGACAGCCTTAGAAACTAGGTATTAATGGATGTTCAACTGTTTAGTAATTGGAGAATTCTAAAATGATAAACCAACTCAACAGATAATCCTGGGTGGCTCTACATACAGAATAGATCATACATTCAATCTGAGTATAGGCAACTATGTCATATGTGACCCTGTCTGACAGCATATTGTTTAAAGATGCAGTATAGAAAGCACAATCCATGACCACTATAGACCCCTATCTGTGATCACTACAGAGCCTGGAATCATTCAATATATATATATAAATGCAGATGATAATCTGACAGATTCAGATTTAGGACTGCAATACTGCAATCATTAATGCTTCAATTCCCACACAGCATTTCTGGTCTCCTAGTTAGCACAGTCATGTGCTAGATACACCACAACTCGCAGAACCCCTGGTGAACTGAACCTTAAAAGTGATTCTAGCAAGACAGAGAAATATACAGAAATATAAACATAACATATTTGAACTCTGATAAAATTGCATGGCGTAGATACTTGTTGGCACGGCTTGTCCATTAGGTGTTGAATGCCCACTCATCAGCTTTTTGGTTGAACTCTTCTTCTTTTCAAAATCAGTGGAATTCAAACTTAGATTTTCTTTTTTTTTCTCTTTATGATACAAATATCCCATATTTTCCATGTAAGAGGCTTCATTCTGTGCACACCCTTTATTTGTATAATCCACTCTTATGTTTGGTCACCTGCAGGAATGGAGAATGCCCCCTTCCGTGACATATATGTGTTTCATAAGTTCTTACTAAGCCTGGAGCCAAAGGAGACATCAAGAAGCAAAACTATACTAACTGGTACTGGTGAGAGATTAACAGTATTCCCCACTTAATATACTATCCATGCATATCCTAGGTGAAAATCTGTGATCAGCCATCCAGTCACCCAAACTAATGTTACAGATTGCCAGAGATGTACTCTGCATGCCGTGTAAGAAAAGTCTATTCCAGAAGTGGAGAATACATTGAGTTAGGTTCCTGTCACATGAGCTCATACTGTTAATGTGGTAGCACAGATTTAGGTTTCTAGAGTAGGTGTTTGCTTTACTACTGTTGGAGTTCAAAGAGTACTTGGTTGTTCATAGTACGGGCAGCTAAGCAAAGATCTCCCAAAAGGAGCCTGTATTATACTGAGGAGAGGAACAGGGCTTTTAGTGTGTCAGAGTAGCTAAGGGTACTGAGACCTGACATCTTTTTGGGAAGGAAATGCTGACATCTTTTGAGTTGGTTTAAGTAGTTAGCAAGACGTGTCAAAGGGGGGTACTGTATTCAATGATGAGCCTAATAAGGGTGGAATAAAGTGGGACTATAACTTATGTGGACATAAAGGAGATACATGAAGGATATGCTGTGCTACGTAGAATGATTTTGTAACAGTGGACGGGACATAGTGGTCAAAGCAAAGTTTTTGTTATCAAGGTAGGTATCCAAGTCCCTGATAATGGGGTCATACTTAAGTAAAAGGATAACTATATTGTATCCAGTAACAGTAGTAATAAAAGAAAATATGCAGCAAAACAGTTGGTCACTGAACAAATATCCAGACTGCTGATGTGCATTTGGGCTAGAACTGTCTATTGCTTCTGTAGCAAGTCAGTATAGGAATGAAAATGTATCTGAGGGCAAGCAAAATGTGGAAATTTATACAAGCAACACGGCATGCCAAAATATACAACACTACACAGTTCTCATGTATGATTACATTGATACAGAATTTTACAAGACCACAGGCTAAACATGCACATCAGTTTTATAACTCATACAAACAACTAACTAAGTATTCAGGGTTTTAATTACACTTGATCTTCATGCAGCAAAAGCTTGCTTTGCCAAGACTGTTCATTGCCATTTTGGGGTAAATAATTGTGTGTTCAGCTTCAACCCAAACTGGGCATTTCGCATTACCAGTGATCAGGTCAGGGCAGAAAGCATGATCCACCCCATCCCCTCCCAGGATGGGCATGTCTATCCTTCCAGCTGCACTGTCAAGTGCATAAGCTGCTAAACGAACTCTGATGACCTGGACCATGTTTATAGCTTAATCCCTCTATGCCATAAGTGCAACAAGAAGGTATGTTTCTTTCACTGGCATGGGAGTCCTTCAAATCTAGCCATCACGTTTCATGGATTCATGGCACTGTTGATATTATTTTTTTTAGCCCAGTTGCACTCTTGTATAACTCTCCATGCATTTATTCTAAGGAAAAGTTTTTTGTATGTTAGACATTGGTATATTTTAAGAAGGTAGTAAGACACACAGAACAGGGAGAGACAGAAAAAGAATTACAGTAGCCTTTGACATTATTCATATAATTTTCATCCTATCTGTTAGCTGCACTCTAGAATTCAGGGACTAGAAATACTTTTTGCTTAATTTATTTTTTTAACCTTGAAAGTAATGTTAAGATTGTAGTTACCAGTTATATTGTACTTTTGCTTTAACAAATTTTACTCCTGCTACACTTCTTCTGGAGTCTAGCAATAGTATATTTATCTGAACACATTTCAGCCTGTGACTGCAGTTAAGGTCATTCTACTGTACCATACATGTATAATTACAAATGTTGTTTTAAGTAACTTGCACCCAAGTTTGCAGCGATTTGCATTTTTGGTCAGTGTGTGATACACCATGTTCAAATGAAAGTGGTCTATGCACCCATACCAAAAGAATCCATGCTGTAAAGATATGGACCGACTAGATGCATCAAGCTGTCCTTAAGTGCCTGCAAATTATATCCAGTATTAGAAAAGATGGACTGAAACATTATAGTATAGCAATTAGGATGAAAGCTGGCTATCCAGAACGCATCGATTCTCTGATGACAAACCAGTGTCTCAGTACAACAATCATTCCCATACTGTTGGTTCTTAGTACAGAGGCAAGTGTGTAACCAGCAAAGCCATCCACATTGTTTTCCCAGTATCAGTTTTGCAAAGTCAGTAGAGCTAATGGGAAAAAAGCAGATGAAATGTTTACTATGTAAACACACCGCTGTGATGGGGGGGGGGGGGACAGGAAGCAGAATATGATGACAGTTATGTCTAGGTTTAGTTTAGTTGATGGGAAGACAAAGACTAAACAAAATCCCTGAAGCTTACCCAATTTTCTTACATCTGGATGAGCATTCCAGGTCATCCAAGATGCAGGAAAAAGCTTTCTTTGCTTTTAGTTTGTGCTAACTATGCTGAGTTATAATGTTGGCTTAACCATGCAAAGAGATTAACAGGGATTGTTGCCCTTTTATTAGCTAGAAGCACAGCCAGAATCAGCAATTTTCCTACATCTGGATGGGCATTCCAGGTCATCCAAGATGCAGGAAAAAGCTTTCTTTGCTTTTAGTTTGTGCTAACTATGCTGAGTTATAATGTTGGCTTAACCATGCATAGAGATTAACAGGGATTGTTGCCCTTTTATTAACTAGAAGCACAGCCAGAATCAGCAATTTATCTGTGACATCAGTAAAAACTAGAGTGTTTTTCTTGTTGCTGACCTGCAACAGCCCCAGACTTGAGTGTATTTGTTAGTAAAAATAGAAGTAGGGCAGCAAAGTCCTCCATAGCAGAATAAGTGCCTGAACTGTAACCAAAAAGGCTCTATGCTGTCAGAAAACTGACTTGCATTCTTTAAGGAAATAGATGATTACATGGACATAAAGTTCCAACAAGGGATGCAGGACATCAAGCTCCTTTGTGGCAAACAGGCCTTGAGCTTGCTCACCAAAATTATGAACCTAAGGACAGACTCATTTTGTTTTCAAGAAGTATTTTTTGTATAATTATAAGCTCAAAAGATCAGCAGGTTTAAAACTGTAGTTGTGTTTGACTGAGTTAAGTTTTGTTTATCTGACGTATTGCCTGTAGATGAGTAGAGTCTTAACTTATTTGCCAAAGATATGCTATCTTAGATGAGCCGGTTTAACAACAATGCCATTATCTGTGTAAAAACAATCACCCTTGATGAAATAATTGTGGTGTCACAAAGATATAAAGAGGACCCCCATACATGACACATTGAAAACTTAAGTTAGAAATGCTGAGAACTGGTTATGACCACCTTTTTTTTAAGTTTTGTAGAATTTGATAACTACAAAAAGAAAACAAAAGCAGCTTGTGCTCTTTACTTTTATGCGACTTTCAAGAAATGGCCTTTAACTTAATCCTTAAACACACTCAATATGACATATGTGGACCTGCACCTTATTAACTATCTAAATGTAAGTGGATGAATCTGCAGTCAACATGTAAATTCTTCCTTCAGGATAGACTATAGCAATACAGTTGTGTAGTTTATATAAACAGCATGACAAGGATGTGGGCCAGAAACATTCTGAAATGATCAGACTTTGGCTGATACATGGCTAAATACATAGATTCATGCTGGAAGTGAGTAGGCTGTCATTGTTATAGTCAGTGCACAGAATGTTATTTAACCTGCTGCTGTTTCACTTGGGTGCATGGAAGGCAATGAAACCTAGTCACTTTTTTAATTGCTTTGCTTTGCCTCTACCATCTGCCAATTTGTTGATCATCTGTTGCATATTACTGATTAAGCAACTGCAATAATGAAAACACTTCTTGTAAATTTGTTTAGTGAATAAAATTAGATGTTCGCTAAAATTAGATGCTGAAGCTGAGCATGTATGTAAAGAATGTGTACCATGTCAGCTGAAACAAAATGTCATGACAAGCACCATTACATCCATGGTAATTTACAGGTTAGTGCTCGAAAAGGACTGTATATGGATTTCACAAGAGCTGTCGTATATAATGAGCTTATAACAGCTGTGGATGCAAACTGGAAGAAGTAAGAGATGTTGTGAATGTCTGAAACTATGTCGCAAGCCAATATTAAGATATTAAAAATTGCTTGTTTCATATGGACAGCATGAACATGCTGTAACAGATAATTATACCCAAATGATCGTTCTTTTAAACAAAATTCTTTCATTTGTCAGTGCATCTTAGCATATTATTATGAAAGGTCCAGAAAAGAGAGAAAGAATATAAAATCATTTAAGGTTGGAATGAAAAGGTTAAACTGTATAAGATGTTAAGGGCACGGTTTTGATCCTTTTACTTTAACATTGAACTACACCCAACTGTATAATATGTCAATAACATATATGTGTTTATAGACAGATATATATATATATATATATATATATATATATATATATATATATGTATATATAAGAGAGTTGCAGCTTCTTCAGAACAAACAAAGTGAATATCAGCGCCACACCTCTGATTTCCTCAAATATTTGGCGCTAATATTCACTTTGTTTGTTTGTTCTAAAGAAGCTTCAACTCTTTTTTAGCAGCGAAAACGCTACTGGATTTTAATAAAGCTGCGTTCAACTTACTATTGGACTTGGAGTTTTGGTGCTATTTCTGACTGCCTTGCCTCCTGCTTTTGTTTTTGGTTGTTTTGCTTCACTTCAACAGTTTCTCTCTCTCTCTCTCTCTATATATATATATATCTATATATATATATATATATATATATATATATATATATATATATATATATAGAAAAAATACTGTTGGGATGGTTAAATAAAAAAGATCCCACAGAGGATGTTGAGAACAAAATCACTTTATAACGCAAAGCTTTCGGGAATAACCCTTTCTCAATACTGAATACAAACATACAAAAAGCACAAGTCGGAAATCAGGAGGCAGTGTGCCCAAAATGCTTTATTTAAGCATATTGAGACTCATGGGGACCGACACACCTTTAGATTCAGGGTTATAGATTTGTTTATACCCTCTAGCAGGCTTGGTGATATCAATAACTCTCTTGAGACCAGAGAATATCAGTGGATAGTGCGTTTGGGAGCCGATAGCCCCCCTGGTATTAACAGCACTGTTAGTATAAAGCCCATTCTTGTTGGATTGCAGCGTAATGTGAAATAATGAATGTTATCAATATTTTATTTTTATCCTTATTCTGTATTTTTGGGATTTGTATTGAGATAGATTTATGTTTTCTACATGCATTTTCTATGTATAGTTTTTTATTTATTTTTTTATTTATTTCTATACCTTTATAAGTTTTCAAATGTTTTTACTAACTGTATAAAGTTTTCTGATATGTGTTTTAAATGTGTCATGTGACCTTGGCTGCAGTCACATGATCTTGTGGCTTGTATAAAAGCAGTTGCTTTTTGTATGTTTGTATTCAGTATTGAGAAAGGGTTATTCCCGAAAGCTTTGCGTTATAAAGTGATTTTGTTCTCAACATCCTCTGTGTGATTTTTTGGACTTTTCTGCAGTTTGTTTTCCTTCCTAAATAAAAAAGATGACATATAAAACAAATTTAGATAGTATAGTGCATCTGCGAAGTACAGCTCTGGTGATAGTTTTACTGACTGCCATTTCAGCCATGCCTTTTGCTTACTATGAAAAAGGGAGGCACAAAGCCATGAAGAGAACAAGATGTATTTATTTACATGGGCTGAGGTACTTTACATTTCATACTGCTGATGATTATGTGGTGCTGCGGTACCGTTGTCGCCTCACAGTAAGACGCTGTCCGGTTCGATACTCAGCAAGAGCGTCTTCTGCATGGAGACATGCGTGAATGGGCGTACCTTTGTTGAAGGTTGTGTGTCAGGGCTGGCAACTCGGCACGTAAAAATCTACTGCCAATCATTAGTGGACCGGAGTTCTGCTGTGGTGACCCCTAACCGGGAAAAGCCGAAAGACACAACAACAACTGCTGATGATTATGTTGTATTTTTAATTCAAAGTCAGCAGTGCATATGACAGCATCAGGCACCGCATATGAAGTGACAGGATCACACATAAAACACCTACTGTCAATAATGTTACTATAATGTATGCATAGTCTTATGTACCTGCAAAACTGATTATATTTTCTCACTAAACAATCTGTGAACTTACCACGGCACCTCCACAATATCAGTCTGTCTTATTGTTTTTTCTCTCATTCCCTTGCCTCTGCCAGCTGGGCCAGCCCACTTCATTCGCCCTCGCTACACTCGGGCTCACCCCACTCCCCTACCCTAACCCCATTCCCAACCACACCCTATTTCCTTAAATTCATACTCTTTATACCACACCTTTTCCTGTCCCTCAAACCAACAATTAATAATCCTCTCTGCTTTTCCATGCCCCCCACACTCTCCTCCCTTCTAGTCTCACCAAATTAATCTTTTTCCCCCTCCCTGTATCCTCCTATCTTACCTCTATATTCAATACATTTACTACATATAAGTATCCCCCATGCTTCACTATCCTTATGCGTACATACTCTTACCAACCTTTTAAGTCATCCTCTTTACATCTCTATCACTGCTTAACTTTCATCATGATAAATGTACATCTTTTTACTACTCTTCTTTTCTTCCTTTCCCTATCAACCTCTTCCCTATCAACCTCTTCCCACATTGCACTATCTTATCAACCACCACCACCCACTCTCCCCATCTCTCACATTGCAAGCAACTTTCTTCACTCACAGTTAATCTCTCCATCTCTCGTTCACTTCTCACCATCACACCCCTTCAAGACAAACATCTTTCCAAACACCTCTCTCTCCTCTACTATGAAGTCAAGAAGGTCTGCTAACCTCGGCCTCTTCACACACATCATTACTTTAATGGATACACTTCTCCTGGCTGGGAACATCCATCTCAATCCAGGTTCACCTGCCTCTACTTCTCATATAAACACACCACACACTCCATTTCTGACTCCCACCCCCTCTTCTTCTCTTAAAACATTAAATACCTACTCTTAATATTCAAAGCCTCATAAATAAAATCACGGAGCTACATTCCTGGATTACATTTCCCTCCATATCTTAACCCTGTCAGAAGCCTGGTTAAAACCACATACCACAAACACCAAAATCTTAACTCAGGTTACAACATATTTAACTCTGACAGAATCAATAAAACGGGTGGAGGAGCTGCCATACTCTACTCTGACCAACTTAATCTCTCCCCACTCTTTATTTCTATACCTAGCTTTGAGCCTGCCAAAATTCTTACTGTAAACTGTCACCTTAACTTACACAAAAAATGTGCCATAGCCTCCATCTATATCGCTCCAGGGAACAATATTCCTATCCTTGAGAACATTCTCTCATGGATTGCTCAGTATGCTCCATGCGAAACTATTATCCCTGGTGATGTTAACATTAACTGGATTAAACTTACAACTATATCTCATAATCTCAGCATCAGTCTTCACAGCTTAAACCAACTTATCTCTTCTCCTACTAGGACTAACAAAAACTCCTTTACTGGACCCACCCTAGACTGGATCCTCACCTCAGAGCCCAACCTTTATCATAACCCTGGGACACTTCCAAACTCTTTGAGCGGCCATTCTCCTACCTACATCCACAGATTCTCCCAGCACCCACCTGAAGACCACCTCAATAGAGATTGTCGCAAACTGACCTACTTCAATCCAGATACCTTCAACTCTAAATTATCCAGCATAAACTGGTCCTTCCTTCACCATCTCCCTCTCAATGAGTCGGTTAAATCTTTCAATCAGATATTTCTAGGCAAACTTAATTCACTAGCACCTACCAGAAAAATCAGAATAAAATCTAACTTTGCCCCTTGGCTCACAAAACATACCCGATCTATTATGCATAAGAAAAACAGTGTCTGGAAAACTTGTGTCAAAAACAAATCTTCTCCCCTACTCCGAAAATATAAAGAGCTTGGAAACCTTTTAACAAAACTAGTAAATGATAAGAAAAAATTCTTCTGCTCCTCCTAATCTAACCCACAAAATAAAATCCAAAAAAATTCTGGAGAACCATTAATAATCTTCTTTACCCTGACAACCCTACCACTCCCAACCCTTCCAACATAATTCTAACACTGAAACAGTCACTCTCCTAAATAACTATTTAATTGAAACAATCCAAAAACTAACTCAAAATAACACCTCCTCTACTCCTCCTTCATTCCCCAACAAAACACCTTTGAATAACTTCTCATTTAAACCAGTTCCCATCATCTACATAAAATCTCTCTTGACCAAACTCAAACCTTGCTCCCCCTCCATTGATAAATTACCCTCCTACTTTCTTAATGTTGCTGCAGAATCTATTACATACCTTGTCTCTTTATTCATAAATCGATCCATTAATGAAGCCTGTGTCCCTGACATATGGCAATCATTCTTTACAATTCCACTACACAAGGGTGGAAACTCTACTGACCCTTATAGCCATTCTGTTCCCTATCTCCAAAATTCTTGAGAAGTGCATACATACCCAGTTACTCAGACACCTGCTTGACAATAACCTGCTTACTTCCACTAAACATGGCTTTAAGCCTCACCACTGTACTTTCACTGTACTTCCTTCTTTCACTCAAACAGTAGCTGAGGTCCGTGACAACAACATGCTGATCTCCTGTCTATTCCTTGATCTCTCTAAGGCCTTTGATACTATCTCTCACTCTAAACTTTTAACTAAACTCTCAAACCTCAACCTTTCTAGCTCCTCCATAAAGTGGTTTTCCAGCTACCTCTCCAATAGGCAAAAATTTTGTTCACTGGCAAACTGCCTTCTCCCCCTTCCTTTCGGTCAACACAGGGGTTCCTCAAGGATAAATCCTTGGCCCCCTCTTGTTCAATATTTTCACAAACAAACTACATTCTGCTTGTAAGCTCTCAACACTATTACAATATGCCAATGCTTCAACACTTATCACCACCGCTCATAGTATTCCTAACCTGTTAGCACTCACTCAAGACACCTTCTCATCTGTTGAAACATGGTTCTCAGAAAGTTAACTAGTACTAAAGCCTAAAAAAACAAAACCCCTTCTCTTCTTTCCTAGAACACTGGCTCAACACAAATCTTCTTTTGCCATCACCTCCCTCAACAATACCATCATTAAAGCTGAACCTCATACCAAACTACCTGGCACCATTAAAGATGATGAACTAAACTTCGACCTACACATTCAACAATGTATAAAAAACTACCAGAAACTTGGATTACTTTACAGAAATTGAAAATGTCTTATATCGTCCTCACAACTGTCTCTGGCTCAGTCACTTCTCTTACCTTGTCTACTGTACACTGCCCTATTCTAATATTTAATCTACTACTTTATCCAAACTGAGCAAACATAAGATAAAATTGCCAGATTTCACCTTACCTTCCTCACAGTTCTCATCACTGCCTCGCCCTCAAGACACTTCTATGACCTGAATCTACTGCTTCCCCAATTTCATATCACACACTTCATTCTCTATAATCCCTCTTCCTGTCCCTCCATCTCCAAATTAGTATCTTGCTACACTCCTCTCCAACACCTTCGCACAACTGAAAAACACT